>NW_020799095.1:125994703-126004935 GCF_003259725.1 Athene cunicularia
GTGAAGGGTGGGAAAGATGTGAACTCAAAAACTCAAAACAAGCAGAAGACAACAAAAAAAAAAACTTCAAAAGCCTTTTTATGATTTTCAGAATAGTCTAGTTGGTTCCACAGGACTTACTCATGATTGTCAGCATTCAACTAAATGTTACTGGAAAAAGAAACTTTCATACATGGTGTCTGAATACTGTAAGTGACAAAAAGCAATGAAGCAATGAACTCCATGTAATATAGTCCATATTTTTGGTCTAATACAATAGATAAAGAGTCTTAAGGTAGACACATTAATGCAGAAGTATAAACATTACAGTCAATAGCTGTCAGTAGAGCCATCAGCCTCACTGAATAAGGAAAATTACTACTAGACTGAGGGTACAGGACAAGGAATGAATCCAGCCCATTACTGCTGATGAGAGGAGTTATAGTATGTAAGCTCTTTCATTAAAATGTTAGATCCCATGTCAAAATAAATTAACTTTTTCTCACCTACATCACTTCCCTACTATTTTTTCTGGAAAATTGTTCAAGAATACCACTCTTCTAATGATTTAAAACTTTATCCTAACTACAAAATTCAGTTTATGCATAAATACTGTGTCTCCACTTCTTTTGTACCAATTTTATCCTTTATGTACAGGTTAAGTCTATGAATTTCCACACTGATATTTATCTTACATATTTAATGTATACATATTCTTAATTTACTCAGTTAAAATGTTTGGCAATTCAGTGCTTTTCAAACAGCTTGGAGTAAAATCTTGGACCCAATGAAATTAATGGCACAATCTAACAAATTCCACAAAGTTAGAATATCATCAAAGTTTGCCAATCAAGACCACTAGACACAGATATCTTATTAGGATAAGTACATAAGTAAACAAATAACAGTTATGTAAAAGAAAATAGGTCAAATATGGATGTATTCCCTTCTTCTTCCTGTCTCTAAATAGCTGCTTCTTATCACTGAAACATGGGTAGTGTATGAGTTCCAAAAAAAGAAAGCATGGAGCAAAAGTCTATTTATACTTCCCATTTCTATATAAATCTGAAGGCTGTTGACTTCTTTCAGCAACTCTTGTGTATTCTTTGTTCCAAAGGAAAACAAAAACCACATAATTTTTATTTTCTTATTAGATACTTTACCAAACACCATTAGACAATTTTCAACTACACATGTATCTATTTTATTTCTAAAACCAAGTTAACACCTATAAAGCCCTTGCACTGTAGGACATTTAAAGTTAAAAGTCCCAGTCTGTCCTTTTCTAGCTACCATGCTAAACCTAACAGGCATGATGAATTTCTCTGCTGTATTAGAGTTGGAAAATGACAAAAGCTATAATTGCTTTAGGCTTTCCTGCCCATAGTCACTGCTTACTTTACAAAACATCGTAGAATGTACTGTTCTAACATTGTTAAAGCTTAATTTCATCTTAAGAATCACATCCTCTGTTGCTGAAAATTTAGAGAAGGAAATATTCATAAAGACATGAAAAACCCCGTTTAATGAAATGGAATCTTTATTTTGAGCAAAGCTAAAGAAAGAACATCTTTCTATAGAATCCAAATCTTTTGGTCCAAATTAAATTGACATCACCTCCTTAGAAAGATCTTGCATGTAGAGAAAAATTTTCTAATATCTCAGTGGAAAAGGCATCTAAGCAATTAATCTATGAAGAACAATGACTCTATCTTTATCTGACTGCTGGGACAAAAAGTGTATTCTCTTGGCAGCCAGGAAAAATGATGGGATTATTCACAAAGGAACTAAAATACTGTTTTTTTCTCTAAATGAGCCTGTCAGTGCAAAACAACAGAGTAGAGCTAAATATTACAAAGGAAGCTCTTCTGGAATAAAAGATTGCAGATATCCTTACCAAATGCAGACCTAAAAATCAACAGCAGATCTAGTCTTTCTATAATTACATAACAGCAGAAAACTCATTTAAATAGTACATCAGGTAGCACATTCGGGTATTTTAAATTTTGGATTTATAAATAAGTAAATAAGCAAACATATAAACTGGCCATTAACACTCTTATTCTGACCAAGTTAATTTCATAGTTCTGAAGACCTAAAACAAGTAGTGTAAATAAATCAATGACATTACATACCTGCCTATAATGAAATCTGAATTCTGGTATTAACAGAGAAATGTAAATTTATGTTGAATTAATCCATATTTTACTTTACACAACAAAAGTACTTGAAAACATAGCTAATTATTCTTCAGTGCCTAGGGCTCTTACCCAAAGAAATTATTAAAATGTCATTTTCATCTTCTTGGGGATTGTCTATCAGACAATAGACATTTAGCAAGATTATTCTTCTAAGATGTATTTTCTAATTACTTTTTTATAAAAATGCTTAACATTCTGTTCTCTCCCCTCAAGGGCAACAAATAGCTGTTTAGAGGTTTGTATGTGTAGGAAGGAAAGACAGTCTTTAAAATCATCTATGGTACGCCATCAAATAACAGACAGAAGCACTGAGTTTATAAAATTTGCTAGAAGCATTCACTGTAAGTTAGGTAATACGTTTTACACAGCCTTAAAAAGACCCATGCTTAGTCTTGTTAAGGTTGAAGGCAAAACTGCCTTGTTGTTCGTGGAGAAATATTGTGTTCTTTATATCCCTAACTAAATATTTAAAATACATGATATCTAAAGATGTAAGAAAGTGTTAGCCTCTTGCGCTAAGGGGTAAATGTATTTAATGATGTGCAGGGCACCAGAGTGAGAGTACCACAGAAATGGAGTTCCGCTCTTGGTTTTGTCAGAAGTGCAGGTGTTTGATGTGGTCTGAGATGATCTACATTATCCAGGGGATGGTAGATACATATCATCGGACCTTTAGGAGGCCCATGCTTTTCTGGAACATTATCTAGAGGCCAAGCAAGATAGACCATGGGGCCTAAACAGCACCAGGTACCTATAAAAGTGTAATAAATCCCACCATTGCAGAGGGCAGGGATTATGACAGATTATGACATCCGAATGCCAGTGTCTACCTGGTAGAGCACCATAGATATAGGTTCTTGACACCCTCCACCATCACTTAAAATTGGGAACAGGATTTAGTTACCTAAACAGAAGTGTCTAGTGTCATCTGACTTAGGACACACAGCCTGGTTTCCTGTTTGCTAGCCTAAAAAGATGTTTTCTTAGGTCCCATGTTATTTCTGCCAGCCTTATGCACATCTCAGCCAAGGGTACCTTAAATGGTGCTGGATGCCTACATGTAAGCAACTGAATCACACTACTAGTCAATATTAATATTAGAGTCCAGAAAAAAAAAATTCAACTCACTCTGATACAGACATAACTGTCTGGTCGACTGAATTAGTCTCTGTTTCAGGAAGCAGACTGTTATTAATATATAGGAAACAAGTACAGCACATTTGAACACCTAAATTTAAGTACTGTTCTCTCAAACTGAATCACTTTCCCAAGCTAACCCTGCAGCTTGCACACTTGCTGGAAAATATACCTCACACAAATCTTACTGCAGAAATGTCATCATCAGGATGTAGATCAGCAAACTCAACCTTCACACATAAAATATCTTAAGATCCTTGTTTTGAAAGTGTTACATAATTTGCAGAGCATGGACATTATGATAGGTCATATGTGCCAGTGTCATAATCATCTTTAAGTCTATATTTGTGACCACACTAATGATGGAATGTGTGAAATTCCAAAATAAGATTTTTTAATGGACCATAATATCTAGATATCCATCACTCCTACTAATATCCAATTTTATTCACTAGGTAATAAAACAAATACAACAAGTCATAGTACTTCTAGAAAATCATCATAAACTAGTCAAGCCCTCCTGAGACAGTGTCAGCAATCCATACACATCTACATCTCTTTTAAATCAGGTGGTGTTAGTCCATTTCGATTGCCCTAAGTTTTTCAGATGGAGTGAAATTTTAAACCAATCCTTCATTTCTCTGCCCCTCCTGTATTTTTAATTCTTAAAGTCAAAGAAATACACCAAATTACCAATCACTGCATGCCATCTATACTCATAAACAGCTCTTATCATCTTGGATTACAAAACAGTCATCACTTTCTATCAGAAATTGTCTAACCTGAGCCAACTTCAAACTGTTGCCAATAGCCAAAGGAAAAGTGTATTGAAAAAATTCTTCCACTATAGTTTTCCCTACTGTACTTTTAACAGATTTTTTCCAATTACAATTTTGGAAGACCCACCACTGTGGGTTTTAAAACCTGACTTGACAAAACTCCAGAAAATATACAATAGTTAGCAATCCTGCACTGCCAGAGAAATAGGCTCTTGCTATGTCTTTCTCATCTCTAATATCTCTGATTCTATGGTTCAATAATGACTGATGATAAAAAAAAAAAAAAAAAAAAAAAAAAAAAAAAAAAAAAAAAAAAAAAAAAAAAAAAAAACAAAAAACAAAAAACAAGATGAAAAGAGACAAGAAAGAAGCAAGGAAAAGTAAGGAGGAAAGTGGAAAGAAGGAAGGTCATAAGGTGAATTTAGGGCACAGGAACCCTGAAGAATAAGATTCAGTTTCCACTTCTATTATACTTAACATGTCATCATAGAAAATCCCTTATTTCCCCTGTGTCTCATCCTCCCACCATTAAGTTTTTAACATCCAGGGGTATGTGAACTGTATGTCTGCCTATTAGTGGTGTCTAATTAAAAACATTAATAGCTGGAGCAGTGAAAGGCCAATTTTTATTGTATTTCATAAAAATCCACAAATATTCAAACAAAAAAGGAGAAGCTTAGGTACTATGATGACAGGGCAACATGAATGTTTGTGGAACAATTTACTTATTTAATAGAACACTCATTCAGAAACAAAAAACAGCTTTTAATTTTGCATTATGTAACATTTACAATCAGATGCAAAATTCATTTTATTTGTTAAGACTTTTACATTTATTTAAATACATTTTGAAGCAGACTATTTGTTTTCATATTTGGGTAACAAAATGTATCTTATTCAAACCTTCACTCTGAAAGAGAATATGATACTCTCTGTCTTCAGTTATCTAATGACATCCTTCATTTAATCCTGCTGACAATGTTCTCTACCAAGTTTTGGTACATAGATGAAAAAAAAAAAAAAAAGCACAGCCTAAGAAACCACCAGGGTTTGAAGCATTATAAACATGTTTTTCACTTTTTCTGCTCTGGTACTTGTCTCTTGAACATACTCACTACTTGAATGATTACACAGATGATCACACTGAAATGATGTATTTACATTTGATGATATGCTTCTACTACTTTTTATGAATAAAGTGAAACAGCCCTGAGGCAAATGAATGATGAAGATATACTCCTGGCTCTTTTACATCACTTTTCTTCTTGTTCTTGACATGTATTGGAAAAGGCAGCAAATACTCTTCTATTAGTCTAATTCATATTTGTGCAAGCTAGGTTACAAAGATAGATAAGCTACGTGATCAATCTGAAGACTCATCACAGATCTCCATCCCCCCAGCACAATTCCTCAGTCACTTACTCATATTGCCTCCTTTTCCCTACATTTTTAAAAATACATGCAACAGAGAAAGAGATAATAAAGACCTTTCCAAAGCTGACATTTCATATACGAGGAATGAAGGACAGAAGCATCAGAATCCATCACTTCATAATCAATAAGGAAAATCAACAATATAGAACACAGTCTTGGGTTGTGGGAATTTTTTATTTTTTAAAATACATAGAAGTAATGAGAGAAAAAAACCAAACACCTCACTTGCCAAGACTAAAATCATGCTGTACAGTCAGCAATATATAATACTACGACTGCTACTAGTAGTAGAATTTATTGTGTGGAAGACAGATCATTTATTTTACTTGCAATTAAATGTATTATTACTATTCTGTACAGCATGTAAACCATGACGTGTAGACAAACACAATCTCTCAATTTGTCTGCACAGACAGTGGGTCAAAGCAATTTCCTAGAAGAGCATCACACAACCAGTGTCTGAGGTAAGAAAGAAAAATACGACAGGATCATTACCTTCAGATCCAGATGCAGTACAAAAAGGAAGACATTTCCTCTTTGGTATACTTTGTAAATATTCAGTGATACATTTAAAGGAAGGATCTTCCTTCCCATTGAAAGGGCTGCTTGTTGTTCCGTTTTACTATCTACATTTTAAAGACACTGACAATTTTCCATCTGCCTTTCAGCTGGTAATTTTCCGAAAGGTAAGTCTCCCCCTTGCCAACCTGTATTTCACACTTGTAAGTGGAGATGTGATTACATGTCAGCAAAAATGAACAGGACACCAAGAAAATCAAACAACCATTTCTCTAGCAGATCATGAGGAAAAAAATATTAAAGACCAGATTTTCTGAGGTTAGCACTGAATTTCAAATTATCTATACAAGTGTGAAATGCGTTCTATTGTTTCATTAAAAGGAAAAACACATAACAGCATCTTCATGTGTTACTGACATGTCACGTGAGTGGGAAAAGCTGATGAAAACTGATATTGATTTGTCTTACAGCAGTTACTTTGTCCCCCATAACCATGGCATGGTATGAAGAGTACTGGTGAGTTAATACAATGAGAAGCTCAAAGCAGAGGGCATCAGTCCTAGAGGGACATTCTTCCCCCAAGCTCGGAGCTGTCCGCTATAGAGGCAAAGCCACTGCTACCAAGAGGTAGTGGCAGAGAGACAAATCTACTTCCACTCTGGCCCTACCGTGACAGATGTTCTTTTAAGATAGAGCCATAAGGAATTTGTTCCAATATTCCTCCCAATGTACTGTGACATCTTCTACAAATACTCCATAGCACAACTGTCCCGCTTCACACTGTTATTCCACACAAGGGTCAATCGTGATATGATTCATAAAGAATTAATACAAAAGGCAAAATATTTTTCATGCACAGTCACAACTGTCAAATAATATGCTTTATGAATGTCTTTTCACACTGTAATAAAAACTGCTATTGTTCTACAGAGAGAAAGCATCAAGTGACTTTAATGTTCTACAGAGCTATTGTGGCTCATTGCTTCAACTGCATAACCCCTGTTGCTGCAGTTTTAATCCCAGGACCTTAAACCCCTTTCCCAATACTGGGTTCAAGACTCAGCACTTGAGATTGGATTGTCTAATGCTAAGAACTGAAATCAACAGGGGATGAGTTTCCTCACACCCTGAAGCCTTCATCTTGAATTTAACAGGAGATTTTAAGCACGACAAAAACACCTGAAAAAGCCCCTAAGTCAATTATGTGCTGTAATACCTCAAAAGGTATGCTAGGAACATTATAATCAAAGCTGAAGTGCAGATAACTCCTCAGCTAGTATAAACCAGCTGATAAGTAGAGAAACATTGTACCAACAGTTTTGGTTAATAAGTAAAACTACAGAAATGTTTTTTTCTATTTCTGTAATTTATGTCAATTTTAATTCATCACAGAAATAAGTTGTTACCACTTAATTGCTCTTACTGTACAGCAAAGATGCTTATAATGAATGATGATAAGCAGGAACATGAATGAACAGTTGCCAGGCAACCAATAAATAAAGGTTCCAAATAGCATGACCTCTCTTTAAAGGATAAAGCTCTAATGGTAATTATTTTTCAAATCCATTTCAGTGCCAACTAAAATCATGTTTGCAGCACTAATCCTGGTCTTCCTCATACAAAATGAAACCAAATCTGTCATTTGACATATCACAGATAACAAATTAAACAGACTCAACCTGCTCTTTCAGATTATCGTCAATAGTTTGAGGATAGTGAACAGGTTAGACAATAAACTGGAATCAAAAACAGAGAAGTGAGAAAAATTAAGCAATTTAAATAGGGTAATTAAAATAAAATTTTAAGTTACATTGTTACTTTATTGATCTTCAAAAAGCATCAACACAAAGTCCTCCAGTGTTCATCTCCACAAAACCATCATTCAATAAAGTAGGATGACACAGACTTTAAAATACTGAAAACAGATGCAGTTTGAAATGTTTTAAAATCTATATAATACCACATTCTATCTTTATAAACTCTTACAACTCAGTCTTTCTGAGTGCATAAGCAGCACTGAGGTGCCTAGAGCAAGCACTGACCTTTTAGATGGATTCAAATAAAACTGACAAAGAGCAGCATAAATCTTAAACCAGTTAAAGAACACAGTATATCCACTTTGAAGAAACAATGAACGATATTGCAGGAGTTTTGCATTATGCCTTCTGAATAATGGAAGGGGGATTTCAGGCTTTTTTGGTGGGCTAATAAATTGTGTATTTATTTTAGTAAGACCTCATTGTCAGAAAACATCAGAAATACATGTTTTGGTAGGTTTACCTTGCACTACATAAGGTGATTACATAAATTTATTTATTTGACCATTTTATTTCTTTTCTTTAGTAGAACTGAGAACCACTAATAGCTGTGATGCTTAAACACTAAACAGTCAAAACTTTGCAACAGGAAAATAGGATGAACTACAGTTATAAAAAAAGTATTCCTTGTACCTGAGGTCCAACAGACTATGTCAATTCCGAACTCATAAGAACTGGGATCATCTTTTCAGTCTGTCTTTGGACAAAATAAATGCGACAGAATCCATAAACTTCCCTGCAACATTAGTATCACAAAATAATCTCATACTTTACAGTAGGAAATTGATCTACTGAAATTTTCATAATCAGTAATTATTGTTTAAATTACAGCAGAGAATGCACTCTGCCAACTACTTGTCTCCACATGTATTTCTATATATCAAATGAGAGCCACTTCATTAGGTATTTGCCTCCTATGACACAAAAGTGTTCTATTGCCTATCTGATGCATAAGTTTCCAATTATTTTCCTTATCTAGATATATCTGCTCATCAGAAGCTTTTACAGAAGGTTTTCTATGTATCCGTATTTCCTCAATGATCAAACAGGAAATACACCACATTATATCTATATTTTTATTGACTAGTATTTCACCCACTAACCACCTCCCCCACCTCAACCAACAACTCCTTTCTATCCTTCTAATAATCTCAGTTTGAACTTATTGTTCTAACAAAAAAAAAAAATTTTAGTTGATACCTAATGCAAGAGCTGAGAATCATGCATACTGACTGCAACTAAAAACAATGCAGAAGAGCCTGTAAATTCCTTTTAGGACACATGGCACTATTTATACCGAAACCACCTTAATTGCTTCTCCATTATTTTGAGTTTGCATTTTAACAAATTACAAAAATACTGTTATGTGCTTGCAAACCTGACAACTGAGCCCACTAGTTGAAAAGTGTGTAAAAGTGATATTTGGAGGATTTATTCCTTTTCAGTGACCAGCTGAAGAATTACACTGGTCTGGTTTTAAGCTTAAAAGATCCAAAGCCTGTGGAAGAAAGGTCATGCCTTACCATTCAGCAAAAGCTGGAGGCTAACTGTAAAGTTTATTAACTATGAAACAACAGGGTTCTCAGCCACTTAGTATTACCATGGAGGAAACTGATAGCATTTTTCTTAAGTTTGTATTTCACTGTATTTTGTTCCACAATATGCTGTTTAATTGTCCCACCTCTGAAAATGAGAGGAGAGAAAAGACTATTTTTTTAAAGACCTGCTCACACTTAAAACAAGAGTAATTTTAAGATCTCCCCTAGGGATTCAAGTCTATACATTTAGCTTAGAAGAAGGAAAATAGAGCATAACTGCCAGCTTGAGGAGAGAGATGATGAAGCATGCTTTTGTGTCTAGAATTTCCCACATCACAGATAAGAGTCAATGAAACTATGTGCCATTCTAAAAGCACTTCTTTGCTCAACAGGCTTTATGCAGATACACAGCCGATACAATTGTTCACAGGAGTAAGAGTAGGCAGCATTAGAATCCCGAGATGAACCTTAGTCTAGATTTATGCTGATCCTGTCTTCTGACCAAGGTATTCTTGTTTCAGTAACCATTTTTTCTTTAACAAAATGGTGACATTGTTTATCAATTGCATATTGAATATTTAATAGTAATTTAAATATACATATGCTCATTATTTAAATATATACATACACAAATAACAGTAGAAGAAAAACTCACAGTATAATACCAGCTCAAACAGCACAGTATTATTGGTTTTACGAAAACATATAGTCTATGTGGATGATACCTGTGAAAGACCATCTACAGACACTGCCAATAACACACAAAGTAGTTACCTTTGAGCAACACAAGATACTATTATTGCAGAGGAACATGGAGAAGGGGGGGGG
>NW_020799095.1:126004985-126008566 GCF_003259725.1 Athene cunicularia
GGGGGGGGGGGGGGGGGGAATTGATTGCTCTATCATTTTTTAGTAACAAATTATCTTGTGTGCACTTATTTCAATTTTACACCTACAATGTTCTTTTTAATAACTATTATTCTATTCACAATCTCACTGATGGACATTTTCCTCTGCTAGTATATCGAAATAGTTGAAAATAGTAGAAAAACGACATTAGTGCACTTACTCATTGATATTATTGCTTTGGACCAATAGTTCAGCCATGAGAAGAGGGAGCTAACAGTTTAGTCCTTAGTTTTTCTTCTGATATCAGAAAGCATCTCATAAAAATGCCACTGATTACCCGTGAACTTTGAAAATTCATGTTAAAATCTTCATACCCATAAGACTATGTAAATCTTAAACTTCACCATGATTTAACTATCAGTTTACAATTCTCACTCATGCAGCTTTACCACAAAGCTCTCACTGACTCAAGAGTGCAAGTGTGCCCCTCCAAAGTTCCATACTGCATGAACTGAATCCTACTCAGCTACATCTGTTACATGAAATACATACATGAATACATTTCAGGATTGACAACGTAGCTATCAATGGAAGCTTGAGGACTTCATGCATGTAGATGTTTGGTTAAAATAAATTTTACCAAGGGACAACAACATACTAAAGAACAGTAATGTTCATACAAACTTGTAAACTTTAGCCTTGTGGTTTTCTTTCAAAAGATAACAATATTATTTAATATCTTCCAGCTACAGTAATATATCCTAAAAATTGCCCTGGCCAACAAACCTGTATTGAAACAAACAAACCAAAAAATCTAACACTGCTAGATGGATTTTGCTTATCAATCAGGAACATGGATTAAACGAGACAGAGTAAAAGAAAATAAATGATCTCCACATTTTATAACGTTCAACAGGTATTATCTGCAATTTATTTAGAGACAAGAAAGAATTTAAAAAAAAAATCTGCTTTCTAAGCAGATTCTAAGCATTTCTAAGCATCCTAAGCATTTTTTCAGTGACATTTCATTCAACTAAACATACACCACTTCTTTCCTGAACCCTTCTTCATGTATTTATTCTTATTGTGATATGAAATATTTGTCATATTTTCACAATTTACTATAAAGTACAACGGTTTCATGCACTTGTGCTGACACGGAGGACTGCATGGCACAACAGATACATGCTGTTGCCAAGTACTTTGCCTCAAATTTCCCATGCTTTTAGCGTTTGCTGTTGCAAACAAAAAGAAAGTTTAATTCTCAATGCTATCCAAACAATGTGAACATGGAAATGGCTGTTCTTGGGCAAATCTCAGGTTCATTTAGCCCAGGACCATGCCACTGATAGCAGTCAAAGGCAGTGGCCTAGGGAAAAGTCCCGTATTTTAGGACATCTTTTGAATAGTAGAGTAATTCCCTGGAACACTCTCCCAGCTCCCAGCAATCTATGGCTCAAAGAATTAAACATGAAAAGAGACTGGGAGCACTGGCATATGATGACACACTTTGTTTCAGAAGGGCTGGGAGGAAGAACAGGAGATAGCATATTTTGAAAGGAACAAATACATGCCCTCATCTCACACACACACACGCTACTCCATTCCACCCAACAGTGTTTCTTGCTCCAGATATTGCCTTTGCCCTCCAAATGTGTTTTTTTTCCATATGGAAGAGGTGCCAAAAATGAAAGTGTTTTCCTTCTTTCCTCATAAAACCTCCTTCTGACTGGAGTTGGCCTCCTGTTCATATTCCACTTGACTAAACCAATCTTTTTTCTCCTCCCACACTAGCTCCATCTGCCGCCCGTCTCTCCAGCAGAGCCAGATGCCAGCAAAGCAGACTACTGTGGGAGGAGAAAGTTCTGTCGCTGGAATTTCTTCCCGATACCCTGCAGGGGGCCAGCCTGTGAAGCCTGGAGAGGATACAGAGAGCAACTTCCTCTCTTCCACACTGCTTTCCCCTGCTCATCAGGAAAGAAGGCAGCTGAGGACATGAGCAAAAGAAGGATAAAACGTCAATGTGCACTCTGAAATTTGTGACTTTAATATTTTTATAGCAAAAGCCTCACAATTGTACTCCAGACTCAAGCATGGTACACACCGCATGAACATGTAAGAAGACATGAGTCCTGCCCCAAAGAGCTTACAATCAAACAGAAAGCAGAGATGCACATTTGTGATTAAGAGCAAAGAAGAGTGACTAGGATGTAGCTGACAAAATTAAAAAAGACTAGGATTTATAATCAGAAGAGATCTCAACGATGGAGCGAAAAGACAATACTTTCTGGAGTGATAAAAGTCAAAGTGAGAAGCTATGTATGTGTGTTGTTAAACTGAGAGGAGGATTACATGTGGCAAGGGAAACTGCCTGTAGAGAGAGAAAGACTAGAATGAAAGCAGATAAGGGGAAAGAAAAAGTGATTTTTTTATACATTTGAGGTGATCTTGCATGAGGCAAGGAGAAAAGTACAGGTAAGAACTCCAGGCAAAAAGGGAGACAGTCTAGGAACAGAGGAGCATATGCAAGAGAATCTTGCCAGAGACGGTAGCAAGAATGAATGTCACTGAGTGAGAACAAGAGCTCATATAAAACAAGCAAGTGTGCATATGTGCGAGACAGAGGAAAAGACACAGACTTCATCTCTCGGAGAGAAAGAATTGTGGGAACCCAGGAGAGGAAAAAGGCTAGAAAGAAAGAAGTGAGGGTGGTGTAGGGGTGTAGCAGAAAGTTTGGAGTGGGGCTGGCAGGACCGAGGAAAGTGAAGGAAACCAGGAATCTACAGAAAACCAGAATTAAGTATTAGAAGTTGAAAGAGCACATATAAATTAAAGAAACATAATAAGAAAGATGAAGAGGTTGAATAGACAAGGAAAGGAAAAGGGAAATACACCACACAAAAACATTAAGAAAAAAAGGCTCACAGTAGAATGAATGGAGTGACAGGAGGAAGAAATAGGAGGAAAGAATATATGCAAAGATGACAAAGTCTGTAAAGGAACACAGTTAATAAAAAGCACTATGTAAAAACCTCCAACGGGAAAACTGGGAGTGTATGGAAGAGTGACTGGAAATGGATTTTCACTGAATTCTCACTGTCACTGTAAACTCTTAGGGTTTGCCCCATCTAAGTATCCCCACATTTTAATGTTTTCCACTTGGAAAAATTCTGGGTTTGGTCCTCCACACCCTTCAACTTTTGTGCTGTAGTTGCACCTTTATGCCGTTTGTTTCACTGTTTCTAGTGGCAACTCTTTTTGTTACATTTAAACGGAAAAAAGATCTTAATTTGTCAAACACTCTATCACACAGAAACGTGCCAACATCTCAAGTTTTCTTTCTCCTGTCCCCATAATGCTCTTTCATTCATTCTTCTTCACAAAAATAAAAATTTTATATATATATCTATATATATAGATATATATATATATATATATAAAAAAAAAAAAGTCTGTGGAAACTCAGCAATACAGTGGTATCTTAAGTCCAAGATATATTCACGGAGCCTTTCCTGAGCTGCGTGTACATAGTACGCCCAGGTTTCCTCTGTGCCCGGCGGAGGGTTTCCCGTCTCCCGCGGGCGCGGGCAGCCGGGGGGGCG
>NW_020799095.1:126008616-126097841 GCF_003259725.1 Athene cunicularia
AAAAAAAAAAAAAAAAGCACAGCCTAAGAAACCACCAGGGTTTGAAGCATTATAAACATGTTTTTCACTTTTTCTGCTCTGGTACTTGTCTCTTGAACATACTCACTACTTGAATGATTACACAGATGATCACACTGAAATGATGTATTTACATTTGATGATATGCTTCTACTACTTTTTATGAATAAAGTGAAACAGCCCTGAGGCAAATGAATGATGAAGATATACTCCTGGCTCTTTTACATCACTTTTCTTCTTGTTCTTGACATGTATTGGAAAAGGCAGCAAATACTCTTCTATTAGTCTAATTCATATTTGTGCAAGCTAGGTTACAAAGATAGATAAGCTACGTGATCAATCTGAAGACTCATCACAGATCTCCATCCCCCCAGCACAATTCCTCAGTCACTTACTCATATTGCCTCCTTTTCCCTACATTTTTAAAAATACATGCAACAGAGAAAGAGATAATAAAGACCTTTCCAAAGCTGACATTTCATATACGAGGAATGAAGGACAGAAGCATCAGAATCCATCACTTCATAATCAATAAGGAAAATCAACAATATAGAACACAGTCTTGGGTTGTGGGAATTTTTTATTTTTTAAAATACATAGAAGTAATGAGAGAAAAAAACCAAACACCACACCTTCCTGAAAAAAATAAACCATTTTAAAATTCGAAGATTTAAAAATTTATCTTATTTTTGCTTGGTTGGTTATCAAACAAAGATGCAAAGATACTTGGTCATGATATGGAGCAGCCTGGAAGTAAAAGACTTACCTTGGCAGATGAAATCTCCTTACTCAGATAGTTGAGGTCAATGGCCAGAATTAAAACACATGCAGATTAGATGTATAAAATTTTGACAACAGCTCATAGCAGGACGTAGGAATGTAGTAGGTACTCCATCATTTGATATTTTAAGAGTAAGGCAGTTATTTCTGAAGAACTCATGTTCTGACTAACCAAAAGTAATGTTTTTTAAGCAGAATTCCTTATGTGATATACTCTTTTCATGTTAACTGCTTGATCTTAAAGGCATTTTCTGTTCTTCAGACTGTTAGTAATGTGAATAATGAAATCCTGAAATATAGAGCTGGCAGCGAGCTAGGAGGACCTGTTGGCACTTTGGTGGCCAGTATCGGAAGTAAAAATTATCTTAACAAATTAGAGAAACGTCTTGGAACCATCGGGAGGAAATTTAATACTGTCAAATGCAAATTACATTTGGGAAAAAAAGTCAAAAAGTAAAATCAAAAGGATACCAGTAAGACAGCAGCACTTCAGAAAACAATCTGGGGGTTGTAATGGACTGTAAAAATTATGAGTCAGCAACGTACTACCATTAAAGAAAAAGACAAGTCAGCCTTATTGTGGAGTATATTAATAGATGTGCAGTACATCTGACAGGACAAATTATTTTTCTGCTAGGGATTGATAAAGCTAACTGTGTTTGGTCTCCACCTAAGGACAGTCCAGAGAAAAATAAAAATATTAAAACATTTAGAAAGTAAGATATATGTGTAAAAGTTGAAAGAACACTAATTGGTTTGAGAAGACTGGGAGTAAATGGTCTCTTTATATAAAAAGTGTTGCTGTGGAAAGAACAAAGATACTTCACTCTTTTGGGGTTTGAGATGAAGGAAAAAAAGGAATCGACTAAATTATTCAGAAAGTTCAGATTCAATGTTAGACAAAACTTTCTAAAATGGGATGTTAGTAACATTTGCAACAAGATACCTAGTGGAAGTGTGGAATCTCTTCCATACATAGGTTTGATAGGCAAGAATATTATAACTGTCCTCTCCCCATTCCTAGGGCAGTGTTACGAGATCTAGTAAACTTTTTTTTACTTCTAGCATTTCTTTCTTTTTATTACTTTATGAATTAATCACTGTGACTGGTATAAAAGAAATACTAGCTTTATACTGTCCTTTTTGGTTTTCCTCTTCTCCAAAGTGGCCTCCTTCTTGTTTGTGCCGTCAGCAAGCTCTAGCTCTATTCTTGCTGCTGTATTTTGTAGAGTCTGCTGTTAGCTTAGTACCCCAAAGTGGAAAGAAGTAGATAGGTTCCTGTAACTGGATTTTCATTCACCTGTCAGGACTGCTGTGGCTATTTATTTTGAAAAGCGTGAGGCCATGAATACAGCTACTTCCTTCCTTTACACCGTATCCATTAGAAGAAGGAAGAAGGAAAGCAATGGTATGAATAGAATGGTGGAGAACGAAAACACCTGAGTACTTGTAAGCATGTTTGAGAGAGGGAGACCACATAGGTAAAGAAAGATTGGTAAGGAAGGAGAGTAACAATCTGAATATGAGTGCCAAGGGAAGAGACAAGGCATATAAAGGATAGAGAAGATCTTTGAAGTGAAAAATATCATTCAGAAATGCTTGTGTGAGGGAAGAAATGCCAGCAGTGCTGGGAAGGGGCTTTGAATATTTATGAGTAATCTGTGGGCAGGAACATACAGGAGTAGGGTCAGAACCTCATGGGATGTGTAAGAAAGTAAAAAAAAAAATAAATTTAAAACTCCATACAGAGGGCTGTTTGTAGATATGTGTGTATGGCATTATGAGAGAGATTAAAGAAAAGACAGAAAAAAAGCTACTAAAATGAAATCGTAAGTAAAGTAAAAAAGGAAGGAAGCAGAAGAACGCAATTGGAAAGAAATGGGAGCTATTTTTTGAAGTGTTTGAATGACTCAAGTCATATACTTTATAAGTGTCTTGCAGATTTTTATCTTTATCAAATACCAAGATGATTTTTCTGTTCTTGCCCATGGCAGTTACCAGCAGTAATTAATAAGCAGTGAGCAGGTTTGTAAGGAAGCAAAACTGAAAAACTGAGATTTCCATTTAATTTTGAAACTTTTAGCTGTTTTGAAAGGAAGGAAGATACCTGTCTCCTGTGCTCCAAACCAGTGCATTTACCCACTGAGTTTCTTAGATTCTATAGAATATTTCTTTTGTGGATGACTATAGACACAGGTTTACAATGGATGATTATCAGAAGCAGATGTAGATGTCATACCTTCCCATGTCCAGCTTTGAACACAGGGAGAAAATCTTCTGCTTTATTGTATATCTATTCTCAATGGAAATTCATAACGATAACTAAAAAGTAAAAATATTACATGTTTTCCTTTCTGCATTTTGTGTTGCTTAGCTGCTGATAGTACCAGCTGGAACTTTTAAAGAGAAGAGCTTCATTACAAGTTATAATAAACTGCAGAGATTGAGGGTAGATATCACATATCTCACACATCTATATTTATCTTGCACTACTATATTTAGTTCTGGCTTGGAAAAGATGTTCTAAACACCTAGACTCTTACTCGTGGAATGAGACTTTCATAGATGTGTCCATATGAATTCTGTTGGACTATTTATTTGAAAGGTCCTACAGGACATGAGGGCAACAAACAAGTTTAAAAGTATAGGAGGAAATATTGCATTGAATATATCTTCCTGCCAGGATCACACTCATATTGCCTGTGTTCAGGTCTCTATGCGTCTTTATTTACACAAGGCTATCTGCTCAGGAAGTAGACCTGGCTTATACTGTAAAACAAGACACTTCACTGTCTTGTTTTACAGCTCCATTGATAGCTTTATAAAGAACCTAAGTAAAGATAAAGATTAATGACAGTGTAATATCTCACACATAACTGTTCTAGGATCACATGAAAAATTTCTAAGATAATTCAGTAACATTTCAGGATATTTTGGTTCATATTTGGTTGCAATTCACAAAGAGACAGTGAAGTCAGACGGGAAGAAAGTCTGAAGGTGTAAAAACTAAAAAATATGAAGTTATAAATTAAATTTCTATTCCATAGACTCATAATGTCATAGAATAATGTAGGTTCAATGAGACCTCTGTAAGTCATAAGGTCCAACTGTCTGCACAAAGCAGAGGCAACGCAGGTTAGGTTAATCTGGTGCTTGTTCAGGGAGTTGTGAATGAAGTTAATCTAACCCAACCATCATTTTCTAGTCTGCAATATGATTTCTCTGTCTCAGGGAGCTATTTTGAGGGTAAATGTCTTCTGTGAAGCCTTTGTCAGGCCTTCAGTTATTTTGGTCTTTGTGGTGTCATCACCCATTTCAGCAAGTAGAGCAGGTATCTCCTAATCTCTAGAAGGCAGGAGAAGTGGCCAAGAGAACCGGGTATAGAAAATATAATTATGTAACCAAAGACTGAAATAAATACATTTTAAAAAGAAAAAAGATACAATGTGAAGGAGAAATGGCTCCTCAAAGAAAACCATCAAGAAGTACGCAATAATAATAATTAAAAGAGTATGTTTTGATATTATTTTCATAAGAACATTTCTAGGAACATGCATTAATATTGGGTTAGTGAAGAATAGATGAAAAAAATGCACTGAAGCATCCAAGTCCTTACCTACTCTGTTTAACTGTTCATATCAAACTTTATTTTCTCTATGACAATTTTCATGCTGTTGTTTTCTCTCCCACTTCTGATGTATTCTCTCCATGCTTTCTGATTTTTGGCTCAGTCTGCAGAGCAAGAGAGGACCATTCAAGCATCAAGTCCAACAGCAATTTCCCAACGTATATATCTCACACTAAAGGCTTCCTTACAGCCAAATGTTTAGGAGTGGTCCAGCTGCCCTTTGGACAGTGCTGGTGATTATTCACTGAATTTACAGTACTGTCAGAATGATGATTATTGCAAGGTCTTAACAATTGCTGTTAAATATTATCTCCTTCATTTATAAAAGGTGCTCTCTGTATAGATTTTATTAACAGCTAAGAGAAGAACACAATACATGCAACAGAAATAAATAATACAGAGCAGTGACAGGTGAGTCTGACAGATTTGAGGAGGAAAACACGAGCAGTTCTGAGAGAATACCCTGTCATAACCTAATGTCTTGAAGAGTAGCATAGTCCTCTTAGAAATATTGAAGGATTTGGTCAAGAAAGAAATAAACGTGTCTGCATAAACACTGATGTTTCAAAAGTGTGCAAAGGTCTACTCACTAGGGGACTTCTATAAGGTAAATACAAAGGCCTCCATAACTCCATATCAAGTTGAATCTTGAATGGAAGGTTATTATCCCAGCTCTAAACTGGCTGGAAATTCCATAACAACATGGTTAAAATAGACCTTTTTTAAACTATTAATTAACCTTCTCAAATTAACTGTACTTACAACCTGTGTCATTTATTGTCCACAGAAATAAATTTTATATTGTCTGTTTTCAGCATTCAACACACTATTTAGGTACTTGTTTTTGTTTTTGTTTTTTCCCCCCATATGCTTCCAAATGAATGTTGGAAGTGTTATCTGGGGAAAAATAAGTCTTGGCAATTGGAGTTTGGGAGAAATAGCATTGCATTTGGCACTTGAAGAATAAACTTAGGACAGTGGAGTTTCATAGATGGATTGGATGCATCTGACAAAATGACTAGCAGTAATATAGATAAGAAAGTTAACATTTAGATATCATTGGTGAGTTTGAGTTAATTTTCAGTGTCATTAATGAAATCACTGCATCTCTTAGATTTTTTTTTCTGATTTTTCAGGAAAATAAATATTATACTTGACATAATTCAAGGATATCTTTATCATCACAGAATAATTTCTTATTTGTATTTACATGAATTAAAGTTTATATTCTAAAAAAACCCAGTTTGGCTGCTTTGGTAGCCCAAGAAATAGAGTCACTCCCCTGGAAAGCATCAGACATATATGACTTAACATTATTTTAGTTTATACCATTCATATATGAGACTGTGGATCAAGAAGAGCTGAGAGGAGAGTTTAGAGAAGAAAAACTGCACTCTGTAAAGAGAGAGCAGTGTTAAGAATAGAAAATGTATTTTAAAAGGGCACAGTTGAAAATGTATTTGAAGAGGCCAGCCTGCAAGAATCAGGGGGGTTCACTCAAGGTTAAGATAATATATTGCATCATTTCAGAGTATTGATACACCCAAAGTGACAAATACCTATCAGTAATTCAAGTTATTCAAGTGACAGAGGAAAAAATCTCACAGAGGGGGTTCAGTTTCTGTTTGTTTTCCCCATTTATTGACAACCTTTACTTCCATGTTAGGATTATCTTAGTATCCTTTTGCTATAACTGGTTAATTTTTTGTCATTTGGGAAATAGTGGCCAGGACTATAAAATAATGCATGTTCTCATGAGACTAATGTTAAGGTTCTATTTGCAATGTCAACTTTTTAACTTGGATGCTGATGGTCTAATAAGCAGCATTTAACATTTTTAGAAGTGTAGCTTTTAAGTGCAGGAATATTGAAGTGCAGGTGTGTTTTTATAAACCCACTTATCTGAAAGTTTAAAAAGGTGGGAAGATGAAGGGAAAGAAAGATTCAGAAAATTAATTCTTTAGAACAGTAGGGCAGACAAGTTTACCAGGGCTACACTATCTGAAAATGCATCGCACACCTTAAGGATCTTCTTGCACCTTACAGATGATTTTTCCTATCTGGGGAATATAAATTTGGACCTCACTCCATTTTCCTCTGCCTAAGCTCCTCTGGCTAAACAACATTCAGTTCCTCTGGTTTTAACACAGTTTACTTCACAACTAGAGCAATGTGCATGCTCTCTTCTTAAACTTACAAGTGGTTTTTAATTTATAATTGTTCTGGAAGGAGAGATTAGGGAATGATTTTAAAGTAATTAATGAATCTGAAACCAAATTTTATCCTGTTAACTTTTTTCATCAGTCAAATTTCATGGCCATCCTGGCTGTTCTTTGCTATTCCAGTGGCAGTCATATCCTTAACAACAACAATTTTTAAAAATTGCACAAAATATGTGAAAAAGGGTGAAGATGCTGGTGTAGATGTGATTGTTGGGAAGAGGAGGAAATGTCTTAGAATCTGATGGTCTGCCGCAAGATTACTGCAGCATTTCTGGTGGGGAGGACCTCATACAAAGAGGTACACTTCAAACCTATCTGTATATATGATTGTATTGTAGGTGTGTGTAGAACTACAAAAAATAGATTTAAATTCATTTTATTTCTAGTGCTAGCAGACAGAGGTAAAGGAAAAAGATGGGAAGATAAAGTGGTGAGACACAGCTGAAGGTTATTAGCTTTGAAAATCCGTTTATACAGGGCTGCTGGTGACAGTGACATTGGCAAGAATGAGATAAGCAGTCCAGTTTTATATCTGTATTCTTGGAGGAACGCATAGAAAGTAGTTAGGTTATGGTGTGGACTTTTATAAAGTCTTACTGGTTCGGTTTGATGTGACCTGTATAACAGAGGCACAGAAACGTCACACAAAAACTACTGAAGATTTTTGCAACACTTCCCCGCCGGCTTCTGCTCTGTACAATGTGTGAGAACAAACACAGTCCTGGTACTTGTAATGTTTTGTATTATCTTACTTTAAGCAAGACACTATTTATATATTTTTAATGTATATATTTTTTAATCTTCCTTAATATAAGACATACAGTTTTTTATATCTTTTCACTGTCTTCCTTCTGGAATTTTTCTGGTCTGCTCAATCTTATTTTCTTCTAATTAACTTCTGTATTGCAAGACTCTTCATAAGAGCACAAGAACTGGCTGTAAAGTCTTTTCATATCATTAAGTGGGCTCCCAGTAGAGATCCTAAGCATATGTTCTTATTCATCCATAGCTGCAGAAGAGGCAGAACTATGCTTAGACCTTCAGCATGAGAGAGGCTTCCAAATACTGCTCATACTTTCAGGTTGAAATTTCAAGGCAATTTAACAGATTTGAACACCTAGTCCTCATTAATTTTTATGGGAATTGGACAAACCTATCCCACAGGCATATTTGAAAACACTAGGCTTACACTTCATCTATTTCATTGTCATGTGCTGGAAAGGATGAAATAAAAGTGAAAGAAAGTAAAAGCAGGAGAATTAGAGACTTGCTAACATAGACAGTTATTTTTAATGTGCATTTACTGCTGTTTATTCAGTTGCATATTCATCATCTGAGATTTACACAGGGTTTACATAAATTGATGGATATTGCAATTGCCCAACCTATTAACTGCTCTGAAAGCCTTTCTTACTGCACATATTATTTAGTATTCTTACCACTGTTGCTGTGTCCAGTCATTCATAGTGAAAAATCACCTTCTTCATATAGTGAATGAGCTTTATGAGGTGTGGGGCCTTTAGTAGATTTTCAAACCTTCACCTCTCGCTGGCCCAGAGGCAAACGAAAACATTTGTACCTTTTAAAAAGTTTCTCACATTTCATTAGAACATTCCTGTGTTTGTCGGGATGTGAAGAATTTCTGGAGCACAGAGGATGACAACAGCATCATTAGAAATCTGTGGGTTTTTTCATTGCACCACACATACTAAGGTTGCTATTCTGTGAGAATGTGTAGACATGTGCATGCACACATGCGTGTGTGTGAGAGAGATGGACACAAGGCAGAGATCCAGATGATTTTAATAAATAGAATATAATGTCTAGTTTTTCATTACAAGTCTCCAGAAAGCTGCCAGAAAGTAGAGAGAGGTGGAGTTCTGAGAAAAAGGCTTCTTACTTTTCCCAGAGCCATACAGGTACTTCTCTTCAAACATATGATGTTCATCCATGTTTGGTATTGAATAAAATGTGTGTGAAAAGTAGGCATGATATACTTATGAGAACATATATGTACATATGGACTAACAGATATAATGGAGATTAGATCAAGTAAAAGAAATTTTCTCATTACTTATTTGAACAAGTTCCATTTTACCAACTCTTACCTTTTCAGTCTGGAACCTCAAATCTGTAAGTACCATTTTTTTATTAACCAAATAAGCGAGCTGTCTATTCTTTAATTATCATTACAACTTTGAGACCAGAGTTCATAAAACAATTTAGTTGGAAATTTATTTATTTTTATGCTGGTTGTGCTTCATTTTTTACTTAAATTATGTTAAGATACATTTTTTGGGGGTATTTAAGTGTGTAACTGTAAGCTTTGTAGTTGTTCTTCCTTAGACAATGAAGTTCTGAGCAAAGTTTATCATAGAAACATTCAAAACCTAAAATTTAAAGGTTAAAAATCTAAAATTCACGGAGAGAAAATTTATATTCAAGCCATATAAATGATCAAAAGAAAATAGCTAATTTTAAATTTACATGAGGAATTCAAATACATCTGGAAGTATATGATCACACAGATATACAGGGACCATAAATAATAGTCAGATGACTTATGAAACTAAGCAGGCTCATACAACACTTAGAAATTTCCAGTAAGTGTTCTGCAAATAACCTATGAATTAAAAATTATTTTCTGAAAAATTCAGCTCTAAAGAATTGTGACATACATAGATGCATTTCCAGCATTCAGGTGAGGATTCAGGTTAATGTGCTGTGGACTGATACTTTGTTTTCAACGGAACTAACTTTTACTACCAAAGGACCTGTATCAGGAAATCTATATTTGACCTAAATAATTTCCTTTACCACAGTGCAACCAAATACTTTGCTAATGCATAAGAGAACAGATTAATGTAAATGTGACAAGAGAAACACTAACAACTTTGAAAACTAAATATTAATTTTTATAATATGACTTTCAGGTAAATGTAAAGTCTATGGAGCTTAGGTCTTCAGTCTAACAAAATAACTTCAGTATTCAAAAGTGGTTCTGGTATGTAATAAGGGCACTTTTTCATATGGCACTTTACAAATACTTAATAAAATATAAGCTTTTTTCCTAATCATGCTGTACAGTTCCTTGGATTCTTATTAACTTTTTCCTTTTTAAATAATGATATAGATGACATGGCTTGCCAACATATGCCACATATTCTTAACATTTTTCTTTAAAGTAGTATCACTGGATACTTTTCCAACCCTCGGGAATTTCAGGTTACTTGACAGTACTTCATACGATGACATCTGGCATCATAGTATTGAACAGGCAATTTGGAATATCATATTTTCCTACCTTCTAGTAGAACCAAAACAGTTCACTTTTTCAAGATTTGATAGTTCAGCTCCCAATTTTATGTAACTGTTTGCTCTGTATGTTTTAGTTGAATGCTCGATTCCCCACCAAAGCACTTTGTTGCCATGACAAAACAAATACTTCTATTTCACTTGGTACACTCACCAATCAGTTTAGTATATTTTCGTCATGGAGAGCACCAGTGATTTAAGTGTGGAAATGTGAGACAATGCATGACTAGGTGATGAAAAAAATTCCTTTCTAAAGGTACTGGTTTTAGAAATCTATCTCCTTAGCGGTATACTATCATATTAATTTTACACAGTCTAGATTAAATTACCAGGAGAGGTTGAAAAAATATCAACAAAGTTCAGTTTTCAGTAGTTTTGTGTCAAAAAAAGTGTCTGTCCCAGTTGGCCCATTGAGGGAAAGAGCTTCTCTGAAGATTTGTTCCATATTTTCATTAATAGTTTAAACAATGAAATGGAGGGCATAGCTGTACAATTTACAAATGACACAGTATTTGTGGAGTTAGCAAGTATTCTGAAGATCAATGTATGTCAGTGAAAAGATCCCAAATCTGATTAAATTTGATAATGACAAATACAAGTACCATGCTTGGAAAAGACGTTATATGGGCAAATACAAAAGGAGGAAGAGCAATGCATGAAAGACTTCAGAAAATTATAGATGTGCCATAATCTGCGGGAGCTATGGACTTGCACACAACCAGTATGATCAAGCAATGCCAATTTATTGAAGATAAGCAAGCCCTTCTATAGCTTTCTCCTGTGCATGCAAACGGTACGTGGTACAATCCTTACGATTGGATAGTTAGCTTTGTCCACCCGCTTCAAGCCTTCTTTGCTTGATTGCATAATAAGTGCCACACTCAATTTCTTTCTCCACCCAACCCATCTCCTGGAGTTGTTTCTTTGCTGAGTTCTTTGTCCTATGTCCTTGTCGAGGCGTGCACATGTGCAGGATTGCTCACACGTCCATTATCTCCCAACAACAATCTGAATTAAGGTTTATATGATGTTGCCCAAAAAGGTAAATGTAATTCTGGGAATGGTTCATGGCAAACTGACAGCTCTGAGTGATATCTTTTCTTCCTTCCTCAGTCTTGACAAAGCTTCAGCTAGGAGTTTAGGTTTGGGCACTATTCTCTAAAAGAAATCAAATAGAAGGGAGCAACAAAGCGATCAGAGAGTACAAAATATTTGAGAAGAGCTTTTGTCTTGGACTGAAAATTAGCTATGTATAGCCTAGAAAGGAAAACAGTGCAGAGGACATGGTAGTGATATCTATGAAACTGGACAGGTATCATGAAAGGAACACACTGATTCCCCCATCCCTGGGGGATAAACTTGACTTAATTTAAACCCAAGACATTTAGTTTAGATGTATTTTTTTCCTTGATGTAATAGTATGTAAATATTGGAAGAAGATACCTAGGAAGGTGTCTTGCCAATTGTCAGGCCTAGCGTAAAGGACACAGCCAGCATAAAGATGAACCAATAACCAAATTGTATTTGATACAAAAGGGTCAGTACATGGGTGAGCACTGGGGGTACAAACAAGTCAGTCAGATTATACATAATTGACATCAATCTCACTGACCGCAACAATGACACCACATGAGCAACAACAAGCAGAATAAATGGTGAAATACAGATTCCCATAGAAGGGACAGGAGACAATCCAGTCAACAAGCCAAATACTTAAGACCAAGGAAGCCACATACTGAACCTCTACACAGCCTGTGTTCACAAAGACCAGACCTGACTGGAGTCCAGTCCCAGGGAGGCAGGAGGTTCTTCCCCAACAAGGAACTCAGCAAAGTGCATCCACCTCACAGACAGACACTGCCCCTGCCTGCAAGTGGTCCCAGCTTTTATCCCTAAGTGGGACACCTGACCTTTGCTTACTTAATGTGGGACACCTGGGGCTCATTTACCCAATGGCTCTCCCTGCAAGGCCGGCACCACCCTGGAGGGAAGCCCAAAGGTAAACTCGCCTCCTCTTTGTGAAGGGCTGTGGGAATCACCCATATGTCAACCTTAATTTGGGGCTCGGGGTTGAAACCCCAGCATTTCAAAAGGTCATGAAAGTTTTTAAAAATAAGAATGTTTCCAGTTAGTCCTGCCTCAAAGCAGAGTAGATTAGCTAAATGACTCACCCATTGAATTATCTTTGTAATGAATTATGGGTAAACAATGCAATCAACATTAAACCCAGCAAATTTATATTTGATCTGAACTTAAGTATGTATCGACATATTTTTCACTTGTTCCACTCCTTGAGAATGAATATATAACAGAGAAATATTTGCATTTCTTCAGTTCATGAAATTGAAATTTATTTGTTAAAGATAAGGTGTTTTGTTCTGTTTTTCAGGAAAGATCCTCACATGATGGGAAGTTTTGTGAGCTTTTGCAGAACACATTATCATGCTGACTAATAGGACTACTCTCTGAAACACTAGTATTTCTCTCCTTTGATTTTTGCTAGCAGATGATATATTTTTCCCTAATTGTTGGAACTAAAAGCTTTTAACTAAATGATTAAAAATATACTTGCTTGGAATAGTATGAGCTTTCCATTCTGAGAATTTGATGACAATAATGAGATTGTGATGTAATTACAGCATGTATAGCTATGGGAAGTGATGTCATTTTCAGAAACCCTTAGCTCCTTGTAATAGTTACAGTCAGTACAATCTCCAAACTTGCCTTTACTGATGGGAAAAGGTTAAGGTTTGCTTGGACCCCATGCAGATGCCAATAATATGACTGTATGTAACTTTTAAGGCAACTTTTGCCCTTTTCAAATAATGAACTTGAGGATCCTGAATTGTTAAAAATACTAAACACAACATCTTATTTTCTAGATCATTTTCCCTATATTGGTAGATGAATGAGGTAAGTAAGATAAAAGTGTTTCTGGTACATGAATGTAGGTAGCCTCTTCTACTCTTCTAGCGTTTTTGTTTGGTTTTGGTTTGTTGGTTTTGGGTTTTGTTTTGTTTTGTTTTGTTTTGTTTTTTCCCCGGCGTAAATGCCACTTGCCATTTGGAGGGAGAGTAATGCAAGAGCAGGATAACTTCTGAACCTTGGTCCACCGTACTGAAGATCACCCTGATATTAACGCAGCTGTAAAGGGATCGTTTCAAGACAAGCAGTGATACTGCTCACCATATCATTCTTCTGCTTGCTGTTTGCTCTAATAAGCTGTGTGTCTTATTCAGCCTAAATGTCTACAGCCAGGAGGACCATTGACTTAGTTTCAATAATGAAGACAGGAAGAAGAAGAAAGCAACTCTGAGCATGTAGTGCCTTATAAACAACTCACAGTCTGTATGGCTCGAAACTTTTCACATCAGTAGAGCAATAGACAGTATGAGACAGGAAAACAAAATATGACACCAGTACTGTTTAGACAACAGAGTAAGGCATTTAAGGTCATGACCTTGTGTTGAGTAACCTACTCTTTATGCAAATAATTTTAATTAAAGTAAGCTGGTGAATACAGGGAATTATTTCTGTAAGTATTTTTTTTTTAATTAATTCACTTCAACATTGCAATTTTTGGTTGTGTTTGTCTATGAATATTCTAGTGAATGAGAATGTGAATGCAGGATTGTACTTATTGGTTAGTTATTTTTGAGAAATAATTCATTTAAAGGAAATGCCTGCGAATGTTTAGGGAAGATGAGTCTTGTACCTCTAAAAAAACTTAGTCATGGCAATTCAAATGCTTTGCCATTGGAAACCTCGTCAGCTGCAAGTAAATGTAAAACAAACAAAAAAATGTCTTAGGAATGAGATAACCCCTTTTAAAATGTGTGAGGATACTAATGCCAGTCTTTAGTGCCCCCTCTCCTCCTTTGAGTTATTATCTGGAACTAAGCTGGAGCAGCTCCCTAGACTTTATTTCTGTGGCCCCTTGTTAAAGTCTTTTACTTGTAATTTCCTTGGAGCGAAAGGGAAAAAATATATATATATAATTTTCCCCCTCCCCCCATGTTTCTGGTCTCTTCTTACCATATTAATTCATTTTACTCAAAGAAATTACAACTGTTCCCACTTGGTACTGCTCCAAGGTGGGGACAACCCTCTGATGAGTACATGTGAAGGGCAAAATTCTTTGGGTCTCTTTTCCATTTACACAGTCTCCTCAGAAGTCCCATCTTAAAACCATGTATTCCACTTCACTAAGTTGGTGAAAATGAATTTGCTCTGTGATTTTTACTACATAAAGAAATGAAACTAACTCTGGTTATCCTGCATCTATCATATCTGGGTCACCAACATTTAAGATGAAGATAAATAATGTAGTCATTACACCTTTTTTTTTTTTTTCCCTCAGCTGTGTTGCTATCCTTTTTCACTGTTGCTTCCATGTGGACTCTGATCAGTTATATAATTACTTGTGTGCCAGACCGATTTGAAACTTTGGCTTCCTCTACTCTCAGATACTTCTGATAATTTTACTTTATATCTAATTGCACGTGGGACTCCTGCATAGTGTAACAGAATGCTTCGGGAAGAGTTTCACTAATAGTAGATTGTAAATCTTAGTTTTTCCAGCTATACAAATTCTGCATTGCATTCCTACAAGTAGGTCATTGGTAAAACTAAGTCTACCGTTCATGCTGCTCCTCCTTTTGCTGGTAGAAGATGTGATCAGTTACCTAAAGAGCTTAAATTATTTGCAAGATAGTGAAGAGGAAGGAAAGCAAAACAATAAAGTGATGGCAAAAAATCATAAAACAGTGAAGCAGCAGAGAGGTAGAACATGAGCTTACAATTTCTGATACATCCCTGAAGAATATCAGCCTTCTCAGGCATCACTGTCTTTCACTATTTCCTGTTAATGTGTCTGCCTGTTCCCTCGTTTTTCTTGAAGACCTTATCACTTTTGTGGTGAATGAAAAAACACTATCTCTTCCCTCTTCAGAGTGGTAGGTTGTGTTTCTGACATCCACCTGAAGGCCATAATAAGGAAAGAGAAGAGCAGAAAAGTACAAAATCAACAAGGAAAAAGACAATTAGTGATTAAAAAATTATGAGTCAAGCTGAATGGGGGAATATCCTTTTCAGATGTAAAGAAGAGATTGATTATATGTGTTAAGGATGAGATATCAATGCACCTAAGAGAAAGCAGAAAAATATACCATCTGAGAATATCATGACTGGAGCAGTGGAACGAAGAAATAATGAAGTAATACAGTGAGATCAAGAAGTGGAACTATGAGGCTATTACTCCTTGACTGAATTGGGAGAAAATATCTTTAGTTTGGAAATTGCCAGGAATATGTTGAAACAGCAAGGGCAAAATTACTAGGTAATAAAGAAAACTGTTTTTGACTCCTTATAAGAAAAATGGTGAAATTCTCGGTCCGCTGAAATTCAAAGGGAGGTCTGTCATATCTGGGTATGAATTCACCTGGTGTATTGAATATTTGGCTTTATAATTTTCTGTATTTTGAAGTTTATCTCCTGTGCCTCTTCTATTAAGAGAAATATCTTGGATAATTACTCAAGCAGTACAGACTTTTATTCTTCAAAGTATCCACTATATACCAGTAATGGCCTTGAGATAATAAGGATTTTTTGAGAGGCAGGGGAAAGAGAGACCTTGTAAATACAAAAAGATGTGGAAAGGGTAACAACAGGCAGAGGAGCATGTTGCCTGTATATTAAAATAAAAGAATACATGCAGTTTAATGTAAGATGTCAAACTTTGCATTTTGGGGAAAGGAAAAGAAGATAGGTCAACTAATGAAGTGTTTCTCTTTCAGTTACACTAACAAACTATACAGAGAACCAAACAATGTAGCCCACTGGGATTAAGCAGACTCTACATCAGCATTATCTGACATATCCAAATAAAAATTACTTTGTTTCTTATGCTGGAAATATGTTAAAGTAGAATCTTTCTATGAGATAAATGTATATATATCTTCCTAGAGGATTTAATATCAGGTTGATTAATATAAAACCACAGATATAATGGGAAGTGCCTGCAATAAATTTTTAGTTGAAGTTGGCTGTCTCAAGATCTCATAAAACTAGTCCTTGACTGTTATTCACAAATATTGCCATAAATATGGATTCTGTCAACCTCATTCATAGTCAATCCTAAAATTTCATAGGATTTTATGAATTTCTTAACAAGATAAGCACAATTCAGTAAAAATGGCAAATTGATTCTTTAATGTAAGGAATCCACCTTAGTGACTTTTTTGATATAATGTAATCACAGAATCATCTAGGTTGGAAAAGATCTTGAAGATCATCCAGTCCATCCATTAACCTAACATTGAGAGTTCCCAACTACACCAGATCCCTCAGCGCTATGTCAGCTCTACTCTTGAACACCTCCAGGGATGGGGACTCCACCACCTCCCTGGGCAGCCCATTCCAACGCCTAACAACCCGTTCTGTAAAGAAATGCTTCCTGACATCTAGTCTAAACCTTCCCTGGTGCAACTTGAGGCCATTACCTCTTGTCCTATCACTTACTACTTGGATAAAGAGACTCATCCCCAGTTCTCTGCAACCTCCTTTCAGGGAGCTGTAGAGGGCGATGAGGTCTCCCCTCAGCCTCCTCTTCTCCAGACTAAACACCCCCAGTTCCCTCAGCCGCTCCTCGTACCACCTGTGCTCCAGACCCTGCACCATGCTGGATCACAGTTAATTATGACCACCCAAATGCTTGCTCGCTTTCAGGAACTGCACATAGTGTTTTATAGTTGGTCTGACCCCAGGAATAGCACAGGGATGGAACTGTGTGCATGGATGACACACATCTCACCACTCACCTTGCTCACTCTTGGAAGCAATGTGTATGATGCCATATATCAACATGATAATAACTGTATTGTGGAGCACTTGAATTGATCGGTATTTTATTATAGCAGAGGCAAAGCACCCTCTTGCTGGATTCCATTTCCTTGCATTCTTCTCCAAGGATGTATAGTGTATACAGTATCTGCCCACTCTTTCACCACTAGGTTAATGTTGTGCACTTCCCCCACCCCCAGAAGTTAACTCCCAGGTAGGCACCAAATCATCCAAGGATGATTTGTGTTTGCCTAATTTTAGATTTCAGCTGTGGAAGCCTCTTCTTTCACAGTTCTTTTGACTTCTGTTGGGGATCCCAATGTATTTTTTTCCTAAATCATCAGTTGCTGTGAAAATATAGTTGGCAAATTATGCAATCTGAAAACAAATTTTAAACTCTAGATACAATATAGCAGTTAAATGCCATTGTTAAAAAGGGTTTAAATCTCTGAAACGTGTTTGTCAGTGAAAGGTAATTTTTATGAATGTATTAAGCCTGTGTATGAAGAAGTAGAATAATACCAGATTAGAAGACATTCAGAAGCAAGAAATATGTCATAGAAAAATTTAGGTATAATTCTGTATGAGTGATGTGTAGAAATCCTCTTTGCCCTTAAAACTCAGAAACATTAAACATGATTTGTAAAATTCAAGCAAATATAAATCTGTGCTTAATTTACTGATACTGGATGTAAACTTGTTAGGGAAAAAAAATCTTAATTTATTCACCTGTTTTCCAGCAGCGAGAGCTCAAGTGGTTCATTGAAGAGGATGAGCCAAGAGCTCAGAGCAGGTACAACACAAGCAGAGTGGTGTCTTCTCTGACAAAGGCACAGCCCTACTGCATCAGGGCAGGGTGATGAGAGGGATAGGGTCCATCAGCAGTCCCAGATAAAATGAGATCATGAGTCATGGTCCGGGTGAGCCCAGGGATCCCCTCAGGAGTGACAGGAGACAGGGCTGGAATGACTGCTACAGCATAGGCACAAGGTCTGGCCAGGAACCACTCAAACCAGGACAGCAGGAGGCAAGTCTGGGCTCAGAGACACCTACAGTGCAGCTTAGGGCAACTCTGGCTGTCCAAGCATGAGTCTGAATGAGACCCCTGTGCCCACATTCAGAGCAGGTGTGTGAAGGTCCAGGTGAGGCTGCTTAGGGTAGGTAAAGCCTGTTAATGCACTTGTGGCCCTGACAGTGTAAATCCAAAGTAATCCCATTCACTTCAAAGCATAAGCAATGGAATTTATAGTAATCAGTCTCTCAGTCAAGCTTTCAAGCTCACTATGTGCTAAGAAATGGTTTAGAAAAATAATGAGTCATTTAATAAATATTTATGTTGCACCTTATTGTGTGAAATAAGTCTTGTTGATGGACTCCGAATATTAAAACAACACCCACTGGATGTTTAAAACAGATTAAATGCTGCAACATGTAAATTAATGACATTTGTAAAGCCATGTTTTACTCACATTAATCTGTATTTCATAAAGATTCAGACACATCTCAGAGGCTTTCACTGATTCCTGTTCTAAATAAAAAAATATAATTCATTTTAGATATAAAGACCACATTTACACATATTTGAAGGGGTCTAACTATGGAGATTGATGCTCTTACAATGGCAAGGTTCATTAAACAATACTTTTAGAAGTCAACGAGTTAAGTACTTACTCTAGTGGGTTCTTTTTAAGTTCTATTTACATTTTGCTCACCTTAACTATCTTTGTTAGACCTGTCCCTTCAAGTCTAATCTTTATAATGTCATCCAAAAGCCTGTTATATTCTGCACGTACCCTGATAATTCTCTAACATAATTCTGACTGTAATTTTTTTTGTATGCATTTTAGTGCTTACCTTTCCTTTTGCTTTGAGTAGAACATTATCAAAGGCTTGCTCTCTGTCCCCAACAGAAGCCATGCAAGTTTGACATGCTGACTAGTTCCAGAAATTTAACCAAGCATTGAAGCTACAATAAAACATGAATAATGTCTGAGAGTAGTTGAGACTGATTAATACATGTACTGCAATGCTGAAATGACAGTCACTCACTCATTCTGATTGTAGGATTTAGGACTTTGTTGGTCGTGCTATACTTTCTTGGTCAGTACCACTGCTAGGTACGTTTTGAACTTTGTTGAAAAAGACTTTACTCATTGAATGTAGTAAAAGAAGTTTCCTGTCTTCCAATATAGTTTACATTTTATAATCCCCAACACATACGTTGCAAAAGTAACTCGGTATATTTTTCAATCAAGGATATTTTCTGGTTCAGACTCACTATTGTATGTTACAGAACATATGTTTTTTTAAAATGTTTTCAGGATAATTTATACATTTGCAAATAAGTAAGTCCACTAGAGGGCAATAACATTGCTAATCTAGCTGCAATAACATTTCAGTTGATTAAAATATTTAAGTGAATAAGGAAAGGCACAGGAAATCATGTAAATGACAGGGTTTCTGTACTGACTCCAGGCTGGGAAAACTGCTTGTCCTACTTCTTCAGTTCTTCTATTCCAGGCATACAAACTAACACCCAGGGTAGACATCTTCAGATGCGCTGACCCTCTATTCCATGAAGAGAAAAGGGAATGTCAAAAGGCCAATTTTGTAAGTAAAGGACTCCAGGAACTCTATTTTCCCAGTGTAATTTGACATGAGATGTACCCCTTCAGTCTTTAGCCTGAACAGTAACCACAGGTTCCACTGGTTAAAATGTCCTTTACTTGTATAAAGAAGTTGGCAAAGTAAAATAGTTGTAAAATCATCAACAATTTCAGGCTTATTTAGAAAATCCCGTCCTGACCTTACAGAAGGAAAACGTGATTAAAGAATGGTAGAAGAGATAGAAGTTAGGAGTCACTTTCTAAAATGTTTTGACTGGAAGGAATGGCAGAAAGAAATTTCCTGAAGGGAAGAGACTGAGACCATATTATTCTATGTCCACTCATCTTCCCCACCTTATTCCTCAGAGCTTTGCTGGGGCTATCTATCATGGATGTTTCACATCTAATTAAATGAGTAGTAATTTCTACAGTAAGTGAGAGTATCATTTTAACTCATTTACAAAATATCTGAGATCTGTTTTGCTTTACCTTTCTGATGCAAATCTAGGTAATACAGAAAGTATATGAAAATTATTAATACAGTGCAATTTCAGATTTGTACTGGATAAATTGTAATGAGAGATTCAGACATATTGCAGGTATATATATAACAGTCTGCTCATTTGTCTTGCTAGATAAGTGTAATGCAAAACTGCCCATACTGATATGAAAGTTTTGGTGGAATCACATATACACTTAAATCATTTGCAAAATACAGCAAAACATACAGATCTTATCATCGAACTATCTCATTTATATAATTAATTAATATATCAATTACATAAAAAAGCTAGGATAAAAAAGTGAAAAAAAATCAGTAAATTAACTTTTGACTATGTGTAAATTAAGTGTAGAAATTAATTATTATTGATGTGTGAATAATTTGAAGTAAGTTTATTTATAGGGTCAATATCTCCTTTTTTTTTTTTTTTTTTCCCCCGAATATTCATAAACATAGAATTTGAACACATTTAAAACATTGTTGAAGCAGTGTTAGGCTCCTATATTCTCATTCTCACCATTGCTTAGCTGAACTCTGTGAAGGTGCAGTTCTGATAAAGCTCAGCATAACTGAGATTAAAACAGAGTGAAAAGTAGGTATTATTGAATGGTTTCCAGTGAACTTTATTGAGAGAATACATTTTTAACAAAGAAATACTGTATGAATTAAGAAAATCTAGAAACTCTATAAAGATAGCCAATAGTCACTGGAGTGCAATGACTAACAAGAGTTTTTAAACAGTCTATTTGTGTTCTTCACCTAGAAATTTCTACTTTGCTGCTTATTACCACAAAACATGCTTCTGTACTTTAGTATGTACACGTAGCATATGGCCCTCTATTGCCATGGTAAAAAATAATTTTCTTTAGGTTTTGTTACCATAATAAGTGATACATTACCTATTTTTTTCATAACTGAGGAAGAGAAGCAGCAAATGAGGTCTTTGTAAACAATCCCAATGCGCTCATCAAGACTTAATGACCTGCAGAGAACCTTTTTATTCCCTGCATGGTTGTCTGTGGTCTACAAAAAATAAAACCTTAAAAAAGAAATCCTGAAAATAAATGATCTTCATTTCTTCATGGGTACTTTGAAGACCTTCCAAACTCAAAAACTCTGACAACTCTGTTGCAGATTTAATTCCAAACAGAGCCTTCCATAGCAAAATATTGCTAACCTGTTTGGAAAAAGTTGAATCACGTTTAACAGAGAAAACCAGAACTAAATCTGGGTAGTTTATAAAGGTTATACATAATTTTGCCTAAGTGCTATTCAATACTATTACAACAAAATTATCCCCTCCATAGTGTGCTTTGCTACAAGGAAAAATTGCCATTACCTGTGAATCCTAGGACCAGCAGCTGAGGAAAGTTGAAGAAATATTACTCAGTAGTTGTGGCATTAAGCATTAGGTCTATCAGAGGTCTATGGCCTTTCAGACAAAACATGGGTAGGAAATAAATATGAAGAAAATAAGACAACATGAACAAAAAGGCATATTTCAGAATATTCTTCTGAAAAAATAATAATTAAGTTAATACTAGGGATCAACAAATTCAGCTGACATATGTTCAGTTATAAAACCAAATTTGCAGATTTATTTGAACAATTAAAGTAGAAATAAAGGTCTCCTTTTAAATTTCACCCCAGTATTAACGTGGTTTTAATGATATGTCTACTTACTATATACACATGCACTTACGTGTAAAGTCTGAAATGGTTTAAGGAAATAATAAACATACATATGAAATTATAGGTAAATTAGTTTAAATGGAAATATCTTCCAGATGCCAAAGGAGATGCTGGTAAAATGCCTGGGATGTGACGTCAAAGATGATGAGTAAATGGGGTTTAGTAGTAGCATTGAATTAATCCTGAAGATAAAGTAGCATTGATATATGCTCCAGGATGAATTCACACAGGAAACTGTAAACTAGATGTATGGGGGAATATATTCTACTTGAGCCTTGTCTCTGGCACAGCGTAGTTTTTTCCTTCTGCTGACTTCCTTGTGATCTGGAAGCAAGAGAAATGGAATATGAACCATCTTTTCCTTTTGCCTGGATAAATGTTTAGATAAATCCATAATCTCTCTCTTTTTTCCCCAGATGTACAGTGTTGGGAATTTAGTTTTCCCAAAATATACAGTACTGGTCCTGCAAGATAATGATATCTGCATCAACTCGGATTTATCCTAATCTCCTCTAGGTAGTATGTATGCTAGGAAAAAGACAACACATCTAAATATTAAAACTCAAACTAGTAAGCCTAGAAGGTTTTTATCTCCAGAATATCCAAGTGAAGTTTTGATGCAATAGTCTTGCAGGAAAGTCATCTATTTTACATAGTGCATTGAACGTTGTTGGCAGGTCCCCAAGGGCACCACCAGCCCCAGCTGCCCCTGCTCAGTCCCCCCAGAGCTCCCCCACCCTGCCTATGACCCAGGGACCCCTTTCAGCACCCCGGGGCTGTCAGCTCCCTGCACCAACAACACTGCAGTAGTGCTGGTCTCCAGCTTCCCACAGCCCTGTCCTGCCATGGGGCCTGTCCCCATCCCCATCTCCAGGGAGGTGCCCGATGCCCTGGGCTGTGATACCCTTGGTTAGCCTCACTGGACATGAACCTGACCTGTCCACCTGGCTTGACCTCACACCTGTTTGATGAACATGACCTTGCCTGGTTATCCAAACTCTTGGATGAACCTGTCTGCCATCTTTAGGTCTGCCCTGCTGCCTCACTGGGGTGATGGGACAGGCTCCTTGGCCCTGAGGGAGCAGCTGGTCCTTGCTGCTCCCTAGCAATCAGCTTCTGAACAAGCTTTCAGTAATAAAAATTATAAAACATTAAGAAATATTACAGAGTTGAACTGATAATCTTGAAATGAGAAATTCTGCATCCAACTACAAACAAATATTCTCTTAAACTGGTAGGTATGTGTTAAAACATTATGTCCAGGGCATTATGCTGTAGATCCAGGTACAACACAGTTAAAATAAACTCCATGTATCAAAGCTTTTTCTGTTACCATGTCTTCACAAATTCAAAAATATCTTCACTATAAGAGTATTATTAAATGCTACATGAAGTCTTATTTCCAAGAACTACCTGGTCCTGACATTAAAACTACAAATTCACTCTTGTAGATTTTTGGTAGGAAGGTGTCATACCAACAACAAAAGCCAGTACTCACTCTTACGCTAACATAAGCCTCTTCTATGTAGGCCTCAGTAATAGGGTGAACTTGCAGTAAATTAATAGCTCCTATTCGTTACATATGGAGGCTTTTCAAATTAATCTTTCAACAATTTAAGAGATATGTTCTTTGTGCCATATTTTGAAAGGGACCTTAAATATTTCTTTAGTTGATGAGTCTAACCAAGATCAGAATCCAAGTAGCACAAATATATAATCCTAATAATTTTCTGTTAGAAGATTGACTTATTTTTAGATTTCTACCAATTATCCATTTTAAACCCATTTTAAGTGGATTAGTGGGCCTTCTTTTTTGGAGTTACTAACACTTGGCAGGAGGTGGAGCAGAAAAAGAATAATCTCCATAGCTTTCTTAGTCATTGAGAGAGTAAGTTCCTCCTAAATGAACAGGACTTTAATTTAACATGCTGAACCACGTCTGGAGGAAAATTTCTATACAGATTATACAAGAAGCCAAACTGTCAGCTATCTATAGGTATAGATATAATAAGATATACTTAGAAGAAATTGATTTTGATTTTCTTTTTTTTCTGTGGATGAGTCCAAATGTGTAGGCTTTCTCTAACTAGTATATGATTTTCTGGAAGTCTGAAATTGTGCTATTATGATGCCAGAGCTAGTTAAATCATTAAATAATGTCTTTCTAAAAAATCAGAACTAAATTCCAGTGAATCACAGACAGGGTGGTTGGCATCTAGTTTTGTGCTTAAATAAAAATCTCTGATAATTTTCTTTGTCTGAAAAGTAATACAAAATTTTTCCCCAAGTATCTAGCCTAGCCAGTAGAAATAACTTCTGGTGAAAAGGTTCAAGGAAATTTGTTCATTTATAAGCTAAAGTATTCCCCTTAAGAATTTTTGGGTTAGTTTCAGAGTCTTAATTTTCTTCATACGGTTTACCAATTAGTTTCTCTCAGCAAATTAAGGCAAGAAATGACATTGGGATAGTTAGATAATTCATCCTTTAGAATTAATTTTCTGGAAGCTGTCTCAATGATGAGATGACTCAAACAAACAAAAAAAAATATTGTTTCAAGAATTCTCGGTGTCTGGTAGTTAATGCTGCTCAAAAGTGCTGTGGTTTCTTGCTGCCATAATCATTAAATTTTCCTTATGACTTTGCCTTGCCAGCCTTTTGTGTCTAAGACACAAAGTACCAGTCAAATGAGAGAAAAAACACAGTGAAATCCTTAACCCAGAGAGATATAGAGGAACTCCAAAATATTTCTTTTTCTATTTATTTTCTCTTTTTTCTTTTTCTTTCTTTCTTTTTCTATCGTTTTTTCAAAGGTTAAATTTAATGAAATCTGGCTATATTCACTGCCTTTCACATTCAAGGTACCCTGAAGTGTTTTACAAGACAGTGAGACCCAGCTGGTCTTTTCGATGGACGTGTAAGAAAGAGTAGAATGAGTCTGGTAAAAGTAGGGGGATGATCTACACATCCTCATTTGGGTGACATTTGTATTGACCTCATGTGGAACTTCCCTAAATAATAATTGTAGGCAGAGCTTTTTTAAGGGGAGGACAGCCTGAGTTGCAGCCCAAATGTTATCCATCCCAAGGGAGGGCATATAGCTGAAGTACTGGTGGAACTTACCCTGCTCCAACCTTCCAGAGCAGCCTGTACTAGGCTGTCTTCTGAAGTACAAATTAAAGGGAAGAATGGGGAAAATGCAGCTAGACCAACAGGACTATATCTTCTTCCTCCTCTCCTGTCACTTATTTGCTTCATACAACATTAGGGCAAATAAATATCCATCTGGATGCGGAATGATGTACTTTGACTATGATTTTAGATATAGGTATTAATGCCTACATCACAAGAGCACTAAATATTACTTTAAGGTCCCCCTGATATTTTAAACTGTCACAGTATCAGTTAATAGTTCTTGCCCATATTTACTGAAATTTCTGCAAAGTATTTTGACTTACCAGATACAAGAAGCCTTTAAACAGTGCAATGTAACCTAATAACTTTGGGCAGCACCATCAAAACTTTCAAATATAGTGGATGCATGACTCACACTCCCCATCCTCTGTCCTAGGAGTGTTTTCTAAATTAGGCTTCTAAAATACTTCTTCAACTAATCATGTTGTCATCCTTCCTGTTACTGCTGTATCATGGCCATAAGATGTTACTCAACTTCTCTGCAAGCATCATTTAAATGAGAACACTTATCTCTGAGAATTGATATTTAAAGAAAAGCACCTTAAATATGGTAAGAGTTGGCAGCAGCACACAAGCACACAGGAATAGAAGGTGAGTACCTGATTTTCTTACTGAAAGACAACTCTGCTGTCTGCTTCATAGTTAAGCTTACTGATAGCCATGTTAGTTTGCAACCAAAGTAACAATAGACTTAGAAGTGTAGCAGTTATGGCAGGACATATTTTCAAGGAAGAAAGAAAAACAGCAGCTCATTTACAGCTAGTATTCTTGCTGGACTTAATATAAATAAATTAATAAAAGTTTTCTTAATTAAAAAAGTAAATTTATCTTTTAGAAATCTCATGTGATTTTACCTATGTAACGAGTTAATGTTACTAAAGTAACTAGTATTACACTAGTCCTGGTGGCAGGGAGTTGTCTTGTCAGATCCAGAGTTAAAAAGAGTATTTGATTAGTGCACCAAAAAAGTGGCACTATGGAAGGAGCCAAATTCTAGCATATCGTGAATTTCCATATGTTAAAATTTGCATAGGCAGTCGTTCTAAAGCAACATGTGAACCATTACAGGAAAATAGAAAAGGAAGATAAAACTAAAACAGTAAGAATAAAGCACTTTTTTTTTCCATTGGCTGTATTGTTCAGGAGAAAGGACACAACTGCTGGCAGGCAAAATAGCAGAAGGGTAGAATATGTGATCACCATGCAGAGACATAAAAACTACTCTTTTTACTTGAAATCAAGATGCAATGTGGGTACTAGATACTTACAAATTTGAGTGTTCTGCCATCTGCTTATAGTTGAAAGAAGGTCACATATGTAACATATAACAGTGTTTCAGAGACACTGATAGTTATAATCTAAAAAAAAAAAACAAAAAAAAAAAACAACAACCTCCAAATAGAAAGGAAATGGTCATCAGTAGAATAAGTTGACATGGAAATATATGTCCAGATGCACTTGTGAGACAGAACTGTAGTAGAGAATAGAAAGCCTACAAAGACATACCATCACATCAAAAACTAGCACAGGATGAATCATCCTTGATAAAAAGCAAACAAACAAAATCTTTAAATAACTTGAAGACTAGCACTATTGCAAACCACTACAGATAGCATTGAAAAAAAGTCAGTATCGTTATGAACAACATGAGTATGCTGTTCAACTTCTCCAGAGAAGTAATGCTCACTTTTTGTGGTATAAAAATGAATTCTATTATATTGAGCCACGTGAAACTTTCAACCATTTCCAGTTTTTGCTATATAATCAGCAGATACCACCAAATTTCAATGCCTATTGGCAGAATATTACCAGAAAACAGAGCGATACCCAATTCTATCAAATTTATTGCCTAGGCTTTCATTTATTGTGGGGGAAAATTATATCAAGGAAATAGTAATTCCTGTGCAGATAGTAGAAGAATAGTAGACAGAATGCAGGTAAATTGAATATTCAGTGAGATTAATCCAGTCTTCATTTCTTGACAGGTGGTGGTCTCCAGCTTTGCCTTAAGCATTGAGAAAAGTAAAGGAACCCCAGAATAATGAATGGGAAATAACTCGAGCAATTTATAGAAGTGGTTAATGATCTTAGCTACCATAGCTTCAGAATACCATGAACTCTTGAGAAGCTTTTATATAATGATGTGATATGGAAATAGAGAGCAAGGGACAAGAAAAAAACATTTCTTTCTTCAAATGAAATCAAATCATAAGAGGGTCACTAATCCCAGAGAAGCTTACCTCTTCAGAAGCTAAAGCAATATTCTATTTTTAAATGATGTTTTGGGCACCACTGATAGGAAGCATCAACTACTAGTAAGTCATTAGGAATTGTAAAAAGGGGCATACTTAAAAGACTAATTCTGATGATTCTGATGACTGATGATTCTTAAACAAGTTTTTTGTTGTGAATCACTTTCCAGAATAGTTTTAAAGACAAATATAATGTGTTTAGTCACATTATTGGTGTTTAAAGTTCTATAAAGAAGCTGCAGTGAAGGTGAAATGCAGGGATTGATATTAAATCTTGTCAGTCTGGAAGGCCTAACATTGTATTGCTCAGAAAAGGCTATAGTGTTGTCTTTGGCATAGCTGACAGGGTTTCGGTTGCCAACGTATCAGTTGTGACTGGTGTGGGAGGAAACCATCTAGAACCATGAACTGCCTGGTTACAGCCAGTTCTAGCTGTCTCTGATAGCAGTGTGCTTCGTTGTGTACCAAAACCACAGTCAGCCAGATGAGCCCCAGTGCCATGGCTCTGCTATGTTTAAGAAAGAGCAGAAGCCACCATGGAGGTAACAAGTTGAAGAAGATACTGCTGGGGACATGGAAAGGTGCTCTGTGGTAAGCAGTGTATAATCCTGAAGGCAAGCAGCCCATGGGTAAGCCACACCAGGACATGGACATCCCTAAGGCACTGTGGTTGAGGGTGACCCTTGTTGAGTCAGGGACACCCCTGGAAAACTGCTGGCAATTCAAAACAAGTAAGAAGCAAATAATAGCAGAAAGAAACTATTAGGCAGTTCCCCCCAACCTATTGTACTGTCTATCTTGTCAACAGAAGAATCGGGATAGACTGGATATATCCCACTGTCTAAATAAAGTGAGACAACACTAGGAAGGGAGTAAGAAAGGTATGTGACTGAATTTGAGCCTGGCAAAAGGGGAGGAAAGATGTTTCCTAAGTGTTTAATTGTTTATGCCTTTGTTTGTTTGTTTGTTTGTTTTCCTTAGTACCTGAGTCAGTTGTTTTTTGTTTTTGTTTTAAGTTGGCAATAAATTAAATTAAACTATATTCTCCAAGTCAAGACTGTTTTGCCCACAATAGGCATTGGTTTTAAAAACCTGAGTACAGAGCTATCCAGCAATGGATATGAGAGAGATATGGACACCCTGGAGAGATTCCAGAAAAGGACCACTAAGATTACTGAGGGACTGGAGCATCTCTCACAGGAGGGGAGCCTGAGAGTGCTGAAACTATTCAACCTGAAGAATAGAAGGTTTGGGGGATCTTATCAATGTATACAAATATCTGAATGTGGGGAGTAAAGAAGATGGAGCCAGGCTCTTCTCAGTGTCTCCCAGTGACAGGAAAAGGGCAGTAAACCCCAACTGAAACAGGAGGTTCTCTCTGGACATAAGAAAGCACTTTTTCCACTGTGAGGGGTAGTGAGCACACTTACACATTGCAGTGTCCTAGGCAATCAGCTCTAAGTGACCCTGCTTGAGCAGGAGAGATTGGACCAGATGACCTCCAAGAGGTCCCTGCCATCTCAGCCAGTCCATGATTCTATGTGATTTTGTGAGTCAGACCCAGCTGTTGTTCCATTAGCAACTCAATTTGCCAAAATCAGTATCAAACTGACTAAAGGGACCACTGGGAAAATACAAAAAAATTCATTGATTACCTGGAAAACAGAGGAGGGCTCTCAAAGACTCATTCACCTTACAGCAGCCCTGTTTGGCATGTACTGAGCCTGCTGGAGAATGGCAGTTAGCAGTAGGTGTTAGCTTTGAAGGAAATCACACCCCCATTATCTGCTGTGTTTTCAGACATGTTGCACCTACTGTATGAGCTAGAAGCCAAAGAATACACCTTGTATGCTACAGCTGATATTGCAAATACATTTTTTCAGTCCCCCTGGCATCAGAAGCAACACCCCAATTTACCTTCACCTGGAATGGTGTGCACCTGGAACCAGCTGACCCAGGGGTGCAAACAGAACCCTATCACCCACCTTGGCATCATCCATCAAACCTTAAATCAACAGATCTCCAGATTATTCTTCCATTACAGTGATGATGTGTTAACTGGAAGAACAACTCCAGAAGTACTAGGTAAAGAATGTGGTATGTTAACCTTGGACTGCAGTCAGATGCCCACCCAGCTGCTCACTCACTCTGCCTCCTCACTAGGACAGGGGGAGAAAATAAGATGAAAAAGCCTACGGGTCAAGATGAAGACAGGAAAATCACTGACCAGTTACTGTCATGGGAAAAACACTCTTGACTTGGGGAGAACAAATTCAATTTATTACCAGTTAAAATGGATATGGGTAGTGAGAAGCAAAGACAAAAATTAAAAATACACTTATCCCTCATGCACCCCCATTTTCCCAGGCTCAAATTCGTTTCCCAGGCTCTTTCATTCCTGGCTCCTTTACCTCCTCCCTACTCCCTGAGTAACTCAGAAGGGATGGGGAACAGGGAGCTATGGTCAGTTCGTAACATTTCTTCTCTACTGCTCCTTCCTTCTCACATTTTCCCCCTGCTCCAACACCCGCTCTCTCCAGGGGCTGCAGTCTTTCAGTAAATATCCATCTTGTCTATTGTAGTCTCCTCCACAGGCTGCAAGGAAATCTCTGCTCCAGTGCCTGGAGCACCTCTCCCTGCTCCTTCTTCTCTGACTTTGGTGTTCATAGGGTTGTTTCTTGCTCTTAATTTTTCCTTCCTCTTCAGCCAATGTGGGTGGGTTTTGCCCTTTCTCAAATATATTTTCACAGAGGCAGCACCAACACTCATCTGTGTCCTGTGGTGGGTCCATTGCAGAGCCAGCTGGAAGAAGCTGGCATGGAGCAGCTGCTGGTCTCTTCTCACAGAAGCCACCACTGCAGCTCTCCTCCAGCCTTGCCACATATACCCAATAAAAGGTCAACAGGTAATCATTGCTTTTTCAATGCCAGATTTGCTATTAAGTGTTCCAAACTAAAAAGGCCCAGTCAGGAATACATTTTTTAGGTCTGTCAAGGCCATATGGACAGAGACATATCACAGCTGAACAAAGTGCTCAAATAAATGCCTTGGATGCCCATCTGCAATTAGCAAGAATGTCTTCTTGATCATAAACAGATTTTGGTGTATGCACATCCTCAGTTACAGCCCATTGACCAAACTTTTATATCAAGTGATCTCCAAAAAAGGATCATTTTGAGAGGGAAGAGGACAGCAGCAAGCTTTGGACCATCTCAAGCAGGAAGTAGCCCATGCAGTAACACTGGTACTGATCCAGAAATGTAAAAATTTTGTTAGATTGTGTGCAGGAAAGAACAGCAGTCTGTGGCAACAAGAGCAGGAGCTTGTGGCAATGAATCCCTCAAGAGACAAGCAGCAAGCTGTTGGGATTCTGGAACTGGAGTTACAAAAAAGCCAAAAATAGCTAAATTTCTGTGAAGCAAGAGGTTCAAGCTATAGATGACGACATTCTGCATGTCACTGAAATGTTAGGGACAGAGCAGCCACTGTGGCTATACTCTAGACTACTCGTCCTGAATTTTTTGTTCCAGGTTTCAAAACCCACTGGTGGAAGAGCAACCAGTGCTACACAGCAAAAATGTGTGCTGGACTTTACCAAGTAGGCATGTACTGGTTCAAGCTCCAGTCTGGGTCTAAATGAGATTATTAGTCCATAGCCAGTAAATCAATAATGTGAGGAAACAAATTTCTCGGGCTGTTGACACCCCAGCATACAATGAATTAAGTGCTGAAAACAAACAGTGAAGTTTGTTTACATATGGATCTTGGAAAATGGCAGCAGGGATCAGGAGGTGGTGAGCTGCTACTTGGAATCCCTCCATGGGAGAAGCTACCACTTGCAAAGGTACTGGAGGCTCTAGTCAGTTTGCAGAAGTAATGGTCTTGAAAATAGCCTTGGAACATGTTCCGGAGAATCACTGGACCCAGTATATATACATACAGACTCCTGGATGGTGAGTAATGCAGTGTGGAAATGTCTCAATGAATGAAATCAGTGAGCAGGTTAGCCTAGGGAAAGGGGAGGGAAGTGTTAGTGTTTAATTGTGTATGTTTTCCTTTTTTTCTCAGTAGCTGAGTCAGTAATCAAAAGTTTATAGTAACTGCCAATACAACTTAAGTAAAATTCTTATAATTAAAAATATTTTGCCTCTGACAACTGTTGTCAAGGAGGCACTAAGGTTTCCAGAGGATAGGTCTGGAAAGCAAGATACCTTGCTACTGTACCCTTACTCTATGGAAGTATTAAGAAGGCTACTGAATGGATGGACAGATCTTCAGGAACAAATATGCCCAGCTGCTGAGTGAACTATGCAGGTAGCCCTTGCAGATTTAGGAGCAGACCTAAGGAAAATGTGTTTCACTCTGGACACAAGTGGACTAGTGTCTGGGTATGTGAGCTTACTTGGCATATGTTTGAACAATGAGAAGAGTGCAAACAAAACAGAAGCAATATAGCCTCACCAAATTCTCAACTAAACCTAGAAAATATCAGATCAGAATTGGATGTCATACGGATGACAGAAGGTTAATTTCCAGATTTCTGAGAGAAAGACTTATCTGGAGGGCAAAAAATGTGATGAGGGAACTGAAAATAGATTTCAAGTTCTGACCTATCTGACATTGACTCAGGAAATGAGCAACACATTGCAGGAGAATTCAAGTGGTTCAGTGGCATCTGGGAATCTGAAAACATAATGGATAGCAGTAGGCATGCATAATCCCCTGGAAAGACATCAAAAAAACTGATGTCAAGGGCAAACAGGCAGAAAAAGATCCTTATCTGCTAGTGTTGGATCCAGCGAAACATCTTCCCAGGTAACAAAGCAAAGTCTGATGAGCTAGAAAAACATTTTTATCCCCTGAAGTCATCTGGACCTCACTAGAGAAATTACAGACCCTGTCAGTTAGGAGAATGCCAAGTGAAGTGGACAGCCCTCTACAGCAAACAAGTCGATGAACTGAGGTGAGGATGTACAGCTGAGCATGCTTGGGTCCAACTGTCAGATCACCACACAAACACTGGCAGAAGGCAATAGCCCATGTTCCCAGGGAAAACAGTGCATGCAAAGTAAACACAGACTGCGAGGATGGTGGAGAGAAAACCATGGACAACTGCATAGAATTGGCAGACAGACAGCATAAAAACGACAGGAAGAATGTGATCTAGAGTGACCAAGAACATGACATCATATGAGAAAATAATTTGCCTAATACATCTCTGACAAGGATTACATGAGCTGACAAGTCCTGTTAGACACCACAAATACTTCCAAAATCACACTTTTGAAGACCAAAATATTTTTAACATTTATGTTTTTTAGGAATTCTGAAAAGATTTGTTCCCATCCTGATTCAGAAATAATCATCAACCTTTATCCCGAAACAGAATATCTGGATTTAGCCAACGGTACATCAACTCAGTTTCAAACTGATGTCAAGATCTTTCATTTTTCCACTGCATAACAATCTGTGACTTTTTTAAAATAAACAAAATAAATAGCTTAAATGAGATGTTCCTAAATGTGAGTTGTGTAATGATACATTAATTAGGTGCAGATTCTTTAAGCAGTTAATTAAAACACAAAGGGAAGAAAAACTTTTATTAAATATAGCGTAAGTTATCATTGCCACAATCTCAAATTTTGTCTGATTTGATTTTTACGTGACAAATGTTGCATTTATCCTGTATAATCAATTCTTAAGGAAGTATATAGAATATTCTATAATACACTGATAGAACACTTTGTCCTAAATAGACTACGTGTTGTGGTTTCTAACTTTAATCTAGGTTAGATCTGGTTAGCCATGTAAGTCAAGTAGAGTTACATCAATGTGAAATTTTGCACAGTTTGTCTTTGCAGTATCAGAGAACTCACTAATTAACACTACTTAGAGATTTTTTTATTCTTAATCTTTATGGAGAGAACTGAAAACAGGTTCTTAATTTACCTTCACCACACTAGCACTGTCAGAAAATCTTCAGTGTTATAAATGGAAATTAACACTGGCAGGTAAAAATTTAATGTGAAACAGTGAGAGTCCATTTAAAAGGACAACAACTTCTCTAACCTCCTCTCAGTAAGACTGTAAGAGAGCTTACCATGTCGCAGTGCCCATTTCACAGTTTGTCTGTCTCACTTAAATGAGAAGCGTAATTGATCCCATGCAGACATGCAGTATGGATGAAAAAAGTGGTGCCAAGTATTGTAGGAATAGACCAAATATATATTTTACTGGGAAGTATGTGATGTGCTGGATGTGAAATATTAAACAATGTTACAACATTTAAAGATATAGCCTTAGAGGATCATGATACTTAGGCTTCAGAGCAAATATGACTTCCTTATCTGCAAAGAACCTATAGTAAAAGAGATCACCCTTGTTGGCATATGTAGCCATGAAATATGATAGATATGTTTTGTTTTGTTTTTTAAAGTAAGCAGTGTTCTTGACCATGAATTCTATCTCTGCTATATTATTAAAAAAACTGTGCACATTTTAAAAGCGCTCTGTCTGTTTCTGGATATTCATGCACAAGATTAATCCATTCAGGGAACTATTCATTTTTTTGCTATTTATGGAAAGATATTGGAGATTAAATCTTAATCCTAGTTGCCTTCATAAATATTTTTTTGATCAGTTCACAAACAGATGATCAGGGGTTTAGGATGATTTCCAGATTTTATATAGAATACCTAATTTTAAGGTAGTAAAATAATCTAAAAAGATAATTTATGAAATCCAGAAATTGATGCTTACTTTATAATTCAGAATAAAACAATTACTGAAGTTAATTAACCACTGAGACAGTTTAACAAGAACTGTGGCAGGTTTTTTTATCACATTGAATTGAAAACTGTCTTTCTAAAAGATATGCTCTAATTAATAAATGAGTTAAAGGGCATGTGATAAATTTCTATTTCATTGATATATGAAAGATGTAATTATAATGATACTTCTCACCTTAAGTAGTATAAAAAGAGGTCTTACCTAACAACATACCTGTAACATCGCATCACAATAGGGGTGAATATACTTGCATCCTAAAAGAAAAATTAAACATCTGTTGGTGCTGATTTCATGCTGTGATGTGAGAGCATTTATGTGACACCCATCACTTCCATTCTTCTTTCTCCTAGTGCAACTTTTGTCTAGTAATAAAAATGTGAAGTACATGAGAACAGAGAGGTATCCCCTGATTTGGCATAAGAAAAATATCTCTCTGAAAACCACTTTTGTATTTTATGTTAGCTGGAAATTTTATTTTAAATGTATGCAGTTAAAACTTAGATTTTGCAGGTTTTAAAACTGCACATTCATAGATGTGCTTATATGTTCATAGATATAATATAACATGAAGTGAGGAGGGAAGTGTTAACAACTTTGCAGTCTGATTCTACCACCGTATTTTCATTAGAATAAACTAGCCATTTCACTGTGTCATTACAGTGCTGATTTAGAGCCTTAAAAGGTAATATATAAAAATTTCCTGTGGAAAAAAAGAAGTGAGGGTTGGAATATATCTTATCTGCAAGGGAAATAGAGGGTTGGAAAGAAGGTAGGAAAAAATCATTAGTTTTTTTAAATGCAAATTTTAAAATGTTAAAAATAATTTTAATTGCACCAGCATTGCATGAACGTTATTGGATTAGTCATTAATTCAAGCTGGCAGCAGGTTTTTTAATACCTTTCCTACTTTGCTATGTGAGGAAACAGTTCATTTCAATGGATATTTAAAGCCTGAAGTTGTATCTGATACTGAAAAAGCCTCAATGTAAAACTGGTAGAACCATAGTGACTTCCTAATTTTATTCCAAACAGTCTCAATGTGGCTAATATGTCACACAGAGATCTCTCACAAAAGTCATCTCTTGTTTACAGAATGGCAGCAATGAAGAGTTTGGCCCCATTTGTGCTTTGTCTTCTTTGCTTTCCTTATTTCTATTTTAAAGTTATAGTTTGAGAGAGGCCCATGTAGAAATTTGCTGTTTCCTTCCAATCGGTAAGGCTCTCACTGAGAAAACCAAATAATTATTAAATAATTCTAAATTAATTGATTCCAACTGGGTTGTGTTTTTCTATTCAAGGTTGGACTAACCACATACTGAGCCACAAAAATAAGTAATGAACATGTCTGAGGCACAGACAGAGGACTAGACCTAGTGAGAGAGTTAGGCACGCAGTTAGTCTTTGACAGCATCTAAATTATAAATTACTGAGTTCTTCACCTTTCTATGTAGATTCCTCAGCTAGCTCAAAAAAAGATTATATACCTGTAGTACTATCCCAGATTAATTGTCCAGGTTCTTAAAAGGTGCGGTTTTATTATCCAAGAGCTCCACATACCTGGGAAAAAGCGTGCTATGCAGTGCAGTACCATACAGAGAAGCACAAATGTGTCCTGGCGTATCAAAGCATACAAAACCCTATTAACTGTAAACATCTTGAAAACTTTTGCACTCCATGATATGTTTTACAGTCTCTACTTGTAAAATCATTAACATTTTTTCATTTGAGCAATCAAAAAACCAATTCTATTACTCTTAATTACCCTCGGTAGTCCTTCCTGGAGTCGTTGTAAAAGTTGTGTCCATCCCAACAACAATTAAGGCACTAACACAGACCTTGTTAGTGTTCCAGCACTAGCAACCATCAATAAATCTTTCAAGCATACAGGAAAAGTATAAAAAACAAGCAAAGCACATGAAACTTAAATAATCAGTGAAAGGGGGTAAATAAAGTATTACTCACTTAAATACTACATTCCTCAATGTTTTTACCCTTAATTGTGTGGAATCTTACACAGGAAAAGTCTCACTTGGCAGCATTTGGAAAACATTAGAGATAGCATTAAATATGCTGTTTGTGGCAGAAGAGATACAAGCTAGACTAGATTATATTGAGTAGCTATTGCTGCTGCAGAAATCCAGTCATTTTTCTTTTAATACACACGAGGGCAGGTAAAAGATAACAAGTTGGTGAGACTGAGTCTCAATTGCAACTTAAAAATACGGAAAATAGAAGTACAGTGTGCAGTCTTATCTGTCTCTTCCAGACTTGATAAACCTCTACCCATGCCTATGAGTAGAGGAATAAGAGAGTGATGTAAAAAAGTTTAAGTTTCCTAACATACACAAGTTTGTATAGGCAATCTGTGTGTGTAAAATAACCAATCTCAGGATTGGAGGTCCCTTTAAAAATATTCAGGACCTATGTTATATCTAAGTCCAGCCTGCCCATCTCTAATTAACTGGAGGAAGTGCTTTACTTCTAAAATCTTATAGTGCCAAGTGTTAGTTTCTTTTCCTTCAGTCTGTAAATTGGAAAAGAAATCCAATAAGGATTCTGGATCCTGAGTCAACTGCTTAAGCTATATAAAGGAACTTAACTTTGACATGCTTCCCTTCCTGATTTTTGCATTTGCTATGGGGTAGTTTAAGAAGACTCCTAAATCAACAATGTAATTTCTGGATTGCCTAATACATCATGCACACTGTGAGAAATCAAAGGCTCTTAATACTGTATTTTAGATTCCAGTCTGGTAGGTGTCACATGTCAAACACATATGTTCCTAGGGTTGAATCCAGTTCATTTAACTTAGGTAACTAGATAATACCTTCATTTTAGAGCATCTAATGAAGCAATAAGATTTATCTTCAGATCATGGATGTATTTTGTCCAAGGTTAAGCACATAAGTTAGGCAGATATGATCTCACTCGTGAGGCCTTCAAAGGCACCTACCTCTCTCCATTCACAAGGCAGGAGATATAAGTTTTACCTTTAGAAGTCTGTGTGCTTTTGTACAACTAAAATGGAAGGTAAACAGAGCAGGCTATACCCTAAGAATACTTTGGGTTCTAGCCTGCAATGCCTGGTCTTGCGTTTTGAATTTTTTTATTTTGTCCCATTTATGTTTTATGCCATTCCTCAGAATCATTTGGTCATCCTCACATGATATTCTGTATTTAAAGGTCTTTCCAATTCCATATCATCAGTAAATTTCATTATCACAAGTCCCTAATTAAATATTTAAGTAACATCTGACCTAAGACTAACCTTTTAGGAACTTCACCAGTAACTTTCTTCTATAAAGATAAATCTCATTTCAGTTCTTTTCCATAATTCATTGGTCAGATTCTTACCTATCATACAGTTTTTCTACTTGTTTCCATTTTCTCCAGTTTAATGAACATCCCATGTGACACTGCATCAATGTATTTTAGTGAAGAAGAGATTAAATCTGCTGCATTTCTCTTAATGGCTTAGGAACAAAGAAAACATGATCCATTATATTAAATCAGCTTAGAAATTACATCTCAGCAAAATTTAGCATAGAGAGATAATAATTTTAAGATATTAATCAAAAATGAGAAGTAATATTCTCAGAATTCACCCAGAGCCCAAAGAGTCCTTATTAAAGTAGGTGGAGAGAAACCAAAACAATACCATCCACAAAAAAATCAGAATAAAAAATAATCTTTCTAAAATGACAGTTGTTAACTGAACTATTTTTAATGATCTGATATTTAGACACCAATCAGCTGGGTACCCTGCTCCCTTGGCAACTGCAAAGACTGGCTCTAGAGTGTAATATGATGTTTTATTTTCCTCCTCCTTGGTTCTTTCTTTCTGACAGTGTGATGAATGATATTGGTGTTGCAAGTTATTGGGTCACTAAAGTTAGAGCACAAACTCATTTTTATGACAGCACTAAGATATTACTCTGCCTATTCCTTGAAAATGAAAGGAGTCTTTTTGAAGTTACAACTTTTTCTACATGCACCAAAAAATTATTTCAGTGCTCTCCTAAAAGAGAAATTACTTTGTAATACATGTCACATCCATGTGTCACATCTGACATCAATAAACCCTGATATGTTTCCTGCTAGGTGTTAATGTCAATGGCTGAAATACAACACTGCTCCAGAGGAAACGAATAACGTAGGAAATACAGAGGCACTGAGAGCTCTTGTGGTTCACTAGCATAGTCTTACTGGGAAAGGTGATGAACATGTTTTGTATACTATTTTCCAGTCAAGGCAGACTATATGTTTTCTTCTTCTGTGATCAGAAAAACATGAAAGATTAGTACACTGATGTGGAATAATGCTTATCAGACTGGAAAACCAAAAGTGGGCAAGATCAAGAGCAATTTATTATTCACAAAATATAGGCTTGTAATTTAGGGGTCATCTCTGAGAATGACTATTTTGGAAACAGTGGATGAAATGTGCTGAAGACAGTGAAAAGTTGCTATCAATTATCAATTTGAACAGAGATAGAATTCCAGAGGTTTTCACATGTTGGATCTCTGGACACTTTGTATTCACAGTGCATTAAAAATTGTTTCATTTTTATGCTTGGGCCGAGGAAAAATTTGCACATCTGTACATCCAAGGCATTTGAGTCATCTCACTGTTTTTGATTGCTTACTTATATATGAAAATTTATTCTTGAGCATTACTGTGGGAAGGGCTAGAGTGTCTGTGAGAAAGGTGAACATGTGAAAGACAATTACATAGATTTGACACAAGTTCAATGGGAAACAAATACAGCTTACTGTCTCTAATGGTATCTGTTTCTAAAGAAAACTGGTACTCTTGAAAACCCTGAAGGATATCTACCAAGATGCTCAGGGCACACAGCCTGTATGAAGGGTTTAAGGGAGCTTCTTTGGACTGTTTGAGTGAAGACTAAGGGACAGCGAAATACTTCAAGGGTAGTTACAAACATGATGAAGCCAAAGTCTTCTCAGCAAATGTTTCAAGTGTCAATAGGATAATTCAAGATGGAAGGGAACTCAAGAGGTCTCTAGTCCAAGCTCCTACTCAATACATAGTCAGCTGTGAGGTCAGACCATGTTGCTCATGGTTTCATGCAGTCTAGTCTTAAAAACCTTCAAGGATAGAAATGGCACAAGCACCCTGGCCAACCTGTTCCATCATTTGAATGCCCACACTGTATAAAAGTTTATCCTTATACCTAGTCTGAACCTCTCTTGCTTCAACTTGTGCATGCTGTACCTCATGAACCCACTATGCAACACTCTGAAGAGCCTGACACCATCTTATTGATCTCCCCACTGGTACTGGTAGGATGCTGTTAGGTTTTCTGAAGTGTTCCCTTCTCCAGGGTGAACAAGTCCAGTTCCCTCAGCCTTCCCTGATAGGGTAAGTGCTCCAGCCCCAGCCATGGTTTCTCTCTTCTGAATTTAATTCACTTTGTTTGGAATCTTTTATAGTGGGTGGCCCAAAACTGGATGCAGTATTCCAGGTGTGGTCTTGTGAGTGCTGAATAGAGTGGAACTTTCCCTGATCTGTTTGCTATGCTCCTGTTCATTTCACCCAGGATGCAGTTGACTCTCTTTGCTGCCAGGACACAGCTGGGTCATACTCAGCCTGCTGTCTGTGAAGACTCCTAGGTTCTTTTCAATAGAGCTGCTTCACAGCCAGGCTCTTTCCAGCCTCTCCCACTCTGCAGAGAGACCTGGACAGGCAGGAGCGATGGGTTGAGGCCAACTGGAGGAGTTTCAATCAGGCCAAATGCCGGGGGCTGCCCTTGGGCCACAACAACCCCCAGCAGCGCTACAGGCTTGGGGAGGAGTGGCTGGAGAGCTGCCAGTCAGAGAGGGACCTGGGGGTGCTGATTGACAGCCGGCTGAACAGGAGCCAGCAGTGTGCCCAGGGGGCCAAGAAGGCCAATGGCATCCTGGCTTGTGACAGCAATAGCGTGGCCAGCAGGGACAGGGAAGGGATCTGACCCCTGTACTCAGCACTGGTGAGGCCGCCCCTCGATTCCTGTGTTCAGTTTTGGGCCCCTCACTACAAAAAGGACATTGAATGACTCGAGCGTGTCCAGAGAAGGGCAACAAAGCTGGTGCAGGGTCTGGAGCACAGGTCGTACGGGGAGCGGCTGAGGGAACTGGGGGGGTTTAGTCTGGAGAAGAGGAGGCTGAGGGGAGACCTCATCGCCCTCTACAGCTCCCTGAAAAAGGAGGTTGCAGAGAGCTGGGGATGAGTCTCTTTAACCAAGTAATAAGCAATAGGACAAGAGGGAATGGCCTCAAGTTGTGCCAGGGAAGGTTTAGACTAGATATTAGGAATTATTTCTTTACAGAATGGGTTGTTAGGGTTTGGAATGGGCTGCCCAGGGAGGTGGTGGAGTCCCCATCCCTGGAGGTGTTTAAGAGTTGGGTCAACATAACCCTGAGGGATATAGTTGGGAACTGTCAGTGCTGGGTTGACGGTTGGGCTAGATGATCTTCAAGGTCCTTTCCAACCTATTTTATTCCATGATTCTGTGATTCTGTATTGTTTTCTGGCATCCTTCTTTCCAAGATGCAGGACTTAGCATTTGTCCTTGTGGAATTTCATAGGATTTCTGTTGGCCTATTCCTTCATCCTGTCCAGGACACCTTGTATGGCTGGGCTGCTCTCAGTCGTGTCAGCTGTTCCCTCCATTTTAGTGAGGTCTGCAAAAGAGAGGAGACTGTACTCAGTCATATTTTCAAGATAATGGTGTTAAACAGGACAGGTCAAAGAATAGACCCCTGCAGTTCTACACATTTTAACAGCCTCCAGATACAGCACAACCCATTAACCACTACCCTCTGAGTCCACTACCCCCCAAACATATTTTACCTATCCAGACTGTAATGTCCTAATTTGGATTCAAGAATATTGTGGAAGACAGTATCAAAAGCTTTACTAAGACCAAGGTAAATTATATTCATTGCTCTCATCTCATCCAACAGACCTTGCTATTTTGTCATAGAAGGCAAACAAGTTGGTCAGGCATGATTTATCTTTGGTAAATCTATGCTGACTTTCTACTTACCTTCTTCTCCTTTGTATGCCCAGGAATCTGTACCAAAAGGACTTCTTCCATTATGTTCCCAGTGACCAAGCAGGCTGACTGGCTTACAACAGACCGAGGCTTGGAATACTGAGTTTAGAGATTAAGTCAAAGATTCAGTAAGGAGTAATGCAGTGCTGGAACAGATTATCGAATTTCCATCTCTGGAACTTGTCAAGGCTCAGCTAGGCAAAGACATTACTGACCTAATTAAACTTGATGATTTCCTATGTTAAAGCAGCAGGTTGGATTAAATGACCTGTCTGTCTAGCTAACATTTCTGTGATTTTATAACTTGATATAATTAATCATAAAAATCATAAGGTTTTGAATATTCTATAGATGATCTATAAGAGATCTATATGAGACCTATAGATCTCTCTTATAAGAGATATCTCTCATAAGAGAGATCTATAGGTCTCTGTGATGTAGAGATGCAGTTATTGCTGTTAACAATAACCCCACCATCTTGTGAAAATTTACCTTATGTTGTACCAGAATCACATTTTCTATGCACATCAGATTAAGCCATTTTGTGACTTTCATGTAGCATACATTGGACGGTGTTTTGCCCGTTGTAGATTTCTGCACACTAATGCAAATTTTCTTGGGGAAAAAAGTAGTTAAGGATGGTTTAGGGCAAAATTTTAAGTACAGTCAAGAGAGTATGAGAAAACTATAATGTTTTAGGGAATCAAAGAATCATAGAACGGTTTGGGTTGGAAGGGACTTTTGAAAGTCACCTAGTCCAACCCCCCTGCAATGAGCAGGGACATCTTCAACTAGATCAGGTTCCTTAGAAGCCCCATCCAGCCTGACCTTGAATGTTTCCAGGGATGAGGCATCTACCATCTCTCTGGGAAACCTGTTCCAGTGTTCCACCACCTTCACTGTAAAAATTTCTTCCTAAAATCCAATCTAAATCTACCCACTTTCAGTTTGAAACCATACCCCTTGTCCTATCACAATAGGCCCTGCTAAAAAGTTGTCCCCATCTTTCCTATCAGTCCCCTCTAATTACTGAGAGACCACAATACAGTTTCCCCAGAGCCTTCTCTTCTCCAAGCTGAACAACCCCAGCTCTCTCAGCCTTTCCTCACAGGAGAGGTGTTGCATGCCTCTGATGATTTTTGTGGCCCTCCTGTGAACCAGCTCCATGTCTTCCCTGTGCTGAGGACTCCAGAGGTAGATGCAGTACTCCAGAAAATGCACAGACATTTAAAGGCTGCTCTCATATGAAGTTCAGAACTACTCCTAATATTGGGAACAGATGAATTAGGTGGCATTGTCCCTCCTCAACTACACTACAACTTACACAGCCCTGAAATAACTTTTTAGGGTCTACTGTGCAATGCGTATGTCTGCATTTCAAGCTGTTTTGCATCCAAGGATGACTTAAGTACCTTACTAAAGTTGTTGAATTCTATTATCAGCCATATCATGCAGATGGGAAAATTAAAAAGAAAATATTAAAGCCATTATTTCAAGAGTGGCATTTTAGTACTGTTATGAGCACTTAGCAACTTGGAAGATTATGGCTAAGAAGTTCCATTCAACAAAACTGTGTTGAACTGACTTTATGAGAATTGTGACGAAGAGGATGTTGTTCCAAAAGAGCTGTATTTTCCATCTTTTTGTGTCATCATCATGTTCAGTAGGACCTGTGTACAAACGACTTTTTTATATAGCTAATTTTTTTTTATATTCAGACACCTTTCTTTCAGACCTTAAAAATTACGTTATTCCGACATGATTGGATCTTCAAAATGAGAAACTACTTGGGATTAGACCTCAATAAGAACCTAATAAAATGCATACAAAATTCTCAGATTCTGTAGTAATTTTAAGAATTGAATATACCTCGCCATGCAATCAGTTAACATATATTGATAGGTTTTTTTAGAAATCAGGCATGGAACTATTTCTATTGATTATTTTTACCTGATTCTACATTCTTGTATGTTTTGAATGCTTTTTTATAAGCTGCGTGAAATTTTCTCTTTTAGTGTATCATATTATGTAAATAGAAATTTCTGTCTGTCCAAGGACATGGCTACAGAAAGGCATATCATCTGTGTAGTAAGTTGTACAGACACAGGGTAACTTCCAGAAGAATGTGGTGCATTCATTTAAGGCTTCCATTTGATTTTGTGTTTTCATCTCTACTCACTACCCTATTTTCTCCATGATTTACTTTAATTTCCAGACCTTGGGAAGCATCAACCAACTGCTCTAAAAAAATTAAATCACTGCACTGAAAGGTGTTCTCCATCTCCCACATCACACATCCTAGTGCTACATCCTCATTTTTGTCCTGGAAATAATGATCTCGCTGTAACTACTTTTAAAGCCTGGGTTCAAATCTAGCTCAGTATTAAAATGGAATGAGCAGAAATTTTCCATCTCTTGCCCAGAGAAAGCTTGGTTTGTTACGTTTTAAACCCACTTATTATCCCATGGTTGCTGCCATTGTCAAGAGACAGAAAATAGTTGGAGGGCTCAAAACTAAATGGTGAGCAACAGCCCAGTGTTGTGAAACATTGGTGGAATTTCAAGTTGCATATTTTTGTTACCAACCGTGCCTCTATAAGCAGGTCAGAAGGGACCTCCAAGAGAGCTGCTCTTCTGGCTCATACTCACAGTACTCTCTGACTAACAGTCTGACTAACAGTCAGGCCTGTTGCTCACCTGCTGCTGGGTGTCAGACGATGGCAGGTGCTGCCCCTGCATGTCCCTTGCTCCAAAGGGAGCCAGCTTATATCTCTCCAGCTACTTTTACCCAGTTTGTTATCAGGCCAGTCCCCGCTGCTTTAATATTTATCTCTAAGCAAAGAATTTCCACAAAATAAACTTGAAAAAGGTTTTTAAAGATCTAAGCTTTCTGTATCATCTGCCTACCTGCTAGGAAATGAGGAGCATAAACTCCCTGGAATCACTCAGGCTGGACAGATTAGTGGCCCTTGAAATAGCAAAGTATCAGTGAACAGCAAACAAACATTTTCTTATCTGAAAACTGCATTGCGAAAACAATCTATAGCTCACTGGACAAAAATAAACAGATTAGTGCACCATGCAACCGATGTTTTGTAAAGTCTGGGCATTGACATAACAGGCTTATGAAGTTGGGGCCAGGCCAGTTCTGATTCCAGGAACACAGCAAGAGATTGATTAAAGTGAGTTTTATACCATCTGTGGTCAGGTTAGGTTTGGTATAGTTCATATATCTGCAAGAGCAACAATAAATATGCCAGTAGAGACAACACATTTTCTTGAACTGAGAAAAGAAATAGAAGCCAACCAGGGAGAAGACATACCTATCAGTAAGGATTCAAGAATGAGTGGCTCCCTATCACCTGTGAGAAAAGATCACCGGCAAAGAAAGCTGGTACTGGAAGATGCTCCTTCAGAATTAATTTATGATTCAAACTCAAATTCATTGCAATATTTATTCAATTAAATTCAGTATAGGCATTTTGGCAGAAATTCAAAATCTACATTAGCAAGACAGTAACAAAATATATATCTGGTTAGAAATGACCAGCTCTCAACTGTGTTACTCTATTAATGAGATTGAAAGTAAAGGCCAAATTATAGCCAGGGCATAAGCAGGAACAATTTAATTGGCTTCAGTGGTATAGCGCATACATTTATGCCAGGTATAAGTTTTGCCACAGAAGGGTCAGTCAGAGCAAAGTAGTGCTTTCTTCTCCATACCTCTGGCTAACACTGTCACTCCCACCACAAGAATTACATGATTCCGTATACATGCCATTTCTGATCCATCCACAGCACAGGCCTTGTGCCAGCTCCTGCTGTGGGTGTCTTGGCAGGGAGCTCCATTAAGATCTGAATTACCAGCTCACATAATCACCAATGTCAGTTGTTAAACACGAGGCAGTTATGTCAAAGGATAAAGCAGAGAATATATATTTCAATTAATCTCCTGTTTAATGTTTTATCTCAAGCATCTAATTGGACCCAGAAAAGGTTTGTTAATGTCCTTAAGCATTTTAGCACTGAACTTAAAGTTGGAATATTACAGGAAACACTTTCCATGTTCAAGGGAAGACAAGAAGTAGATAGCTGAAAAGAGTAAAGCATATGACTTAGGCAGGTAAGTAAAGTAATAATGTGTTTTCAGATCCACTTACATTGGAGTAATTCAGACACACTTTTATTGTATTGAGGTGCCCAAAACTGGACACAATACTCCAGGTGTGGCCTCACCAGTGCAGAGTACAGGGGGACCATCACCTCCCTACTTCTGCTGGTCACACTATTACTGACACAAGCCAGGATTCCGTTAGGTTTCTTGGCCACCTGGGCACACTGCTGGCTCATGTTCAGCTGCTTGTCAATTCGAAACACCAGATCCTTGTCTTCCACACAGCTCTCCAGCCACACCTCCCCAAGCCTGTACCGAGGCAGGGGGTTGTTGTGGCCCAAGTGCAGGACCTGGCACTTGGCCTTTTGAAGCTCATCCTGTTGATGTTGGCCCACCGATCCAATCTATCCAAGTCTCTCTGTAGTGCATCCCTATCTTCATGCAGATCGACACTCCTGCTTAACTTGGTGTCATCTGCGAATTTACTAATAATACACTCTATGCCCTTATCAAGATCATCAATAACGACGTTGAACAGAAATGGTCCCAACACTGAGCCCTGAGGAACACCACTTGTGACTGGCCTCCAGCTGAATTTAACTCCACTGACCACCACTCTCTGGGATCATCCATCCATCCATCCATCCATCCATCCATCCATCCATCCATCCATCCATCCAGTGATTGATCCAGCAGACTGTTCACTCATCCAGGCCATGGGCAGCCAGTTTTTCTATGAGAATACTATGGGGAACTGTGTCAATTTTTTTTTTTTTTTTTTTTTTTTTTTTTTAGAAAAAATTAAGCCAAGTTCACAAGAAAAAGGTGTCCAGGGCTTAGAGAGCATGAAGGGCTGATTCTGTGGTTACCATGGTGAATGATTGAGACTCCCAAATACAGGTTCAAGTGTTGCCACTGACTTGCCACTACATTTGCCACATCTCCTAAATTCAGCATCATTGAGGGATATTCTGAGTGTTTGGGTCATGAGCCCAAGATGGAAAACTATTAGGTTATTCCTAGGTTCAGTGCTCTCTTCAGCCTAAGGGAATAGAAACTCATGTACATGGAGATGGCCCTCATAACGATTCCTTTATATAGAGGCTTAGGTAAAAGTACTTACCCAGTTGCAGATAGAAGTTTGCATACCACATACATAGCTATTAAGTCAGTCTCAAAATAATTGTCTGATAATGTTTGACTCATGAATTTTAGGAGGGCTCATATCCCTGCAGGTTTATTTTTGCTGGGAAGGCAAAAAGATATGCTTCATATCTCCAGTAAAATGTTGGTTCTTGTTCCAGTGCTTGGTGTGCTGCTGATATTGTGAAAAATAGTCATTAGATGATTTCTAAACATAGGGAAAACAGATTTTCCCCACACTTCAGTTTTGGTTAGAGCTGAACTATTTTGTGTGAATTTTATCAGTTTTAGACCAAGACTCACATCTGGTATTAAAAATTGTAGCTCAGTTGCTGAAATCCAAGGAAATTAATTTCAAGTGGAAATAGAAATATATGAAGGAATAGCATCATCTTATTACTAAAAGAGTCTTCCGAGACTTGCATTTTACTTGCAAGAGATCTTCAAAAAGCAGTCACATAAACACAATTGCTTAGTAGTATCTAATTACATTATCAGGATACACTTGTCACTGAGATTATATGCTGCAGTAAGTGCAATAATAAATAATATCAGAAAAGGATTTGCTGAAGAAATTCCAAAGGCTGAATCGTCATTTTTGTTAAAATAATTACATTGGGAAGAGTTTCAAAATTAAGAGAGGAGCCATTCACTTAACCATGTAGAAAGGATTAAACAGTGGTGGTGGTACATTGAGATAGTCTTTGGCCCATCCTCAACATAGCTGAGAGTATGTGAATACGCACAAAATTCTTAGCTCAGCAGGAATTGTCTACATTAAGTTTCGTTGTTGTTCTTTTTAATTCCTCCCTTAAGTAACATCTACTGGGGACATTTTTCAAGCCAGACAGTTCATAGATTTTCTTTCTTTATTTTTACATGATCAGCTGCTGTTAAAATTGAGAAATGAAAGGCTAAATCTTAACCAAATGGGAAAAAGGGATGGAAAACATGGGCTGCCTGTATGAAAGTATGTGTAGGGGGCCAAAAATCTCTACAGCACCAGACCTGACACAAAACTTCACTGTCCCTGGAGTAGTTCATGATATTTAAAGCTGTGGGATTGTTCATGGTATCTGTCTATTTTACAAAAAAAAAAAAAAAAAAAAAAAAAAAAAAAAATAATTTTCCTCTTGCATGGAAGGCATTACCTTTTTATTGATGGAAATAAAAGTGATCATTTATATGCCTGAAAGAATAGAGCACTAGGGCCAAGAAATTGTGCTTTTCTAATTTCCTGATTTCTGGAGTTTTCAGGTGGGGTGGTAGCATTAAGCATATATAGCGCAAGAGGCTAATAATAAAAGTCCGTTATCTGTAGACTATTATATTCTACCATGAAAAACATGCTTGTTCTTTAAGGCAAGCATTCAAGATACCAGATTGGAGGGGAAGTCCTCCAGTGTTCTATTAATTTATGCCATAGAAATAGACAGACAGACGTGTGCTGTACCATTGCCTGTGGAAGAAACTCTAAAAGATGAATTGGAAAACTGTAATTCCTGCAGGAACCCATGTGTGAGTTAGGAGGGAAACTGGATTAAGACGCTAAGAAAACTGTACTTACACTTCCTCCTAACTACTCCTCTGGGGAATAACTAAAATGCAGAATTTATTGGGCTTGAATCTGGAAAGAACTTCACACAGCTAAACGGATTATTTAGGGGTAAGGTCTCTGGCCATACTTATGACATTCCTGTGGCAAACATAAAGAAATCAAAGATAAAATGTCCCATCTTCAGTTTTTAATTTCTCATTTTAATTTCTAATTCCTGCTTCTGTTCTATCTCCACTTAATGAAACACATTTTTCTTTTAATTTCTTAAAAATTCAGCCTCAGAATGTTCCAGTAGCCTTGTCTCAGAGAAGTGTGAAATGCAACTAAGCAATTGGAAAGGAAGCTTGATGGAGATCTCCCATTCTTGGATTAATCTAGTTGAACAAGTAAATATAAACTATGACGTTTTTATTATGAATTTCATTCCATAAGAACATTTATTGCTACCCTGTTTTTTCAGTGTCTCTACCAGCTTTAGGCTTTATTGTTATTGTAAAAGCTAGCTGGAAAATTAAGATTCTTTTAAAATTATTTTAAATATATTTAAATTACACAAATACTTTTCAAATAGATAAGCAAGTCATGGACACCACTGAACACTAATGAAAAGAGATTCTAAGGTATGTGATACAGTATCTCTACTGGATTTAAACACTGATAATTTATTGCCCTCCTGACATTTGAATACTTACAAGATCAGAAATTAAAAATTCCCATTACTGTAAATGGAAATACAAAAAGTCTTAGTTATCCATGTGAATGAATATTGTTCTTTTGAAATCAAAAACTAAATGTTGATCGAACTGAAGAATACAAGACTGTAAACAAAATAAAGATAAAAACTTAATATACCTTTATGCTTCCTTTGATGCAGGCAATGTATAAAATATATATCACAAGAGAAAACTGTAAAGCCCAGTCATACATTTTGTCCAATATTTCTCTGTAGGAGATATTTTACATGACAGAAACTTTTTTTTTTTTTTTTTTTTTTTTTTTTTTATTCATCAATTGGAACAAAAACCATAGTTGGTTGAGAAATGTCTGGGATTTTCCATAGATACATTATCAACATACTGCTTTCACCTGTTGCAAAACCCAAAAGTGTGTTATACTCAGAGGTGACTAAGCCTAGTCTATCGTTGATTATCAGACAGTAACATATAAGCCAAGGAAACAGACAGGGAGTCAGAAATTCAGAGAATCAGGGTAAACACAGACACTACATTGCATCTCTCATGTCAACAGGAAGACAGAGTGATAAAAATATACCAGACAAGTGGCTACTGTAACCTGTTTTCAAGCTTCTGCTTTCCTTATAAAACTTTAACATTACATTAAAATGTGCTTTTTTATCAGCACCTCACCCATTAGAAAGTACAAAATATTTCATGTGCTAGAGGCTGGCAGATGGTCTGGCTAGTTCTAGTAAAAGGTCTAGGAACCTTTGAATTCGATCTCCCAGCTTTGAGTTTAGTGGAAGCTGGAAGAGCCTTGAGAAATTTCTTCAGCCAAGTGATGCTTTTTAAGGGTCACTAAGACTATTGTGCAATGTAAGCGTCTAGTGTTTGATAAGCATTTGGAGACCTTTAGACGGAAAAATGTTATTTAAATTTAAAGGATTACATCTATGTATTTATTCATGAGAGGCTGAAGTGGGATTGGCTTTCTGTCAAAAACTGTCAAAAAAAAAAATAGAATTCCTTCTGGATAGCTGTCTCCTGCTGCCTCAGAGATTTATGTGGAAAGATTTACAAGTGTATTATGATCCAGTAGGTCATACACAGAACTAGAAATGGAAAGTATGATACCCTACTAACACCTCTGACAATTATTTTCTGATCTTTGACATGTCATTCTGCTTTCCTTTTCTTTCCCATCTATTATCAAACGTCTCCTTTTGGAAATCTGCAAGGAGAAGGAAGGGGAGGGGTCTTAGGAGATGTAATACCTCAATAGCACAATTCCCACTGATATTACAAGAACACCTTCATAGTTTTATAGTCTCCTTCAACCTCCATCTAACTTCTTGTCAGAGGCAGTGACTGTTTCCTAGTATATACTTTTGTGATTAATTTAAAGATGAAATCTGATGATTCTAGAGATGTTAGTGTAATATTATTGTTACTGTTATTACCACTGGTAATAGTATTAATAATTATAATAATGTTATTACATATGTATTGATATATATATTCCCCAGCTGTACATTACTGTTTCAGGCTACAAGTTCACATAACTGGGAGATCGCCTGGCTATATGGATGTGTCAAAACCAACAGTCTCATTTTGGTTAAAGAAAGTTGGGCTGTACAAGGGCCATAAAGTATTCTCACAGGTCTCTAGTCTGAATAACAAGGTGAGCAGAAACACCACGTAATAAGGTAATTCTTTTCAGAATGTGAACAAGGCATAGGCCATGCATATTTTTGTTCTTGAGAAGCACACTGAGGAATGGATGCATAAAGGAGGTTGTACAGATTCCCTTTCAGTTAGTTGTATGTGCCTGTAAAATAGTCATATTCAGAACAATCATATTATAGATTAATCTGTCCATGAAAAATGCATGCTTTGGCTTTACCTTCAAACATTATGCTTTATTGATTTTTAAATGTCACGAAAAGGACATGTAATTATTTAGCAGAGAAAAAAACAGGTTTAGATCTTTCAATAAACAGAGGAGATGGAAGACTCATAATAAAAATGGCATTTTGCAGACCTTATTTCATAAATGACGGAAAAGAAAAAAGGAAGAAACTAATAATGATTTAATGGTTATAAATCAGATCAAGGAAGATAACACAAAATATATTCTGCGATTATTCAACTGGCCTTTTTTATGGATTTCTGTCAGTCACATCTTTTACTTTTTTTTCTCTTTAGTAAAGCTACTACAAACTAATTTTTCTGGCCAAAATGTTTTCAAACAGAGAATGCAAGGTCACATCTATGAAAACAACTTGAAATTTATGTTTGCGTTTGTGAGGATTGAAGTAGAGCTGCTTAGATGTTTATCCAATCAGGAAATAAAAACAATACCATATGCTTTTGCTGATCAAGGCATCCAACACATAAATTCTCCATAAAAGCGATTCATATTAATTCCATAAAACAACTTTTTTAAAGAAGATATTTTAATTCTGAATATTGAATATATTTGAAAGAACTGCAATCTGCTCATGGATATGCCATAAGAAAAGGTTTTAGATAAATTATTTATAACAAGCTATTCTCTCATCTATGTTCTAAACAATGTCCATCAATATCTGGTGTTCCTGAAGGTGTTTATATAACAGCAAAATGTGTAAATACAGATATGAGAGTGGACTGCTCTATTATATGCTTGAGAAAAGTAAAGAACTTGTTACTTCAACATAACCCACAAAAAGAGCAATTTAAAAACAATTTACTAAAGTGACTTTTTCAACAGAATTTCCAGATTTTATTTACATGATATTATTCCACAGATCAGTTTTGTAGGGAGCAATTTGGCAGCTGTGCCCCTGATTTGACAGGGGTTATGTGTCATGACACATGGTATAGTTAAAATATACCAACCAAAAATTCAAAATTAAATTATGTTTACGCCAAAGTACTAAAGTTACTCTGATCTACTGAAGGTGCTATAACACTGGACAGGGGGAAAAAAACCACCTGTCCTAATATACTTCTGCATAAGAACAGACAAATATTTTCTTAAAATATCCAGAAATTCCATATATAATAGAAGATACTAATATGACAATAATATAATAGCATTTAGGTCTGTAAAAATCTGTAGGAATCTTATTTAAACAAAACCTAAGCAGATGGGACATACCTTCACGTACAGGATGAGTCCTAAACTGTATTTTTGACTGTGTATGGGCAGGTCTTGAATTCACAGTTGACAGTAGGACCACAGAGCAATATGGACATCCTCCAGTGGAAACAATTCAGGGATCAAAGATTATAACAACAATCTGAATTTTTTTTAAAGTAATAAAACCAAAATCTGAGACCTGATATAGAACATGAATAGACGTTCAGGCACATTAGTTCTGCTTTTCTCCCACACACACCAAACTGTGCCTACAATCGTATAGAAGCGGTGACACAGAAATAAATCCTGAGGTAATTATCTCTGGGTTTTAGCTCTTATTTTCCTGAAAAAACTACAGTGATGGTCTAACATTCCCCCTGGAAAAACATACTGAGCCTGTGGAAATGTAAAATAAATATACTCCCTAATGAGCATTTAAGGAATCTGTACGATTTATGAATTTTGGGGCTGTTATGCCCATGAAGCAACATCTGTATTAGCAAACTCCCAAACTATTTCCAGGATTTTTTAGTAAAAAGAAGCTTCCCTGTGCCAATACTGTATGAGACACTGTGCTTAACAATTGATCATAGATGATCATATTTCAGTGCCTGAAAAAGCTGTCTATACAGACAGAAACAAAAGCATCCTACAGTTACACATCTTATGCTCAGGACAAGGACCAGAACTTACCACTTGCAAGTCTGTCTTGGGAAGAAAGTGTCACTGAAGGTTTTTCTGTATGATCTAGGTACACAAAGAGAAGGTTACAGTTTGGTTCCTTTCACAGGACTAGAATTTAGAGCAGAATTTCTCTAGTGGTTGCATACTGGAACTCGGTGTTACTACAGGGACTGAAGAGTAGCAGAGACTTCCAGGAAGACCACAACAATAGAGGGTGGAAGAGGAAGGGTTTCTGACTGCAGGACTAGCCAAAGGAAGCTGATAAAAACATAAGCAAAAAGACTATCATGTAAGAGAAATTTTAATTGTGGACAACATTCCAGAGGTTTTAGCTGGAGACAAGTGTCCTAAAGTGGGGAAGAAACTTAGAGAAATACAGATTGCACATTATTTTGTGTAAATTTGTACACTTTCTGTACTAGCAAAAGAAAGCATTAAGTGTGGTTAGTGGCCTTAGGTGTCATTGTCTTTATTTTTATCTGTCTCCCATTACTTAAGTGCTCTATTCTGTATGAGGAAAAAGTTAAGTCTCAAAAAGGGTTTAAGCAGCCAGCAAAGCCAATAACCAGCCTATAGGTGAAGAAATGGGGCTGAAGTGACCCTCTTGCCTAGAGCTGGGGAACCTGACTCAGAACTGTAGGGAGGCATCCTGATCATTTCAAGATCTATTTCTGTCTGAAACTGTCACTATTCGTGTGAGTACTGAATGGAGAGGTCTTTAGCAAGACTTCTAGCTTTAAAATGTGCAAAGCCTCAAAGCATTTTATAAGAAATATGATAAACAGAGGTTTACAGACTATAAGTGCACATTCATGAGTTTGCAGGACAGCAGACTTTCTCTCTTAAACTTGCCTGGAAAAAGTAAAGGGATTCAATTTCTTTTTGGTTCAAAGACCCTGATATACTTCGAGGCCTTCCATGTTTTCAGGCGATAGGTAGCTACCACATCTCAATACAAAGCTTTACTGTGAAGCATATCTGCTTGTTTTTTTCATGAATTAAACACATCATCCTACCAAATACAGGGAGGTTTCATTTCCAGTATAGCATTTTTCATTGTTTAGCATTTTCTGTGGCAGAAAAAATCATCATTGTATTGGTAAAGGAAACCAGTTATAAGAAAATATTAATTACATCATAAATTAGTTTCATGTAGTACTGAGAGACTTGAGTTTATGGCAGCTAAATTGTGTGGAGAATCTGCAAAGGGACAGGTTTCTCTAGCTTCATGTTCTTGGTTACAACTGATGTTAACCGTAGGACACATATAGGTAATACACACACATTTGTGTTAATGTTGAGTAATAAATATAAAGAAACTTTCCTCTGATTGGCTTATTGAAAAGATGCATCCCTAGCATAAAGAATGTGTAGAACTTGCTGTGTATGCTCCTGAAAGCAGTAAACTTTCTATTTTACAAAAGAGAAAATTTAAGCTGAGAGATAACATCCTTGAGAGATGTGGGAATAGTACTAGTCCTTTCTGTGTAACAGCAGGGTACAAGGCCATACAACAACTGAATCTCATAGAGGAGCTGAAAATTAAAGGGAAGTCATCTTCCTACTTTCCCATGTAGTTTCAGATTTTGTTTTTAAACATTTAGTAAATTATTTTATTAAAATTTGTGTGTGTATGTGTGTGTGTGTGTGTGTGTGTGTGTGTGTGTACAATATTTTTGTTTTCTTATAATTACTTAAAAAAGTCTGGATTCTTAATACTTGTCAGACAAGTGATATTTGTCTGACTTCAGTCAAAGATGTTAGGTAATGTCTGAAAGAGCAGAAGATACTTGAATAGAATATTCCATCAACTAGTATGCATAGTACATGGAGTCACAGATGGTATGATCTTTGAATTGCAGCTACTGCTGAGGCCAGTTGATTCGACATGATTGGATGGGGGTTATAAATCTGATTGCTAAAGAAAAATAAAGTGGGATTCGGAAGGAGATGTATCCTGGAAAACTAATCTAATTTCTAGCTTTTAGGAGCACTGAAGATTTTTTTTAAAAGTTATATTATCTAAAATACTTATTATCTTTTTTTAAAGTAACCAAGAGGAGGATTATTGCCTTCTAGAAAAGGTGGACAGGGCACCTTGAGCCATCATCCTGTTCTTAAATTCGTTGGGAAAAGACTGAAAGCTTGTAGAAACTTCAAGGCAAAAACGAGTTCCTTCTGCATTATTGTTTTATCAGGGCGGACTCATTAGATAAGTGTGCACAGAACAAATATGTGATGTCTGGCTTTCTCAGGATCTTCCATTCTTAAATCCATTCCGATCTTATAAATTTTCTGGTTTGCATAATGCTGCTGTTTAAAGTTTTGATTTTTTTCTTTTCAGAGAAAGAAAAATACAAAAAAAACCCAAACAGTCTACTGGTTTGGCAGTTAAAACATGATCAAGGTTTCTTGTACTTTTGTTATTATTTTCAGTGGGATTAAAGTATTTTCTATCATGTGTATTTTTAAAAACTTTCTTTTTCTATTGTCATGCTGGAGTTCTTCCTTTCTGGTAAATGAGAATAATATACTGTCTTCTATGCATTTACTGTCTTCTGTGATCACTGAAGAGATTTCACAAGGGTGCAGTTGAGGTTGAATTCCCAAAGTGGTTTTACACACAAGAACATAGATAAATCTTCTGAAAAGCAAAGGCAGCAAGTCAGTACAAAATTTCACTCAGAATTAGTTTTCCATGTTCTTAAATTTTCCTTGTAGATTTTATTAATTTGCCATTCAAAACATTTTCCATGAAAGTCTTTCAAGCTGGTCTCTGAAAAATGAATTCTGCCAAAGCAATTCACGCTTTCCATTGCTGACTGCTTTAGTAGTCTGTCATATACTGTTTGTCAGAAAAGTGAATCTTAAGTACTTCTGTGACAACTTTTAATTTTTACTTTTTAAGGGTCATTTTTATTGGTCAGAATTCACACCAGAGCTATGCCCAGTGTGCTCAAATCTGAAAGACTGAGGCTAGATACATGCCTGTTAGATGGAATAAGCACAATGCAAATATCTGTAGCCAGATGAGAAAGGGTGCTATCCTGATGCCATCTCATTGATATACCACCCAGTATATTAGTCTTCAAAAAAAACCCAACAAAACAACTATTTCAATACAAATACATGTAGACACAATTCTCCCTTGGCATTATTTTTAAAGTAAAGATTAAATGTAGAAAAGCAAAAGGAAAACATGATTAATCTTGCATGCTCTATAATGGATGATAGCTTTGGGATGCTGTGAGGATGGGTGGTTGGAGGACTAAAGGATGTGAACTTGAAGTGTGTTAACTTCCCATTTTCATGCTTTTCTATGAGGCATTCTATCCATAAAGAAAATGAAAGTTGGCTGTCCAAGACAGCAAAGACATTCTTTTTTTAATAGCAGACAGAAAATATAATGCTGACTTCATCATAGCAGAAATCTACAATGCCCAGGTGAAGTCCACTGTCTACCAAAACAGTTTTCTGCTTTATGTTCTATTTCATGAATGTAATGTTGTATCAATTTACAGTTATAATTTCTGGGTTAAAAATATTACATTTCATGGAGTGTACTGCACAGGAAAGAACAGAAAACACTTTTTTTTTTTTTTTTTTTTTTTTTTTTTTTTTTTTTTTTTTTTTTTTCCCCATATTACATACAAGAACTTTTTTTAATCTATCAGTGTGTGAATTGAAAGATCATATCAGTAATTTATGCAGGGCAGTTTGTCCTTAGAAATCTGAAGCTGTTCACACTGATAGTGTAAACGATTACACTTTTTCATAGCATAAATGGGTTTTTGAAATGATCCCATGATAACCCTTATGTTTCCTGCTAGTAGTCTGTTATTCTGTGTGTTGGTTTTCTAATTTTGTCACTAGATGTCTGTGCTAATCTTTTATTTGTGGCCTCACCTACATCCCACATAACATGAACACAGTAATAAAATTGTAGAGTATCTCAAGTTGGAAGGAAGCCATAAGGATCATCAAGGCCAACTCCCTGCTCCATGCAGGACCACTTGAAACTAAACCATATGACTAAGAACATCATCCAGACATACACTCCTTAAATTCTGACAGGCTTGGTGCCATGACCACTTCCCGGGGGAGCATGTTTCAGTGACTGACCACCCTCTCAGTGAAGAACCTTTTCCTAATGTCCAATCTGAACTTCCTCTGAAACATCTTCATTCCATTTCCTTATGTCCTATTGCTGGTCACCAGATCAGCACCTCCTCTTCCAAGATCTGCTTTGAGGAAGTTGTAGACTGGAGAGGTCAGCCCTCAGCCTTCTTCAAGCTGAACAAACCAAGTGACCTCAGCCACTCCTTACCAGTATTGTCCTTGAGGCCTTTCACCATTTTGGTTGCCCTCCTCTGGACACACTCCAATACTTTGATGCCCTTCTTGTACTGAGGCACCCAAAATTGAACACAGTACTTGGGGTGGGCCCGCACCAGTGCAGCATAGAGTGGGACAATGACCTCCCTTGACCAGCTAGTTTTGATGTGCTTGGTGTACCCAAAGACATAGTTGGCCCATTTGACTGCCAGAGCATACTATTGACTCATATTCAGCTTGACATCAACCCAAACCCCCAGATCTCTTTCTGCAAGGCCACTCTCTAGCTTCTCATTCCCCAGTTTGTATGTACGAGAAGCTGGAGAGCAACCTCTCATACAATCACAAACTATCCCTCTCCACGAGCAATATAGAAAGGGTAGTAGAATATTGACCAAACTGATCTTGTGTCCATATTATCGGTGCTTTAAAGAGCAATCAGATATGCTTGACCTTTTTTTTTTTTTTTTTTCCTTAGAACTGATTGCAGTGAGATACTTCTTATTGCTTTACTGAGGATTTTTGGGTTTTTGCTCTTGTCAAGTGTTTTTTTGACTGGGCACTGCTTAAAATAGAATTTTTCCTTTCTGCAGTGGATATACTGGATCTTTGTTATAAGATAAGGAAAAATAGCAAAGGAAAGGACAGTTCAGGTACAACATTGGAGAACTTGTAATAGAAGTTTGTGAATTTGGCGCATATCTCAGATAGAGGGGAACCTTCACCCGTCTTCTAGAAGTTTTCATTTTCACTATTGAGAGCCACAGTTGTGCTTCGATGTTTACACACAGTGGAAGATCTCTGTCAGAGGATGCTGTAAAAAAAACCCATCATCCACCCAAATATACCCTTAAGCTCAAAGCTGAAGAAGTTTGAGTTAAATCTCTACTGCAAATCAAGCAAGGAAAAAACAAGGAAATTCAGTCATACACATGCATGTTCACTTAGCTTCCAGGAAATCCTTGCACTGTTTGCTTGTTCAATAGTCACATTGTAACTAAAATTGTATGGCCATTAGAAAGGATGGGTAGAATCAATGTAAGAATGGCCTCTTCTGTAAAAAGAAAGACCTTCATTGGCAGCACCTATGACCCTTGATTCTGGGACTGTAAGGTCCAAGCAGCTGGAATGTATGGAAATGAATTTTCATAGGCTTCATGGTCTGCACTTATTGAGGACTACAGGGCCTGGATCATCATGAAGTGCTAGTTTCCTGAGGGCTATAGGGTTTGATCTGTCAGAGAAAATTGCAACTGTAAACAAAGTATGCTGAACTGTGATTTATTGCTGTCACCCAACATATGCATGATTCTACTTTATAGCAAGAAACTGTTAGGGATTTGCACAATTAGCAGCTAGGATATCCGTCATGGCTTGGCTCTCCCAATTCACTGAGTGGGCAGCTGTTCATAGCTATGGTTTCATATGGGCTCCATATCTTCTGACATTCATTCTGCTTGCTATCATGAGCTGTGCAATATACTCTTGGCAAAGAGGATCCATGCAAAGAAGCAGAGACCAGATTCAAGCTGGAGACTGAAACTGCTCCATTTTCCACACATTTCACATATCCGGCTGCTTTTGTGCCATATTGGAAGAAGCACTGGAAACAACCAATATTGCCTGTGAACAGTTCTATCATGCCAGGTATCATAAGGTTGGTAGGCTATTTAATATAAATTTGAATTAATATTAACTATCTGTAGCTATTAAATAGTTATACTATTAACATGAACACGCTTAGCAACGTTCTCTGACTTGGGGCTAACTGGCATAGTGAGTGCTAGCTGAGTCCTATTAAGTTCTCTTGAACTTCAGAAGAGCCTACTGGAAATATTCTGCAGCTTGCACTGATTCCCAGACTGCCTGGCAATTGTTTGAAAGAGCGGTGTGGGCCAAAACTCAGTCAGGCACAATTGTAACGAGTAAGCAGTAAGACAATCAAGTTTAAGAGCCCAGAAATGTTCCTTGTAACTGTTGCATATACTCTGTATATTATGGCTTTCTTTCCTGACATCAGCCAGGGAAGAATTATGGAAGATATGGACATCATCAACTAGTTGCCAGACCATCCATAAATGACTGCAGAAAAGCATTGGCAGCAACCTACAGCTATTGGAACAACTACATAATATCCTTTCCTGTTGATAAATTATTGAACCTAACATGGAAGCGGAGAGAAAAAGAACAGAAAAGAGGGTAATAGGTATGCATATACAACCCAGAAGTAGCATAAACTTAGCTGATCACGAAGGATTTCTTGTGCCTCTATCGCTTGGATGTTTCATGGAACCAAATTCCTCAAAATGGGGAATATAATCTCTCAAATTGCATTATGGTAAATCTTGTTTCTCAACAAAAATTGAAAGCAGAGATATAAGAGTGGGTATTGTCAGCTTCTAAAAGTTTCTTCTGCCCATTGACACTCTGTAATCAATTATCTTCTGCAATAAATGAGGAATGACCTCAGTACAAGGTGGATTTTCCTTCCATGGGCTGTCCTCCTACATTTATAGCAAGATCTTCTGCCATTAGTTACTTGTTCTCAGAAACTCAGAGGCTGAGTGCAAAAGGAAGTCATTTATCACCTTGCTGAAGGTAAGTTCAACCTCCTGTAATTTAATTTCTTCATGTACTTTCTCTCTCTGTATCTGTTCTGTAGTAAACAAGACAGCTTGCTCTCATACATCAATTTGATCACAGTTGGGCAGAGATCGAGTCTTTTGCAGCAGCTATTTCATGTTCATCTTGACAGAACGGAACACAGAAGAAAATAAAATTTGAATTGGCCATTCCACAGTGTAGATGGTCACCTCAACCAGAAGTATTGCTATCGCTCTTCTAAAGGAGCATGCTTCTCAGACACGGATTGGCTTTGAAACCTGAAGAAAACCATGGAGCAGGGCTGGCATTCCAGACTGTACACGGTTCACAGAGGGACAGCTGAATGCACTGTGATTTAAGATGCACTTATTTTTAAGATTGATGTAAGATTAAGTCTAAGAGTATCAAGGTCAGAAAATCTCAGTTGCATCCTCTTGTTAATTTAGCAGTATAATTTAACATGTGATAATGAGACTGAACTCGCTCAAGTCTACCATCAGATGTCTGAGCAGTGCTAGCATTAACTAGTTGTTTTTCTCTGCTGATAACTTCTCTGTTTTGTGAATGTTAAACTACTATTTTATTATTATTGTTATGCATCATAATATTGTACAGTATTGTTATTTACTCAATTATGATAATGAAACCAAGGGCAGTATGATTATCTACTATGTTTTTTTGCTGCTGCTTAGGCTTAATATAGGTTGTATAGGCCCAAAATAAGTGTTTTCCAGCTTTTCTGCATGGCCTAATAAAAGATATTCCCTCTCTTCATGAGCCTTGCTTCTATCAGTAGTTGGGACTATTACAGGATCGTTTAAATTTGAAGGGATCTCTTGAGATCAACTGGTCCAATTCCCTGCTCAAACAGGTTCAGCTAAAGCAGGTTGCCCAGGACCATGTCCATCCAGGTTTTGAATATCTCCACAGAGGGAGACTATACAACCTCTCCATGCCAGTGTTTGACCATGCTCCTGTTTTAAAAAAAAAAAAAAAAAAAGTTTACTTGTGTTCAGATGAAGTTTAATGTTTTATAATTCATCTTCACTGTCTTTTGTCAATGGGCACTACTGAGAAGAGCCTGCCTTCCTCTTCTTCATTCCCTCCCATCGAACATTTATACACATGAATAGGATCATCCCAAGCCTTTTCTTTGCCATGCTGAATCTTTATCTGTAAAGCAATTAAGAAGGTCTAGAACTGAAATAAAATACTCTGTTCCCAACAAAACTTTTATCTGGAAAGATTTGGACAGTACTAAGTAGGATTTTTAAAAAATTGATTTTACAGCACTTGCTGTATTTTTTTTTTCCCCTTTTTTTTTTTTTTTTTTTTTTCCTGGAACTCCCTTACTACAATTTTTAATTTGAATTACTGCTATTAATTGCACTGTTATGTCAATATCACACTGTCTCTCTAACCTAAGGAACTCTTTTTTTTTTTTTTTTCCCCTCACATCTTCACCAGTGCCTTTTTTTTCTTTGTAGGAAATATCCATGTCCTGTGAGTTTTCTGAACATCACCTTGTAGGAGGAAGACCTGATGTTTTTCTTGAAGATCTTCAATAATGTGGCTACCGTTAGCAGTAACTCTGGCAAAGTATAAATAAAAGGTTATTTGCAGTAGTTTTGTTTCTAAATGCTAATAGCATGGCAACAGCTCATAAATCATTAATGATGATCTTCTAATTATGTGCCAACATCACAGTGGGATCCAACCTAATACCAAAAAATTACATATTCATGAAGGCACCCATACCTATGCATGGAAAAATGCATAATTGAGCAGAAATCAAATAATAGTCTTCATTTTCTCCGAAGTGTTATTTGGTGAAATGCGTCCTTTCCTAACACCCTTCTTCCAGGTATGTACCTATGATACACACTCTCATTTCAAACAGTTTTCTGTTGAGTTAGATTTTGGGCTGCAGATAGCTTCAGTTTGTCCAAAAGAATGTGTGTAGTCTGCAATGTTGTTGGTAATGAATGCCTCATATAATTAGTGTCCACTCCATTTCTACTTCCTGACGTTAATTTTGTGTTTAAAATATAACTGGCCTGTTTAGTCTAGAACTTTTATTTAAATTTGCTGTGATGTAACTTGGCCTCAATGTTTTTAAAAAAATCTGCTATTTTTTCAGTGGATATTTACAGTTGACTGGAACTAGGAAAGTTTGTTTTGGACAGTGTAGGTACTTGAATAGATCAGCTATAAGGGATTAATTGTAAATGCAAGTGGTAAGGATTTGAGGGAAGAAGATGGGCTTTATTTGTTATGTTTTTACAGAACCTCACCTTACAGGCCCTAGAAAGCATCAATGTGAAAGCAACATTCTTTCCCAGCCCTGAAAGAATCTAGTGTGAGACTTTCTTTTGAGGCACAATTTTATCCTCCAGAATCAAACTTGAGTAAAACATAGAATCAAACCATTGCTTATGTATCCTGTAAATTTCCAGCCCCAGACACTTGGAGTTTTTTGCCTTAATGCTTCTTTGAGTGAGATACTCTCTTCACCCTGCTCAATCTTAGGGTCTAATGTGACAGCTCACCTGCAGATCTCTTTCAAATGAGTCACTTCCTACCTCTGCAATCATTTCCACCTTTTTCACTGGACACATTAATTAAAAAAGACGTGCTGGCTCCTGACATGCTGTCTCCTAAAGGGAGACTGGCCACCTTAGTACAAGCCACGGTCTCTGCTTGGGGTTTGTTGGCACTGCTGCCAGTCAGACACCAGTGATAGTTATTTTAATTGAATGTATCTATGACTAATTATGTGTATTTCCACAGAAGCTATTATTCAAGGATCCTTAAGCAGTTTTTTCAATTAAGAATTAAGATTCATATCAAACCTGCACAGTATATAATGATAAGAAAATCACTATATCTAGCACTGAGCAATCTCCATTGAAGAGTATAGTATCTTTTAAAAAATGTCTTGCCAAGAAATTCAGAGTGCCTATTCTCTTCCCGCCTGCTCTCCACCCACCCCCACAGACTATAAACCTGTATCTCCCTCATATATGTAGCATAGTGGCGTAGATTTCTTGCTGCTCCACTAGCCAGATGCTGTTGGTCAGGGAACAGAGAGGCTCTCCCTGATGGCACAGTTTCCCATGTCAGCTAAACTCCTTCCTTGTCACGCAACAAACAACCGTTAACACAAGACTCAGCATTGCTCCAGGTGATGGGTCTGCTGAGGTACAAAATGAAAGTTGAGTATCTAAATGAAATTGCACAAGAAATTTATGGAGTGTCACTTACCCAAAGTATAGCAGGGTGAGAACTGCCAGGTTGGTCTGCAGCAGTGGTTTGCCTGGAGTCCCACTTTCTGTCTTTGACAGAGAGAAGTGCTGGGAGCTTTCAAGCAATGTGTCATGAACTCAGTAGTTATAGGGTAAGGAATAAAATATCCAATCAAGCAAAAAGTCTTTTCAGCCCCTAATTTTTGACCTGTGCTGCTTTGTGCTTGCGCTACTTAGACTACCATAGCAGAGCCTTCTCCTTTTCTCTTGGCCTATCCCAGTTTATACTTGAAATTGCAGGCAGAGCCTTGCTCGTCCCCCCAGCTATATATTTTTCCCACTTCGGCTGAATGTGGCATGCAGAGTTCACAGTGGTGCGTCTCTGAAGTTATACCTGTCCTTTGGTCCTGCAGGGCTCTGGTTCTACCTGGAGGGTGCTGGAACATGGTCTGAAACCGGCAAGATGCCAGCTCTCAGCGTTGGTTCATGTTTGTCATCGGAACAAAACAAGAGAAGAAAAATATCTGATAAGTTTTAAGTGGTTTTCATTACCCATGGTCCTTAAAAGTTCCCAATTTATCAAAATCTGTTATCTTTTTTGTACCGACAAGAATCCTAGCATGCTAGAAAAAAAAAAAAAAAATCTAGTAATTATCAATATACAGTGCTATTGTATAGAAACTATACGATCATATAAAATAATGCATTTTTAAATATTTTTTAAATTCACCATTAATACTACTAAATCCAAATATTTCACAGAGGACAACTAATGTGATTATATACTCTCCAAGTTACAGAAATAAGTAACTTCCTAGTGAAATGATCAAAACTAGCAGCTGCAAGCTATCTGTTTTCCTGTGTACATGATGCTGCGAGTGGAGTACAGCAGGCATTAGGATTAAGAGCATGTAATGAGACAGCATTGTAATATGCCAGGCTTACCTATGGTTTTGCCCTGCTGATGCTGGTTTTTGATTACATAAATTAGAGCAATTTTTATAAACTACTTTTACTAAACCTATTTTTATTAGAACCATCTCTTCTATGAAGAGCTATTGTATAATATTTTGAAAACTTATTTTACAAATAACACTAATACAGAAGTTTTTGAAGACTTCAGATAAAAAAAAAAAGAAAAACACAACAAAACAAAACAAAAAAACAACAAACAAAACAAACCAAAACAAAAAGACCCACACCAAACAAAAAAACAAACATCCAGTCCTTTATCTTTCCAGCTTACCCAAATATAGCTTTCTCATGCCTACTTCTATCCCAGTGATATTCCTGTGGCTTTTAATCCTTCATTCTGCTGTGTACATCACTGGTCTCCTGACACACCAGGGAAACCTTTTAACGTACAGAAATCTCCAGAAATGGGATGTGGCACCTCAATACTGCAAGGTCATTTAAAGTGTTTTCTCACCTGATTTCCTATTTCCCCATGGGAAATTACTTCACAGGATAACCTTTTTATTTTAGTTCAAAGAGATTAAGAAACTTGTCATGTGTCAAATGGGGATTTTTTTTGACATAACCAGAAGTGCTGGAAGTTGAACGGTTCTCACAAAGTACAAGATACCCCAAACCTGCCTGAGAAATGGGATAAGAGTTGCAAGGAACATTGTTAAAGGAGTTTCTAGATTTTTATAACAGCACTTGAAAATCTCTCATTTAAGAAGCCTGCCCTCAGTGCAGTGTTCATTCTCCCACTGGCTTCACCCGGTTCTAGTCTGGGCCCTTATTTAGATTAAACACAAAGGACAAACTTCACTTTAGGTAAAATACACCTCTCAGTGGAGCTCTGCCAGTTGACAAAGGAAAAATTATGTTAAAATTTCCTTTTTTTTTTTTTTAAGCTTTTGTTGATGCTTAGATTTATATTTTTTAGAAATGTGAGCCATCGGCATCCTCTTACTTTCTTAAGTCATGTCTACATTTTCTTTCTGTAATAATATTATTTACCTGCTGGAACAAAATTATTCTGATCTGGCCAGCAGATTGTTCAGCATCTGTGGAGATAGTTAATATCGCATGAGCTCTCAAAATGAATATAATTTATCTAGAAGAAATGAGGGATACATATGAATGACTCCACCATAGCTGTCTTGGTTTGATTTTTGTGCTCTTAGTCTAAAAGTCATGTTGCTGAGATTAATTTTAAAAAGTGAAGAAAAGCAAATAAGCTTTTTAAATAATGGAAACTAATTCAACATTTGTATTTTGTTAAATATGGACATTGTCTACACTGGAATTATAATAATAAGCAAAAAAAAAAAAAAAAAAAAAAAAAAAAAAAAAAAAAAAAAAAAAAAAAAAAAAAAAGAGGTTGGAAAGTACCTCTGGAGGTCCTGCTCAACACAAAATTAAGTTCAAAGTTAGACTGAGCTGCTGAAGGTCTTATCCAGTTGTGTTTTGTAAGACTCCAAGGACAGAGATTCCGTGTTCTTTCTGGGTTCTTACATTCCCATATGAAAGTATAATAGACCTGCAAGAGCCTTACAGAGAGTACTTGTGTAGATTCATAATGGTCTGCATCATGTATTTTGCATGTGCTTTTAGAAGTACATATGTTTAATCTAATCATTTCTTCTAACATTCAGCTCTACAGTTCTATGAATTTTCTATTCTTTACACTTCAAGATGTACCTGAAAATCAATTATGTATACATTGTTTTCCACTAGTAAGATAGACAATAAATATTTCATAAAAGTCTTGGAACCCCAGAAAATAATGGCAAAGATCCCATATTTTACAGTGAGATCAAGGTTCCACTGAGGATATACATAAAATATGGCTTCTTTCTGATTGCTATAAATATGCAAATACCTTCGACAATATAAAAAATGGATATTTTCCATACCACACTATTTACCTTTATTGCAATATTTGTACTATTTCCAACACTTCATGTAAGAAATTCCTCAAACACTCCATAAATTTAAGGAATGGTTCTGGTAAATGTCCCGTCGTTATTGGCTCCCAAAGTAAGATGAAACAGGACATATAATACCTTACAGTGCTGTCCTAAAAAATAAATCCTTCTATTTATGCCTTGGACATCTCTTGCTTCTGAAAACTTCTTTAAGTCAAGGTATCACAGCTAGAGCATAATTCCAGGCAATGTTTTCTAGGTCAGTGGCAAAAGCAGTATTTCCTGAGTTTTAAGGAGGCTTTTAGTACAATTTCAAGCTGCTTGCACTTGGTTGAGATTTAAATGGAACAAAGGAGTTGAAGAACTTGAAATAGAGCTAAAGGGAATGCCTGAATATTGTCATAAATGAAGATGAAAACAAGAAAGTTTCTGTGTTAAAAGAGGGGAGAGTTATGAATTTTGGGAGAAATTTGATCTAGAAAAAAATTAAAATTTATATGCAAAAGAATTTATACCCATTTTTTCCACTCACTTCACCTACACTGTAAAACTGCCGTTATGGTCCCTGACATATTTGTTGCTCATGCCAGACAGCATCCTTACAAACAATTTCTGTACACCTTACAGAAGTTAGAGTAAGGCAGGACTTAGAGAAAATTCAAGAGTTACTGGGCTATTGGGTGAGGGGGCTAATATTACGTATAGAGGTTGATACTATTTGCATGGAGGTTGAGGTGATTGGCTTCAATGCAAACTCAGACTCAAGCAGTCCCAGGCATGTTTAATTTATTAGAATAAGCTAATATATAAACGTATCCTTAAAGTACTTTTTCTAATGCATCCCGTTTTCATCTTTATCTCAGCTCTTGAACTCAGGGGCAACATAAAGCTTCTGATTATTCTTTAGCTTGCTTGCTATTTGAACCTTCTCTGCATCTACATGTACATTGTGACTTCCAGTGTGGTGGCACTTTTGGACCCATTCTTTCTCTCTGCAACCACAAAGCCTCTACCTCAGTGTGATGCCTATCTCTTTGCTTTTTAACACTGTCAGAGAAGAAGCTGAGTCAAATGAGGCACTGTGTGCCTAACACGCCCAAGAGACACTTGTTTACTCAAATGATGTCAGTGTATATGGGCTTGAATAAGCTGAGTTCTGAGTGTTCCTGTAAGCAGATATAAAGTAGGGGGGGGGAATTAATGCAGTGGTAACTTTTTTTTTTTTTTTTGATACTAAACAGAAAATTATAGTGGATGTGGGAAATTCACACTGCATAGTAAAACAGGCTGTTTTGTTTGATAGAAGAAGCCATGGAGATTACATTACTATTTATCAGTTTCCCAGTTTGTAAATCTAAGAACGTTTTAATGACACATTTTTGGTTCATAAATATAGTCTTCCTGGCTAGAAATGAAAGATTTCTAAGAAAGATCCACCTTCATTGGATTTAGTAGCAGTGTGGGGATGCAGATTTAATGTGGATTAGCTCATGACAGTTGGCATTGCTAATACCCCATCATTCCTCCTGTAGTGGTTTACTAAGTTCCAGTTCTTTGTAGCTGAGATGCTCTTTCATGATATCTTTGCTCAGATGAAGATTACATTATCTGACATGCATTTATCTCCTCTGATTACATGTAATTCTGCTTCTTTTTTCACTCATTCCAAAGTGCTCAAAACTTTTGCATTATTTTCAAGGAGAGTAAGCACTGTTTAGCTGTTTCTGTTAGAGTGCATGCCTCAGCAGAGAAGCATTCTCCTAGACAGAGTGTATTATTTTTGCAAGTGTCACACTCTTGTCTACTCCAAGAAAACCTCACAAAATAGCATGACTGCAGAGATATAATTAACTTACCAGTTATAGCAATAATGTCCAGGCCACAGCTTGATGTATTTTGGGAGGGTTATGCAGACAAACACTCTTATTGTCTCTGGCTAGACAAGAATTCTTTGCAAGTGATTTTCAGTATCTTCAATCTGGCAATTGATATGTACAACGATTTCACTTTCAGAAGAAAAATAAATAAATATTCTTCCATAAACTTTCCTATACATTAGTATCTCAGGATCCCCTTTCCATTTTACAATATTCAGAGACACTTCTTTACTAATCAGTGAAGATGTCTGACATTATAGGAAGCCAAAAAGCTTTTGAATACAGAAGGCCATGACCAGAGCTCTAGTGTAGGAGCAGTAAAAAAACCTTCTCTTACTTTAAGTAATATAAATCCTAGAGATTAGAAGAGTTACTTTTAATTTGCCCTGATACAAATGAATTTATATTCTGCCTTTATAAGGAAAACGAATTGTGGAAATGTTACTGTGTTTTTTCTGGTGGCTTTTGAGTCTCCAGGAAAGTGGAATTATGATGTATGGACCAATATTTAATTACCATTTCCTCACTGTGCCTTGGATGGCAATCACTCAAAATAAAATGTGATATTAACAGAAATTCAAAAACATAAGGCAACAACTTAGTTGCTTATGACACAGTTTCTTTGAAGTTACTTTCAAAAATGTGCACCCCTGGAGCCTGGCTTTTAATTTGTATGTTTTCTTAAGCACATAATAGTATAGACATCCCACTGTAAGACTGGCACCATTCATAAGTTGAGGGAATGAAAATTCAGTTTGTTTTTATTAATTCATGCAGGAGCAGCCCATGTCTGGTATGCACAACCTACATTCGCCAGTTTGTATTTAAACACTGAAAAAGAAATACATTCCATCTTTATTGCTACAGTTGCTTTAAATTAAAATTGTGAAGAAATACAATGTTAGGTAACACAAAGCTTCTTTTATTTCTCTTAAACAAAAAGCTTTATGAACATGCTGATGTATTTTGTAAACATAATAAATTTTATCTAGCAAATCAGTGGGAAAACATAGCCCCAAGGCTCAACTCTGTGGTGTCTCTCTGAAATGATACTACTAAAGTTATGCTACAACTATCATAAAAGTAAGGAGAAAAACCTTTTAGCAAGTGCTTGCAACATTTTAATACTAATGGAACCATATTTGCTCAAATGAGAACATTTTGGTAAACGCTTACAGAGCAAAAGGCACTGCATTTTCCTTATACAAATTAAAGATAGAGCATTAAAGGTCAGATGTAACTTTGCCAAATAGCTCACTCTCCATTGATTTTACAGTGTGTAATAGGAGAGGATCTAGCCTGCTTGTGACATGGAGAAAGAGTGCTGGTTTGACTGTCTTTGTGAAAGTCTGAAGGAACAATGGAACAAACTGTTGAATGGAACGAGATGAGTCCTACAAAGGCAAAGGTCTGGGCAAACCTTCAAGGTCCAAGGTGACAAAGGCATGACATCCCTGAAAGCTCATCGATGGAAATTACAGGTTCCAGCCTCCATTGATTTTACATCCTGGGCTCTGCCAGCTGTAATATCAGTGCCAGTCAAATGCTGAGGCTCTGGAAGAAAAGCAGCCTGTGTTTGAAAAGCTGAAGGAGGAGGCAAAGGCGGTAGAAAACTATTGTTCTAATTTCTTCTGTTAGTGAACATTAGTGCTCTCAGTCAGTAGTGATAAGGAAAATGGTTTTACTACTTGTACAATGCATTCCTATGGTTCGTGACGGCAAGAGTTGACCTGAACTGCATAGTGCCTTGACAGTCATCATGCAGTCATCTTCAGGGAACAGTGAGGTCAGACCCCTTAAAGGTTTTCAACTTGATTGTCGACATATCTTCTGTATTACTTGCATTGAGGTTGGAAAGCTGTTTAGTACAAATGTCTTAAAACTCATATTATAAAGACTAGTCTAGGAGCAAAATTATGTTCATTTTGTTTCCATTTTTTATCTGTATGAAAGAAAAAACATTTTCATATCAGTACTTACTGAAAAAGAAAACACTGACAGCATAGAATATGGAAATGTAAAAGAAAATCAGAAAAAAAAATATAGACTGTTTTGGTAAATCACTTTTTTTATGACTAAAGAGATCAAAAATATTTCATAGTTTTAAGTGCTGGGAGTTGTTTTTTTCTTTTCTCTTTGAAACTAATTTTGCTGCTAAGAATTGCTTCTGCCATCAACAGGGAAACTTCGAAGGGTGTTTTTGAATGGTAGCAGTTGAAGACATTCTGAAATGCACATTAAATAAGTCAAGGCTAAATAGCAGAGTTATTGTTTGTGTTGCTAGAGCTAGGTTATATTTATCTTCCATTAAAAACTGTTAGCTGTAAAATATTACTTTGAGCTCAATCTTGCCAAATAAAGTTCAAACTCAAGAGAGTTGTTCAGTTTCACTGCAATTTGAAAGAAATCTGCTGTCTTGCTTTTGCTTTGCCTCAAAGTAATTACTAAGGACATTATTAGATATAATTTGTCCTGTTTCAAGATCATCAGAAAACATTAGCGTTTTACTTCTATGAATAGTCTGGTTCAATAGATTGAATTTTACATAGAGCCTCTTGACATGACAATGTTTTCTCCAGCTGGGACAATCCTCTTGCATATTATAGCCTACCTGAAGTTCTTTAGCCAGTTTGCATTTTATCTCCAACTCATTTTTGATGAATCTTCAGTACCTGAAATGACAAAGTACAGGATTGCAGGTATGGTTGCAGCACAGTAAAATAATGAATAGAACCATGATACATGTTGGTATACATTGTTGTAAGATTACAAATGGGGTGGAAGAAAGAATTTAAGTCTTTAATTATTTGAAAGAAAAAAATAAGCAAGGATCAGAAAAATAATCTAGTCTAATGAAAATTATTTTAAAGATAAAAAAAAAAAAGAAAGAGGAAAGAAAATTTTAAGTGACTGTTGAAGGCAAAATATGCTGGCAACGAGCTCTATTAGGTTGTGGAATAGTTTTTAAAGAGAAACACTTGAATTCTTCTCATTTGAGACATATAAAGTTTCAAGTGACAGAAAACTAAAAATTATACTGTAGGGAATAGTTACATACTGGTAAAGAGATGGTCAAAATGATCTAAGAAATGTTTTCCTTTCCCAGTTTCTATGATCCTATTTCTTTAACATTGTAGTATCTCTCTGTGTGAAAACATAAGAGCAAAACAAGCTGTCCCCTCTCTCCTGTGAAGCAGTATAGGAGATGGAAGGAGAGTGGAGGACGGGATAATATAAAAGCAGAAGTGGCTAGAAAAGTTATATATATAAAAATAGCAGTCAGATTTGCATCTGCATATATTATAGTGACAGGCACCACACACAAAAAAGGCATATTGGCATGTTGCATCAGGAAGCAATCCTACTCTTACCACTGAAGAATAATAATATGAAAGCTGCTCTGATATTTCTTAGCCAAGCTCCCTCCTGCTATGAGCACAAGCAGAGAGAAAATGTAACAAAATTGTGAACAAAATTAATGATGCATAAACAGGAAAAAACAGTCTTAGTAGGATAAAAAGAGTGTCTCCTGCATTTTTTCAGTTCCAATTCTTTCCAAAATATAGTGCAGAAAATGACTGGTTGCATGTGTATGCAGAGGGGAGAAATCTCCAAGAGGAGACTTCAGACAGAGGAGGTTTGGTGCTAGTATATCTGAAACTATTCTTACCCAGATATGTGTAGAAGCCATTAGTGTGCCATTATCCTGCCTGACAAATCTTTTTGAACATCTTTTCATAAACCCCAAAAGGAACAGACTGGCTTGGGTCTCAACATTGTCTTCTTCCTCTTTTTCCGCAGAACACAAAAGTCACCAGCACAAGCTGACCAACTGACTCATTATCAACAGATTTATGACTGTTTGAGGTGATGTTTTGGGTGGTTGGAATCTGAAGGCTTGAGTCCCAGATGGAAGTAGTAGGTAAGAAAACCACTTCACACAGTGCTCCAGTGGAAAGCTTAAAGTGTAGTTTATTTGTAGAAAGTATCTATGTGATGTCACATATCGCATAGTATTCTTGAATTCTCTGCATGCTGCTTATCTTTCACATTTCATTTGAATGGAGAGAGAATAATAAATTTTAAAATATTGTGCTGAAAAAGCATCATTCAAATAATATTTCAAGATACCTTAACCTAGGTGAGTGAGTAATCTGATTTTTGTGTTAGAGATAAAGACACCAAGGCACAGAGAGGCAGTTTTAAAAAAATGCATACTTCTAAAAATACTGATGTATGTAGGGTTTCAAAATCATTTAGGTGTCTTATACCACTGAGTATGCAATTAAAATTCTGCAATTAAAAATCTGACTCATGCAATTAGAAGTCTGACTCAAAAAAAAAAGAGTAAATTAGTGTATCCCATCATACATTCCGAATCAGTGGCAAAAATGAGAGAAGCACACATCAAACTCATTGTCTAATCTTGCAGTGAAACCCTGGCTTCTCTGAAATCCAGTATAAAGTACCCATTAAATTTTGTTTCATCCATAAACTTAAAGGACTTTTAACATTTTATTCAGATGAGCTGAGTTAGGTCATCTGGGTTTTAAGTAGCAAGAAGCTTTCAAAGAAACTAGACACCAGTGCTTACTAGACAACTTGCATAAAGGAGCAGAAGAGCACTGTGGTTCTAAATACAGTGAGACCAATTTAGAAAAGCTTGAAGAATAGCTGGGCTCACCTGATCAATTTTATAAAGAGATTTTGGAAGATTGTTGAAAACCAGGAAAGAAGCCAATGGGACAGAGTGGGAGAAAGAGTTCAAGAATAGCAGTTTTGAATACTGGGTAAGTGTCAGAAGAGAGGAATAATGGAGGCTCAGATTGGAACCACTGTCTTTAAAATGGCATTTAATAATAAGTTTATGGTTTGGCTGTTTAAGCTTACATTTGGCTTCAACTTGAAACACAAGCTGTTAGTCAGATTGCAAATATTTTATGTTAAAAATGTCTGATCCTAGGTTAATTTTAAAACCCAGAATAATCATTTCTGTATTAAAAAAAAAAAAAATAAAAAAAAAATAAAAAAATCAGCTGGAAAGCAAAAGAAAGATAACACATTAAAATTAAAAGCAGATTGTAGATATTTCTGTGAACACATGTTCTTTATTTGCTGCTGTCAGTGACAGCATTTGGGGTTTAGTGAAGTAATTTGCCTTTTGAAAAACATCTACTGCATCTGTTGGTTGCAATATCAAAACCTCTCCACCTGATGACTGCTGACATTGATCCATTCTAACCATTGATACAATGTCAGATTGTCTTCTCCTCTGGGAGATTTCCACACATTCGTATTGCTGCAAAAATAGTAATAAGAAAATTTTTATAATGCCAAGCCAAGAGATTTTTAGAAGTCTCTTTGTGCGTTTATACACTGAGTATTTGAAAAGAAATAACGGGAAGAATATTTTTTAAAATGTGAAATGAATGTTAAAGGTAATCAAGCTTTCTTTGATTATCTGGAGACAGAGTGAAATGAGTGTAAATTCCCAAATACATTCATCCTATAAAGTAAGAATGTTGAAGATAGAGTAGGTTGTACTGCTATTATAAATGATCTTTTACAGTTCAAGTCAGGGGGACTGGGAGCAGTCTCTTAAAGTGAATGTGCTCAGTTCTTCCAGAAGTTGTATGCAGTATAAGACAGTCCTACTATCATACTGTACCTTACGTACAGACATTATGGGCGGCCTCATTTTGTTCTATAGGTGGTCCTTATGGTTTCCAATTGGGCTGTGGTGCTGTAATGGACACAAGGGATGTGTCTTAAAATTATGGTTGCTCCTAAAAGCCTATCTTCTCAGTCTTGTTGGTGCACCTCTATAATGTTGGTGGGACATTGTTAGGCTAGTTTTGCTCCCCTTTGTACTGTAGAGTAAAGCTAACTTTAGGGAAAACGTATTATGGTCAAAATTCAGAGTCTGAGAAAGGCACAAACTATATGTTGACATGATAAATACCATCAGACGACAAATCCTGATGATACATATATATGGTAAAAAACCTAATTCCCATACTGAATCATGTCTAAGACTGAAAGGTTTGGTGTTTATTCTCAGTGGCCATGAGCAGATACTTAGGAAGATGAAGAAAAGAACAAGCATACATTATACTTCTTTTTAGCAGTTTTCAAACCTTCAACTATTTCATATCTGGGGATTCCTTGACTTCCATATGACTTTTTTAATTAAGGAATCCCCAAATTATTTCTTTCCATGAATACAACCAATCTTCCATTTGGCCCGTACAAACTTTAGTACAGCACTTCATTCAGTGAAGTCTAAAGAGAAAGAAAAGTATAAGGGAAATGTAGCATGTTTCAGCCATGTGTTTTTCCTTTCCATCAGATACATATCTGTCCTCTTCCTGCTTTACCTGTGGGTCATGAAATAAATAGGTTGCAGAATACCTCTGGAAGTTTTTTAGTCTAACCTCTGGCTCAATGCTAGATCAGTATTAATGCATGGTGATAGAAACACAGCCCATAAGCTAACTTCCAGTTGGCACAGAAGACCCCTAGCACTGACTAAATACCACTTATGTGCTCTTTTCTCTCACCTTCTGTACTGCAGTAGTCAGCTAGACACTTTATCTCACCTTAACTAATGAAAGCCGATAAAAAGTAAAGGCTCTAGCAGAATTTTATATTAGCTAGGCTGATACCAAATGAGATACTCACAGTAGGTATCTGGTCTTGAATTTGCTTCTATCTTTTGAGTACCTAGGTTGTATTAGTAAAATATATACTTTAAAAGAGCTGTGATACTTGTGAACTGAAACTGCTGTTTGCTTACATGATTATTTCCTTTGTATATGTTCCTGCATTTTATGCAGTTCTACTTGCTCAAACGTCATACAAATAACTTGGGTGCCTGCTCTGGAAAACTTGGTCAACAGTGCAATTACAGTTTCTCAGGCAGTATGTTCTTGAACAATACAGATTTCAGTGAATGTGGATGCTCTGGAACAGAGTTTCATTCTGGTGTATGTCAAAACAATGTCATACATCATATAGGATTATATACACCATATATATCATCATCAGAACTGAAAGAAGTTGGAACCTGTAATAGCAAAAATCTAGGTTGGGCATTGCTTTTTTTCATATGGTGCTTGGGAAATATTCTTAAAGATAATTTCCAGGGAGAAAAAAAAAAAAAAAAAAAAAAAAAAAAAAAAAAAAAAAAAAGCAGTACTGGAGATAAAAGTTACCTTCTAGATTTATACAGTTAAATAAAAAACATAAAAAGAGACATAAGCAGAATAATGCAGCTTCCTAGCGAAGATAATAGTGCAGACAGACATCCTCACTTTCTCAATAGTGCTAATGTAATTACTATGAAATGACAATAAGAGTCTTCTGTTGATTTCTATATGTCATTATATTAGTCGAGGTCTTAACTAAAAAAATGTGTAAATCTGTATGTTAATGGGCTCAGTCCTTCATTCAAACTCCAAACAAAAGCTACAGTTACTTCACAGGAAATTATAATAATGATAAAGTAATTTTATTCACCCAAAAAGAAAAAAACCCAAACCCCTCCTGTGGAGAATAAGAACCCAGAAGAATTCCATGAATAATTTAAAGATCAATTAGCGCTACTCTGTTAGGAACTTTTAGTAATTCTTTACAAACAGTGTGTTTCTTCTTCTGTGCAGAAAGCAATAATTTCTATATTATTTATGAAAGACAGCAAATGACTAGCTTTTAAGACAGGGAGTGATATCATTAATCAGTTGTTACTGTACAACAAAGTTAAAGACTTGGCTGGTCAGCCAATTTTATGCAGATTAATTTACTCAGAATAATAAGATTTATGAAAAAAATCTGCAAGTGAATGTATCTTTGCATATACGTGAAATACATGAATGATATTCTTACTAATTGATACATTTCTGCCTAAGAGATAGAACAGTGCAAGGCAGTATTCTTCCCCCAAGTAATCAACAAGTAAATTTATCTCCAAAAATGCTATTAAACACAGGTATACGTAATGTGACAGACTGGAACTGCTCTATTGTTTAATTGCTGAATTGCTCTTTTGACAGATGCACACAATTTCTGTTTACCTGTTCAGGTTGTATAAACCTCAAGTAGGGGAAGGAGGAATTTTTCATGCCAAAACTGGCATGAACTGACTTGCTCTACTGAAAGAGTTTGGAACAATTGTATGTACTTAGAAGAACCGAATGGTACTGCCAGGTAGTTAATTCTGAATTTCTTGAAGCAGGACACTCTGATAGTTAAGGAGTCTACATACATGTGTAATTTTGTATCAGGATATTCAATTAGCTACAGAGGGGTGGTATTTGGAAGTCCTACCTCTGGCTCAGTCAAAGACACTTCTAAATCCAAAGCCATCTGCAAGACAGTTTACATGGGTTAAATTGAAGGACTACATTAGAATATAGATGTTATTATATACCTTTTTTGTAAGATCAGCCTCTGGATTTAGTCCCCAAAGATGTTTAGCTGAGAGCCTATGGGCTGCCTGCAGACTGCCTGCAAACACTCTGCATGGTGCTTGGTGAAAGATCCCATCCACTCTCCGGCCATGCCAAGTTTGCTGGCTTGCTGTGTGCATGTAGCTGAGTGGTCCTGAGGACAGCCTCAGGCACTCCCTTAGCAGACAATACGCACACTACAGGGAGCCCGGACCATTATATTTTGAATATTTGTCTAAATTTTGAAGCTTACAACTCATCATGCCAACAGATAGAATTTACTCTGTGGGTGGGATTTGAATTTCTTATTCCAATTATAAGGCTGGCTTGTTATAAGTTGCATAATGATGGGAGGCTGGTAATAGAATTACAAACTGCATAACCTAAACTGTTAGAAAGATGAAGGAGCAGTTATGCAGTGGTAAGTTTAAGACTTAAGACTTTCAACGATTTCACAGCCCTGAAATACTTACACTGGAGCAGAATTAAGAACAGAATTTCATGGATTGACATATTTTCTTTATATATTTAATAGTTTCATATATATAATTGCCTAACAGATATAATAGAAAAGGCAGCATGGCAACTGTGTAGTACTGTAGAATGATAGTTGTAAGTAGATCCTCTATTAAGGCGCCAAAACCTATGATTAAAGTTTTCTTATGTCATATTTCCCTTTTGAACTAGGTGTTAGTGAATATCAGAATGATGAGACAGTTCTTTTCATTCTCAGTCTAAGATATCCAGGTGCATATGTGATCTGACTCTGTTCAGGATTCTGCTCTGTGAGATGGGACCCAAACACATGACTCTGCAGTGTTCACCTTTGCATCCCTGAATTCTTTTTCTGAAGCTGTCCCTAACTCCTTTCTCAGTCACAGTTCCTCTAAAAGTAACACAGTTTAAGTGTTATGGGTTTGGCTGGGATAGAATTAATTTTCTTTGCCGTAGCTAGTATGAGCTACGGTCCGGATTTGTGCTGGAAATGATGTTGGTAATAGAGGGATGTTTTCTTTATTGCCGAGCAGTGCTTACACGGGTCAAGGCCTTTTCTTCTTCTCACCCCACCAGCGAGCAGGCTGGGTGTGCACAAGGAGTTGGAGGGGACACAGCTGGGACATCTGACCCCAGCTGACCAAAGGGACATCCCACACCATACGATGTCATGCTCAGCATATAAGGCTGGGGGAAGAAGGAAGGGGAGATGGCTGGAATTATGACATTTGTTCTCCCAAGTCGCTGTTACACATGATGGAGCCCTGCTTTCCTGGAGATGGCTGAGCACCTGCCTGCCAGTGGAAAACAGTGAATTAATTCCTTGGTTTGTTTTGCTTGCACGTGTGGCTTTTGCTTTACCTGTTAAACTGTGTTTTTCTAAACCCACAAGTTTTCTCACTTTTGCTCTTCTGATACTCTCCCCCATCCCCCTAGATTGGAGTGAGGTAATGGCTGTGTGGGGCTTAGTTGCTGTCTGGGGTTAAACCATGACATTAAGCAATACATTTAGTTTAAACCGTTCTTTAGGTATAAAAACACATTTTATTTTCTACTGCAAAGATGAAAAATTACCCTCCTTTGTGTCACCTTTGAGAGACTGTTCATGTAATGTATCCATATTTAAAGTATTTGTTAGTATTTTGGAAAAGAGCTTTTACCCCATGACCAAATGAAAAGTATTTAATTTGAAAGTCATACTGTTCATTAGTTCTCATCCACATTAACATTTGTCACATTCTGTTACTGCAGGAGGTCAGTAGTTTGTCATTTCTCTTCCTGGAAGGTTAAAAGCACAAAAATGTGACATCCCAAATGTCACATTATTTTGTTTCTCAAGAGCAGGACAAAAGTAGTTTCTTTCATGAATAAAAACATATAGAACCAGTCTGCAGATAGGAAGAGCACCTGCTATTATGTCTAGTACGTAGGAAGTCTGTGAGCAGTGATTATTATAGAATGTACAATATTTAATTACATTCATGAAATTAAAGTCTAATTAAAATACAAAAAATGTACAGTTGTTACAAACAATTTTAAGTAATGTGTTCAAGGGGAAATTTCAGATGTTGGCAAAGGTATTTGAAATTTTTATTAGTCTCATGTTACTGTGGATTTTCTTCTTTTGAAATATGTAAGAAAAAAATATGAATTGCAAGTGAATCTTCAGTTATAAAAATAGTTTGTCCCCACAGTTCACCCCAAAGTGAACTTTACGTTGTATTACAAGGAAAGGTCAACATTCATTTGCTTGAGAAGATGAATAATTTATTCAAAGCATAAAATGAAGTCTAGCTAAATGTAGATGTTTTTTTCCCTATTTCTTACTTAGAAATGCTATTTTACTGAGAACAGTAATTTAACCACCTATTTTACTGTTCTCACACAATATATAGTTATTCTCTTTCTCAGCTGTATGTTTACGTCTTAATTACTTCTGTAATAATGCCTCTAGTTTTAGGAGTGGATGTATCTATCTGAGTCATAAGTGTGTCCATATGTAAGTTTGCATGCACATTTCAGGAGAAAACACAAAAAACAAACAAACAAAAAAAACCCAAACAAACAAACCAAAACAAACAACAACTGTATTTTACCTTTCTGCAGCAAGATTTAGTTCCTTCTATTTCAGGTGCTGAATATGAATGGCTAAAATATTCAGAGGGTATTCAGATGTTGATGTTTGCTCTGTAAGGATGCTTTTGTTCTTCAGCTATTGTCTATAAGCTCTGCTTTTTGATTAAGGAAGGTGAGATACTGCTCAATTTTTTTTCCTCTTTCTTTTGGAACACAAAGAATGATGGGATGGGAGCAGTAGCCAAAATGAAATAGTCCAAGCCTATTCATTGTATGCTCACCAGCGTATCAAGAAATTTAATATCTTCCTTAAAAAAATACGTACATGTTACAAATTATAAAAATCCTAGCTTGTGTCAGAAAAGCATGGCCAGCAGGGACAGGGAAGGGATCTTACCCCTGTACTCAGCACTGGTGAGGTGGCCCCTCGATTCCTGTGTTCAGTTTTGGGCCCCTCACTACACAAAGGACATTGAATGACTCGAGTGTGTCCAGAGAAGGGCAACGAAGCTGGTGCAGGGTCTGGAGCACAGGTCGTACGGGGAGCGGCTGAGGGAACTGAGGGGGTTTAGTCTGGAGAAGAGGAGGCTGAGGGGAGACCTCATCGCCCTCTACAGCTCCCTGAAAGGAGGATGCAGAGAGCTGGGGGTGAGTCTCTTTAACCAAGTAACAAGCGATAGGACATGAGGTAATGGTTTCAAGTTGCTCCAGGGAAAGTTTAGACTGGATATTAGGAAGCATTTCTTTACAGAATGAGTTGTTGAAATGGGCTGCCCAGGGAGGTGGTGGAGTCCCCATCCCTGGAGGTGTTTAAGAGTCGTGTTGACGTAGCGCTGAGGGATCTGGTGTAGTTGGGAACTCTCAATGTTAGGTTAATGGTTGGACTAGATGATCTTCAAGGTCCTTTCCAACCTAGATGAGACTGTGATTCTGTGACTCTATCTGTCACTAAACAGCTGAGGCTGTAATGTTTTTCTCACATCTATAAGAAAAATACATAGTTTCAGAATCTGGTGAATGGTGAAGGGAAACTATTCAAACTTAGTAATGCTCAACATGATAGGCTCGAAAAAAGGTTCTGAAATACCTATTGGCAAAGGTATTTTCCCTACAAACAAATTGTAATTCTGTAGGGAAAGAAGTATTCATTGACTACAACCAACAAGCTCAAGACCTATAAAAAAAAATACTAACCAAGAAGCAACTATGATAGGACTTTTTAGACAACGAAAATGTCTTTGTAGGAAAATGTTTTTGTTCATTATGAGATAAAATATATTAAAAATAATGTATATGTCTCTATTATTACTGGTAGGACTTAAACCTTACTGCACATTCAATACCTAAGTGTTTTAACTTCATCTGAACTCGTTAAAGCCTGAATCTATTTGAGTGAACTATCAGTAGAAAGTCTTAAAACTTTTTTGTTGTGAAACATATTACCAGAGTAAATCCAAAGCTACCAATACTAATGTTCAAGATTTTTTGTACAATAATGAATTCTCTTACTCTGAGCAAAGATCTGACTTGGATTATGAGGATGAACAATAGAAGCAAGATCAATGTCTTTTTCAAATAAATTTTAACGTTGAAGATTCAAATCAATGACATGAACAATTGCACATCGTATTGATAATTCAGGTAGTGTCTTTTGGGAAAGCAACGTTATATTACATGTCAAAATGTATATGAGCAGTCTTACATCTTTTACAGATAATATTTGAACAAATTTATTTGTCAGATTTATTGTTCACAGTTGCATTATATTTCATGTTTTTTTTGCTTTCTGAAGCATTTTATTACATCCTTGGTCAGCATTTCTGGGCAGTAAGAATTCTGTACAAATAAATCCAGTACAATGACATCTAATGTAGTAGTCCTACAATAGATAACTCTTGGTTTAGACACAAGTTTAACTGTCTCAGAAAAGCTAGTTCTATTTTAATCATTATTATTTATCTAGATTAGTAATATTGTGTCATGAAAGTAAAAAATAAAACATGTGATGCTAATAATCAGTTTATTTCCTGTAACTGTTTTGATTTGTATCCCAGTTTTTGGCTATGGTGGGAAAAGTTTTGGATATTTTGTCAAAATAGCTCTTGAGAAATTTTATGGCAATTTTGCAAAGTACACCTAAGGAGTTAGAACTTGGAGGATTTTAATTGTAACTTGTACAATTGTGGCTACCAAAGTGACAAAACAGCAAAATGACAGAGACTATTATTACCAACCACCCCCCCTCCCCAGCCAACCAAAAAAAATCAAACCCCAAACAAGTAAGAGGATGGAACATTATTTAACATTTCTGTGTACCCTTTAATATACTGTTTCAAATTTTAACCAATAACAGTAAAAAGAAAGTGAGATGTGGTATGAAAGGAGGAGTTTTCCCTGCTATACCTTACATCTGGCCGGTGCTTCTTGTCCCTTCACAGAATTGAATAGCCCATACCCTTCGGTGCTGACCCTCCACAAGCTGAAAACAGCTTGACTTTTCACAGACTGTGACAGAAATACCATTATATCTCTAGACTGTGATGAGCAGGCGTGACTTGAATTTAATTAGTTCAGGAAAAGTTAACAGCCAGCTCATGGGTGATAAGGAACATCATCCATTTCTTCATTGAAAGATACTAGTGCTGACAAAAATCTTTTAGGTGGGTTTAAATCAGCCATATCATGCTTCCATTAAGTATATATACTATTTCCTGAAAATAAGACCACTGAACTAGTAAACATGAAATATTGAGAGACTTCCTCTGACAGGATTGCTCAAGGACAGTCAGTTGGAAAGCTCGGCAATCTGTTCCATCTGAAACACCCTCTCACTAAATGGAATAATGGAATTATCAAAACTTTCTCCCTGGCTAAGGATCACACTATGATATGAAGAAAAGCCGCAGGAACAGAAGCGTGGGCAATATAAATTACAAAAACATGGTTCTGATCAGAATGAAAGAGCAAAATAGCCTCCAAGTTAGAAAGTGTAAGGGACAGGATCATGAACTAGATGGACCTTCAGTCTGGCCTAAAATGGAAAAAAAAAAAAAAAAAAAAAAAAAAAAAAAAGGAATTTTGTAGAAAAAAACATGCAGAAAAATGTTCCTAGGTGGAGGATTGCCCTTGGAAGTCTGCTTCCACAAGCATGTGCCCTTTGGCATACTGTCTTCCACACAACACAGAGCCGATGCTTTTTCCAACAAGGGATTCCTTATCAGTTTTATAGGCTTGCCATAGAGATGGCATGACACTTCCCAGAGAGCAGGAAACTCTGTCCTCTCAGTGATAAAATACTAAGAGACCTGAGCATTGGTAAGTATACTCTTCCTTAGTGTTATCTCCCGATCAGGAATGTAATATTTCACCCCAAACAGTCTTACTGTTACCCTGTAAATAATGGTACTCTCTGTGATTGTTTATTTTGCCTGGATTGTCCTGGGTTGTATTCATGTGTTTATGAAGTCGTGGTTGTCTTTTGTGAAGGATGAAAAATAAGTAATAAACAAGATTTCTGTGTACATCCTTCAACCTCAATGTAAGCACTGGCAAACTGATTTCCAAGAATGCTGAGACAGTGAGTAATTTAAATGCCAAGTAGCAAAAGTTGTCAAAAACATTTCATACAGGTTGTCTGGCTTTGAATCATAATGTTCATTTAATTTGCTTCATTACATAATCACTTTAGGAACATCTCTCAGTTTGAACCTCTCTTGCATATTATCACTCACTCTCTAAATTTTCTTGATAATAACTTTAGTCAAGGTGAGATATTTGTGCTGGCTATAACAATAAGAAGCTCAGAAAAAAAAGCATCAGTGTTTAAAATCTATTTTCATTGTACAATTCCTGAAATGGAATCACTTCCTTTTCTTATGAAACTTTGCAAATTTTGACCTTTTTCTTCACAGAAAGTGAGTTTTCCCTAGCAGAATGTCTGGGTTTTAGAGCAGAGACCTTAGGTTAATGGAAAACCTCACAAACAAGAGCATATCTCTTTAAAGTCTATAAATTGGCCATTAAATGTTCTATTGTTGATGGAAGAGTAATTGTTTGATGTTTCCCAGTGCAGTTTAGGAGGTCATACACTTCTGCTACGTTTTCACATTCGCAATGGAGGAAAATGTCTTCTACTACTGTCAGGGATGCAGCCCTCTGTTGTTAATTCAGTTTATGTTCAGGCAGCATCTTAAACTCACTTTATCGTAAAATTGTCCTTTGTGTATATGAGGCCTAAACATCCCTTCCTGAAAAAGATAAAAAATGTAATTAAAGTCTGATATGATCCACTGTTGGAGATGGAGCATTAAACTAAACAGCTATTAGATTTAAATCTGGTCTTGCCAAGTCTAGTGTAAATTTCATGATTTAACAACTTTAAAACGATCTTTCTTTTCATTTTATTTTATACGAAGTGCTAAACATTAATTTCTTCTTATTTATATTCAATGTTCATATCTTTATTGGTCTCTGGATTCACATTTTTAAAATTTGGCTATGACTGGGAAGGCTTTTTTTGAATGACAACTGAGGGTTTTTTACCATAGCATATGACTTTACCAAGCTGGGAAAGAAATATTATAAATCCCATTGTCTCAAATATATGAACTGATGGTAGCTGCTGTAACAATGGCCATTTACTCATCCAGATCTAGCAAAACCTATTAATGATAAAAGTTATTCTACAATTCTAGTAAAATATTTTGTTATTCAGGTGTTCTTCTTACAATTCTTCTGTGAACACTTTTTTTATAGTTCTAACCAAGATAATGGTCACTTGTGTGATAGCAATCCTTGATGACTTCCCATGTGGATGAGAATTCAAGGAAAAGGTAGAAAACTTCTGATAAAGCAAATTTGATCTGGAAATATTAAAAATCTGATATTAATGGAGAAAAAAAATGAGGTGTTTTGATATTTTTTCTCATTTTAGAGGAAAATATTTGGTAAAACATTCATCTGTTTCAGAAATTGAGAATGCATCACAGTAGTACAAACACTAGCAGATTTGATATTAAGATATTTAAATGTAGCTGTCTAAATACAAACCTTTATATGGGAGCTTGGTGCTCAATACCTTACTGCAGGTAGTGGAGATCTAGGACTCAATTTGGTTGCCCACTGAGTGTGATTTGAGATCCTTATGGGAGTCCTGCCTGCCTGCAGCTTTTGCTACAGGACATAGCTCTGGTGTCATCTCTTGACAGGAGGATAGTTCAGATGCCATAAGACATTTAAAAATACATGAGATGTTTATATTTTGTCACTTGAGCACTATTTGTAGCATCGCAACCAAAAGGATGAGGGAAAAAAAAAAAAAACTTTGCTACCAGATGCTTGATGAACTGTTCTCTTTGTTTTCTTTTGCATCTTCTTTTTCAGTAACATCTCTTATTTTTCTGGTTCCTTATGCAGTTCAAAAATCTAGTGGCACACAGTGGAACAGAATAGACACCTGATAGACATAGGTAATTCTGAAATGTCAGTAATTTCCAACACTATTTTTATTTCCAACACCATGTAGTCAACTGAATGAAAAAATACATGCTTTTGAGGTACAAAAGTGAATCGTGATGTGTAGAGATACATCATGTAATATATTTGACACTGAAGGAGAGAATTTGTTAATAACTTCTTGCCTGTATTATCTATCAACACTTCTGGAGCAGGGAATTAACTCTCCAATCATGGAAAATAAACAATAATAAATGCTCCCTTTATGCCACTGTTTAATCAACAATGAAAATTTGCATCAGATTCTTTAGTGCTAATCCTCACTGTGTGTGAGAAATGTAAGAAATACACTAGTCAGCATTTGCTTTACTTTCACATCTTATTAAACGCTGAAAAGTTTTCTGTCTGGCTCTATATGGAAATGTCTTTACCTTACACACCGGGTAAGAGAGAATGACAAAGCAGCAGTGAAAAGGCTCTATTGAAGACAGTTGTCATCAAACTATATCCCTGTAGAACATAGCTGTGAATTTCAAAGCTGTCATATTGCTTATCACTGTATGAAAGCATAGACTGCCTGTCATCTTGGAAAAGCTGAATCAGAGTAAGGAGACCAAGCAAGAAAGGATATGAATAGATGAGGAAACCACTTTTTTTACAGTATTTGGTTTCCCATGGTTTTATTTTGTCATAAACATATTTTTTGCAGTTACTTTACAAAAAATAATCTTTCCATTAAGTGATTTCCTATACTAAATGTTCCTTGTCTTCCTGGAAGCAGCAATACTTTCAATCTCCTCTGGATAGCACTTAATGCTCTGCCCACATCACATACAAGAGCATTGCTCTTTTTGTTTTCATGAATTCATCTTGTTTGGTTTTACATAATCTGTGACATTTCTAATTATTAATGGCTAGTTTCATCCTTCTTCTTCCTCTTGTAGACAAACAGAACAGAAGATATGTTTCAAATAACATCATTTCAGCTGGTGTTTCTGTGTCCTGCTGAAATGCTTTGCTTCCTCACCACACTACCAAGTGGTCACCTCTTCAGTCATGTATAGGACATTCTGTAGGAGCATCTGTAATGGCTGAAGACTACAAATTCTATTAAGTGCTGTCCCAGAAACTGTATTTTTCACATGAGCAGTATTCACATTAGTGGATACTCAGCACTGGGTCTGTTTCCTTTCAATAGGGATTATGTCTCGGTTTAGAGAATAAAATTTGAAATTTTACTGAATAAAGAATCTTGTTTCCATTATATAATCATCCTAAATCTCCATTCTCAAAGGACATTTGTACATTTTTGCAGAGATCAAGCCAATAAACAGATTAAATTAAACCTCCTTCTAATGAGCTGTTTGGTTGATTTGCAATTAGCATGTGTCACATTTCAGTGATGTCAATCTGAACTTTTTACTCTAATTAGAAGAAGATAATAAGATATGACTTTTTTTTTAATATGATGTGTCTTATGTTTATTGCAACGAGGCACATTTGACACTGAGCATGACAATGAAAAAGCAGCTACTATTGAAACAATATAAAAGTACAATAGCAATATATAATAAATCAGTCTTACAATTGAAGAAAAATAATGTTAATAATGCTAAAATAAAATAATATTTTAACTGATGTATCATGCTCTAATATAATATGACATGCCAGTGGTGCTAATGCCTAATCCAAAATGACATGATGTCTAATACAGAAGAAAAACATTTTGAAATGTTGGAATTTCCTGTGCACCAGGAAATTTGACTGTTGTCTGGCTCTAAAGAGAGAAGAATTTTGAGGGTATGAAGAAAAACAAACAAACAAAAAAACAGGGGAGAAAGTTTGAAAGAAAAGAGAAGAGGGGGTGTCTTATACTTTGGGATTAGTGAGATTCATACCCACCAGAAATTTATCACCTTTGGTAAAAACTTTCTGTGTTTGTTTCCCCACTGCCCTGAGCACACTCTGGACATGCCAGCACCAGCCTGGTGCTGTAACACATGGGAGTAAAACCATGCTTGTCTCAGGATCATATTGTGCTGTACAGTACAAATGCCTTGGGCAGCCCCAGCGGCTAAAAAACACTAGAGCCTACCCTGAGACAAATACTTTTGTGTTCACTGTCATGAGATACTGAGAGCTCAGATTAGGGGCCATGTTTGCTACAAAACTGAGTAAATGTGTCTGAACAAAGAAAAGGGAGATTTTCTAATTTCTGTCAGACAACTATCTTTCCCACTATGGCAGAAAATCAGAGAAAAAGTTCTTTTAAGATTTAAGAGTAGCAAGATAAATTTGGATAATCAGTTTGTAAATTCATAGCTCTAGAGATGTGCATTTTAATCGTATTCTCTACATCTGGAACAGACTAGTTTAAGGGAAATTCTAGTTTAAATTAAAGGGGAGATGCTATCTAAAAAAATATTCTGAGGAATGAAAAGAGAGATCAGCTATGCTTTTAATGTGTTTGTTCATTTGTGTATTTCCCCTGTTCTCAGTGATGTTTCTCTGAAAATAAAATATCCAAGGTCTAGACTGTTAGTAATCGTAACTTAGTGTGATGGTTTTAAACCCTGCTGGGACCAGAGACCACGTTGCCGTTGTCCCTCCCCCACCCTCGGACACAAGTAGGGCACAAATGCCGGGTTAAAATAAGAAGAAATTTAATACAACAGTGTAATAAACCATCTGAACAACAACAATAGCAATAGAAACAACAAACAGCAATAACAGTAAACGAGACAAAAGATATAAGAGAAATACCACAAGGATACACCAGCCCACCGCACGTGCTTCCCGCAACCCAAGCCACAAGGGAAAGCTTCCCACACTGCCACCGGACCTGACATCAGCATGGTATGAATAACCCGGCTGGAGATCCCGTCCCCCTGCTTGGGAGAAAACTTAACCCTATCCTAGCTGAACCAGGACACTTAGGAATTCACATTTACTGTCTAAATTGTCAGTCATCTTTGGTACATAATTTTTTTCAATTCACTTGCATTAAATTGAAATTGCCAGTTCTACAGCATGTAATCCAAGGACATTTATGTTCAGTACAGGAAAGCAAAATTAAAACCGATTCTTCATTTTTTTCATTCAATTAGTATTTCTTCCAGTATCTTTGATTTTAGGCTGCCCAATATTGCTCCATAATTCAAGATCAGAAAGTGGGGCACTTTGCTGTGTTAGATCAGGAACATTTTGAATATTACATTTTTCAACAGAAATTGTCTTGCTGCTGTTTTGGAATTCCGAAGATGCTAGGGAGAATTTGGAATCATAAAGATATTTTGTATCAATCTGAATTTTAGAGATCTCCTAAGTCCATCAGGATGAAGCTCACATTCTGTGTCTCAAATTAATAAGAAATTTATCCCTTAGAGCTGGTATGTCTCTCTGAGTTATGGATAAGTGCATCCTCAGAAATTAAACTTTGTTAAATAGCTAGAATATTTTAAAAGTAATTCACTGATCAATCAACAGATAACCTATAGGAAAAGATAGGAGGTCATGACTTCTCTACATTAAGGAATTTTTCTTTCTTTAACGACAATATCTGTTTGCACCCTGTTTGCACAAGATCTGTAAGCACAAACTCAACATTGGTGTAAGCAGCTGATGTTCACTTGAAGTCAATGGGCTTATATAAAAGTTGAAATCCTTTATATAACTTTATTTTTTTTAACTTAATTAAAAACCATCTGATTAGGGTCTTAATTATGGTTGTCATACTTCAAACTGTGATGTAAGAGCATTCTTACATATACTGCTTTTTAAAGTGCACCCCTTAGAATATAAAATAAATAATAAAATAACCATTTTTATTCACAAAATAGTAGATTGTGACTAGCATCTCAGTAGAAATATTTTAATACTTCTATATTAGTCTTATAACCCATTAAGACCCTAATTTGTAAACCAGTGCTTGTTCATAGATTATTAAGATTTGCAGAATTTTGTTATAGCATCAGTATCAGGTTTTTTTCTTATTATTACTATTATTATTACTATTGCAACAATAATGTAAGAAATAATATAAAGACTACTTTGTATTTTAGGAGGTATACATTTGTCATGCAGTGAAGCTTGTTTACATAGTGACCCATTGAATAATTTTAATTTACTTGTGTACATTGTAATTAGTTTGACTCAAAGTGGCAGGAAATCTCCAACTCAGAGAACAGAAACTTAAATATGGTTAACATTATTTAATACGCTATTTTCTGCACAGGATTTCAGCTACTGGAAGATACGAACAGTTTTACAAATTATGATGTCCACAGAGTATAATTCAGAGAAAGATAATTCCCAGATTTTGTGTTTCATCCAATTGATCCTCTATAAGTTTTTCCAAGCAGGTGAAGATTTATAATACATTCAGGCTTCAGAATCATTATTACCTGTCTTTGCATAACATTTGATTAAGCAAGTCTTTGCATACTTATCATTAAAATGAATGCCTGCTTTAATTAATTCTATTTTTTTCTGATTTGGTTACAGTTAGAGATTCAAGTTGCATATTAATTTTGTTTTACTTTCTTAAGAACCCATTAAAATTTAAGTTTTATTTCAAAAAAGTAATTATTTGAATTTTGTAGCTGTCACTCTCCAGGCAAAAATGCTTTGAAAAGAGGGAATTGGTGACTGTTCCTTTTACTTCTTAACTTTTATTTAGAATTTAGAGTAGAGGAAGTACAGGTTATGTGCTCAGTAATAGCACATATATTCCAAGTAATGTATAGCATTGTTTATTTTGACTCATATTCCCTCAGATTATTTAAAATGTTAATCTCATACATGCAGGAAATTATTCTGCTTCTTGGGGTTCTGTTATTCCTATTCAGTGTATTTTTTAAAAGAACATGTAATTCTGCATTCAAAGTGACAACTGCCTTCATGTACAGATTTTCCAAATCTGTATGAGCTGAATTCTAGTAAACCAGAATATTTCCTTTTCAGTATGAAAATTTGACATTTTGATCTATATCACTGAAGTTTTCTTATCTGCTTTTCCCACAAAACTTTAAAATAGATTTCATTTTAGTATAATTTCAGAAATTTTGGAGATGATTGCTTATTATACAACTGAATTTTGTGAACATAATTCCCTTTAAATTTACATAGATTTTACTCCCAGTAGTAGTAAGTGAAAATATCTTGTAGTGCAGTGCCGTAACAATTAATGACAGCCTTTTTATTGACAGCTTCTAAAGCTGAGTCACTCTCACATTAGATGCCTTTATATTGTTTCAACTTTCTGCAGAGATCTGCTAGTTTATTTTCTTCTAATATAGCCCTGTAGCATCAATATTACCTAGAAATCCAGTAGAAATAAAATACATTCAACATATATAGTTCTATTTCTTTCACATGTCTTCACATTTTTATACATAATACTCTACTAGATATAAACCCAGTTAAAAAAAAAAAAATCTGAATTATTTTCTGCATTATAAATCACAAAAATAATTTTATAGGCAAAACATTACGTTTAAGAGCATTCTTTATTAAGATTTAAGTGGTTTAACAAAAATCCAGATGGAAGATCTGTTAAATTGTTGTGTTTTCAATTAATCTATTGTAAGGAAAAAAAAAAAAAAAAGAAAAAAAAAAAAAA
>NW_020799095.1:126097891-126101439 GCF_003259725.1 Athene cunicularia
AAAAAAAAAAAAAAAAAGAAAAAACAAAAAACAAACAAACAAACAAACCTCAACTTTAAAAAGAGTTTTGTAAAAATAAAAGTACTGTATGCTTGACATTTAAATTGTGTCACCTCCATAAACATTTTGGAGAAGGAATCATCCTCAACTACTATGTTTCTTCCTCAAAAAAGGAACTATTAATCTCAGAGGGGGGGAGGAATTGTACACTGAAATGGTTTCACTGATATAGTCCATAGAGACTGCAAGTGAAGGAGAGGCAGAAAACCTCAGTAGCTGCTGGTATGTACAGAATGACTAGTTTCCTTAAGTTTCATGTCTTCTCTATGAAGAAAGGTTATTATAGATATCAAAAAGCATTTCAAAACGCCTAAGCAGAGCACTTCATAAAGAGTTTTCCAGTAGGAAATTATAGATAGAAGGGTTTGGGTGGAATTTAAATTGTCAGAATATGTAAAAAAAAAAAAAAAGAAAAATAGTGGTTGACCTACTGAAAAAACAAGCTAGATAATATTTCATTTCTTTCCAATGGTAGTCAATCAAGAAGATATAGTTCTAAGACTTATTTCCCCTTATCAAGTTTTATTGACATTAACTAGTTTTAGTTAGTAAAATAATTGTGTATGAGGAGGTATTATTTTCAAAGTACAGAAGACTGCATTACAATAAAAGTCTATGGTTTAAAATGTAAATATGCATTATGTTATATGGAGGCCATAGCAGTACTATTTCTCTCAGCGATATCACAACATTGTAAACACTTTGATTCAGGTTTTATCTATTCTGATTCCCTTAGGAAATTACACTGTCTGCTTGTGCTGTGTTTGAGGGCGCATGTATGTTTGCATGCTTCTTTCTGTGTGTTGTGACTTTATAGATTTTGAGGGATACATAGACTGATTAATGTCAGAAAGCAAGCTATTCTCCATTCTCTGTGAAAACTGGTGTTTTCTAAGCTCTTATAGAAACGTTTCTAAGTTACTCGTAATAAAATGTTCCTAAAGGACAGAAGATTGTCTCAGTGCTCTTGTCATTTGAATTCAAACAATTTCTATTTAAACACTTCTGTTGTGGTTTGTTTTTTTGTGGGTTTTTTTTTGTTTATTTGCTTTGGGTTGTTTTTTTTTGTTTGTTTGTTTTTTGTTTGTTTTTTGTTTGTTTTTTTTTTCTTCAAAGACTTGTACTATTTCTTTTGGTCCAGATAAAGACTTCGGGATCCTTGGAATGAGTTTAAATAATTTAAAAAAAAATGGTTGCTTTATACATAATATCTCTTTGTATCATTTTGGTAGTCAACTCAGGTATTTCTTTTCTCTTTATTTACCTGTTTTATTGTGGTGTGAGAAAGAGAAAATGAGTGGAAAAAAAAAAAAGAAAAAAGCTTTGCAAAACCAAAAATTTTTTCTATAGCATGGCTTGTACCTTGCATTTTATAGAATTGAAATGGAAGAGGCATAACTGCTTCAGGTGATAGCACTGAAGCAATGATGAAGGATAATATTCTGATACCTAGCAATTGGTAATTAGTAATTATTTTCATTAGAGCAAGATATGTGTAGATGGCATGTGCAGCTCAAATTCAGCAGCAAAACTGACAGGAAAAGGGAATAAAAAAGCAATTACTTTTAGACTACACCTGTGAAAATGAGTTTGGGGGTAAATATGCTGGAAATTGAAAGGGGATATTTCAGCAGTAGAAGACTACATAAAATAAAATACTCAGACACAATAATGTAAAAGTGTCTACCAGAAGAGTGAAAAGAGAAATGGGAAGACATAAACTAATAATAGGAAAAGAAACATTGAAGCTAGAGTGGGAAATGAATCAGATATAAAGAAAGGAAAAGACGAAAGAGGAAGAAAATACAGTTTACCTTAATTCCTCCATATAGACGTTCCTGTCGGGGCTCCTTATACCCAGCACCCTAAGTCACAGCACCCTATTCCCGTGCTTCAGTGGATACTGCAGACCCAGTACTCTTTGTCCTCAAATCAGTCATTGTCTCCATTGGAAGCATAGGACCCTTCTTGATACTGTAGTTTCAAATTGCCTAAACCATGAAAATGATCATCAGTCACTGACAATAAGAAGGTGGATGTGGCTGGACTGAAGACCTGTGGAAAATGTCTCTGGGTGATATGACTCACATTCACCTTCAAAAATTATTTTCTTTCTTTTGTACTGTGCCTTTGATTCCTTTTATTATTCCTTAAAAGGTACTATCTTTTTGACAACTGTTAGAACAGGAATATCCAGGAAGAACGTTTCTCTTTTTCAGTGTAATGTTTTCCGGTTTAGAAACATCACCAGTTGTGCTGAGAACAGGATGTTTGTCTTTCCTTACCAGATTCCCACAGTGGATTACTTATAGATTTATATCTCCTTCTCTGAACTTGGGTGCCTATCTCACACATAAAGATGAGGTTTTAGGGTCTGCTTCTCAAGTGTCACAGTAATTTCTCCCTCAAAATTTAGATAATAATGCTGAAGCAGGACATGGGGAAATAGTGTTCGGAATTTCTCCAGTACTGTATTGATAAATACAGTAAATTGGTATTATTTGATTTTTAAAAGCCAGAATTATATATATATATATATATATACATATAATTAATACCCAGTTTATGGATATTAATATAATATTCAGAAAGACAGTGATTGAGTGGCATCCACATATCACAAACCAGCTGACCTTAGTCATTCTAACAAATAGAGTGTATGGTTTTCAGTAACTCACGGAAGTCACCTAGAGTGCCTTTTACAATATATATAGACATTTTATACCTTTAATGGAGCCTAGTGTGATAAGCAAATGACTTCTTATCATTGTCATGATTACTACAGAGCAGTGACATAGTGTAGACACGCTCTTAATCAACTGCTTGATGCTTTTGACACATTTCAATTTGTGTTCAGTAAGTCTGACAGTTGAGATCTAGCAAAGTGTTTCCCAAAGTAATGTATATTGCTGCTTTTTAATACAATAGATTTTTGTATTTGTCTTGTATAACTGTGGGAGAGATTCCATCACAGATTTTAAGAGTCCTTTGGTGGTATGTGCAAGAATGAGGAAGGAGAAAAAGGTTGAATGATTTACCAACAGAAATATCAGAGAAGGGTCCATTTTATTGGTTCCAAGAAAACTACAGCAAGTGTAACTTTTATTCACAAACACAAAACAATGTACTTTTTCTGTGAGCCCCGTTTTTCTATCATCCAAGTCTTTTGTGTGTGAAATAAATATATTCATGATGTCCAGTAAAGTCCATTTATGACCTATATCATTTGCCTATTTTTCAGAACAAACATCTGAATAAATGTAACCTGATTATTTTCAAGGCTTTTTGGATTCTGGTTCTGATTATAAATTCTCTTTTAATATAATCTGTCTCAGAAAGGCATGACTTGACTTTCAGTGAGTTGGTGGCCATTCTTGATCGGCTGGAAGTCCTTCTGAAAGCAGTGACCCTTTGGATGGATCCAAATACTCCAATATACAATCTGGCAGCCACACTCTCTTGAGTGATTTTTTTTTTTTTTTTTTTTT
>NW_020799095.1:126101489-126181019 GCF_003259725.1 Athene cunicularia
CCTCTCCTCTCCTCTCCTCTCCTCTCCTCTCCTCTCCTCTCCTCCTTCCATATATTAATATATATTAAATCATGATAGTTTTGGAAAAATGGTTTATGAATACAGAAGGTACACAACTAATTTTATGGTATGGTTGTTTGGAGATTATCCTATGTCAATGTTTATCTCTTACCCTGTCTGCAAGATCATACCATGAGTAAAGAAGAGAGCTGTTAACAGAAATATAAGTTCTTAGCTAAACTGGCTTCATTAAATTTATTTCCATCTGAACTGAGAGACTTTACTCTCCTTTTGTTATTATATCTCAGAATCCCCAGAAAAGAAGGGATTCTACCTTCCCATAGTGTCTACTGAATTGCAAGTGGTCACTGATTTGAACAATAAGAGATGTTCAGTTGGATGTCATGTAATTAAATTTAATCATACTGTGGACTTTTCCAAACAGGATGAGGCCCCTCCTGGCTTGGTTAACTGAAAATTAATAAACTTATTCTGCACAACTTTTTAATATCTAAGTTTACCGGAGGTAGAAGATTTCATCTTGATACATCTTTTTAGTCTGACGGTGAAACACTGGTAATTAATATCTGAATATACTTTACAGATGGTAGTACATTTACCTTAGTAATTTCTTTCATGTTCCCCTAGCACACATGTCCTGGTTTTGGCCAGGATAGAGTTAACCTTCCTTGTGCTAAGAGGGAGCACAGCTAGAGGGCCAGGTCCCATGATCACTGGAGTATTTCATACCATGTGATATCATTCTCTGTGTATATAGGAGGATGGGGCTCTCTCTGGCTCATGTGGTTTTCGGTTTTTTTCTGGTTCGGTGTGACGGGACTTTGCTGGTGCAGTCGAGTTACTGCTGTGGTGGGCAGTTGCTGTACTTGGTAAGCCACTGCTGCATTTTACCTGGGTTTTTTTTGACTCACTATTGTTACTGTTGTTTTCTTATTATATTTAGTAAATTCTTTTTATTCAACCCATGAATTTTCCTCTTTTTGTCCCTCCCCTATTTTACCAGGGAGGGGGCGGGTGAACAGCTGGCCATGTGGCGACTGGCTGCTGGCTGAGTTCAAACCTCAACAACACCTACGAGAATATGAGATATTTTCAAAAGTTTTGCTAAGTCAATATGTATGACTTCTACTCTCTCTCTTCTGCCTGAAAGACCCCTCACTATCACAGAAAGAAATTACGTTGACTGGAAATGATTTGGCTTTGACAAATAAAGTGTCGAGTCCTCACTTATTCTTCAGTGTTGGTGTTTACAAATAGTTTGATCTTTTGTTCTGAATTTTCTTGAAGTATTCAAGCTAAATTGATAGGTCTCTGCTGTTGTTTTTCCTTTTCTTCTTTCCTCTTTGAAAGGCAGGTGGTATGATAGATACTCAAACTGCATCTCACATAATTTTAGACATTTCATTTATATTCCAGAATTAGCTTCAAATACAAGCAAAGCAGAAGAGAAAAAGAAAACAAAACAAAACAAAACAAAAACAGAAAAGAAAACACAAAACAAAACAGAGCAGAACAGTGCTTAAGGAAGCCTAAGATTAGTCTCCATATCTGCCTGGGAAACTGTCTCTCTTCCGTGACTATATATGTCAATCAATTACCCAATTTAGCAACCCATATTGTCTAATATGTATTCATATGCTTCTATATTTGCTGTTTGTCAGTCTTCAAGGACCTCACCTGTGCTCCTTGACTTCTCAGAGGTAATTACGATTATCTTGGAGATCTTTTTGCCCTTTTGTTTAAGAATACTATGTAAAATAAAGTTCCACTCTTCATCACTCTTAGAATCTGTTCTAAAGTTATCTGTTAAAGTATATTACTCCCTTATGGTAGCCTGTTGCTTGTGTTGATTATGTTGGCTATCTAATTACAGTTCATCTTTTGAGTGAGATGGAACAAAGCACTCCAACTTTCTGTCGTCTTTGTTGAATAATTTGTCCATACCTCCCTCTGTCTTCCTCTTACTATAATGTGGTTTTTTTTGTTTTGTTTTCCTTTCTCTCTTACATGTTGCATGATGTTTGTACATACTATACAGGTAATTTCTTGGTCTTTCTGATTTTGTTCCCAAGTTTTGGTTTTGTTTTTGTTTTTCCCCCTATATTTTTCATAAGCATTTTGAGTCAGCTTCCACTTTCAGTAGGAGTATTCTCTTATGTTATGTCAAAGCAAGACCTATTTGGCCATGGTGTTCTTTTACTATTTTTCCTATTCTTTACCTCCCCACAACTGAGAAATCTTGCTTTTTGTTGCTCATTGAGAGATCCAGTTGTCCCAACCCTGAAAGGAATCAAACACCAGTGAAGACATGTTTATTTAATTTGCACCTACTGTGATGTGACATATAGACTTTTAATTCTTTTAACAAGCCATAACTTTAAGTGATGTGAAGGGTTATACTAGAATTGCACTGCTTCTTGTGTCCTGCCTTTTCTACATCCATATTCAAATTTTTCATTGTTGAGTAACCTCTACATCTTTATGGTAGATGAAGGAACAGCTGAGGTGACTCAGCCCCTCTTGAGAGATATTATGTTGCTTAAAAAATGACATCCTCTAACTATGAATTACCTGTAACCACAACTGTCTCTGATTTTACACACCTCTAATATCACTGCTACTTGAATTAAATACATAGTACTAATGAATTTTATAAAACCTATATGAAAAACAACTTATAACATATGAGGTCATATGGAGAAATTATTTTTGGTAACTAAATATAAGACCAATTTATAAATTGTATTCCAATACATAAGTCATAGGCAAAAGACACTCAGACAGGAGTAAAATGTTTGGTCGTTGCCATGCAGCTCTCAAGTGGCAGCCTGTGTCAGCGGTTTGACCTGAAAGGAAAAGTGGTGGCTGTTCTAGCAGCAGCCACCAAGCTCTCGACTGCTTTCTCATACCCAGGATGGGTCTTGCAGAACTTGGAAAGCCATGCCAACTAACCAACTACTTTCTATTTCATGGATAAACATAGCTGGCTCATTTTGTCACGACAAAATTTAATGTGACTGGTATAATAATAGCAACAATACAAAAATACAAGGCCATCATAAAAACAATGATGAAACTACAGGAAAGTATTTTAACAAGCTTTTAATGTGGTTATTTCATCTGGAATCATCTCTGAAAACCCTCTATGTTGATTAGAGTAATTTATAAAATGATAGTATTTACTCTAGAATAAAAAAAGGGAGGTTATTACTACTGTATTAGTTGCTAGCATGCATGTTAAAGGCATCAATATGTAAGCACTTAACTAAGGACATCATGTGTGATAAGCAAAACAGTTTCATGAAAAACAGATCACGTTCAAGTAATGACAAAGCTCTGATGAAATATCTAGCTTGGTGAAGAGATCCGATCAAGTTAATGCAGTTTATCTAGACCTTGCTGAAGGCTTTGTAATAGAGTCCAGTCTAGAAACATAAAATTAAGATGATGTTGTCTTGCTGAGAACACCAACAGGGGAAGTTAATCTGATTCATAAAGTGAAAACAGGAATAAAATCTCACTAGAGAGAGGTTAGAAAGAGGTTAAATTGGGGTCTTCTTAGCAATGAGCAGGAAAAAGATATATAACTAACACATTTATATGATTATCCTATTAAACAGGTAAAAAGAAGTTGTGTTCAAACACAATCAGTGAAGTAACACCAGCATGAAAGCTGAAAAGAGAAATCAGGTTTAGGTTCCTAGTCTTTTATGGTGCAAGTTGATGATTAGAGGAACTAACAAAGGAGCTCGTTAAGAAGCAATAAACAAGTCAATAAGGATGATAATGGCTAAAATGCTGAGAAAGAACCTCAAAGGATTTGATTCACAAGAATGTTTTTCTTTGGTAATTTCAGCATAATTGCAGTGTAAAACTAGATTCGCATAATGTAGCATCAGCTAAATTGCCACAAAACCAAAAGCAGTTAACTGTTTCCCATCAAATATAAAAAGGTATTTATAAGTGAAGGGATTCAGGAACAATTCTGTATTGCTGAAACAGACATTCAAACGTTTGAGAACTTTGTTTTTCATTTTGCATTATTTAACTGGGCCTGCTTTTCTGCCATTAGTTTAGTTGCCACATATTTCATTGTGCTGACTTACCTTTATCGTGTGGATGATTGAAAGACTAATACAACTTGAAAATCAAAGTTTTCTGATGTAGAAACTAATTGCAATAATTATTACTAAGTGACAAGAAAATCCTTCTACAATTGTATACACAAAAATCCTCAGGGACAGCATATCTTCCCTATTTCACTCTAGTAACTTGGTAAATTGTTCAAGGTCCTCTGCAAAGAAAAAGCAGACATCCTATTGAGTTATTTTAATAAATTTGTCTTTAGGATGCTTATGAAAACTCTATACCTAAATAACCTGGATCCCAGTTTGATTCCAATTTCCTATACATTGCTTCAACTGACTATCGCAGATCCCATCAGAGGATTAAATCAATCTTTCTTTACATGTGTGATAGCAAAAAGATTAATAACAGAGGACTCTCTTATTGCTTATTAGTCTTTCCAGAATGCAGACAGAAAAAACCTCTTATAACCCTAATTTAATACCTCAAGTGTCCTAAACATAGATATTAGGTATAATACTGCATCTTTATCTGATTAAAATAACTCAAAATATTACAAAAAAGGATTTGTATGACATTTAGATAGTCCTATGTCTTACATTTTATATACAGAGTAAAACTAACTTTTAGAGTCTTAGTACTGGTGCTTTCATTTTAACATAACTTCTCTAAAATTATTCGTTTAAGGTCAATGCATCTCTCATGGCCTATATGAATAAAAGGAAGCGATGAGGCCTAACTAAAAATGTAGAAGTGCAGAGGCTTTTTTCTGAATCCATATTCCAAGATGAATTTTAATCACACCGTAGATAGCAGCTCTAGAAGTAAAGGGTTTAAAACAGTCAGAGAAGATCCAAGGTTTTCTGATTTATTTTTAGTTCAGCATTTATAGGGCTTAATTGTTAGAAATTTCTGCAGAAAGTGAAGTGTCTCTTTGTGTGCTCATGTGATATGGCTGGTTGTTGTAGCACTGCATATACAGTAAGATATGCCTTGCGTTTTCCATTCTTAAAAAATATATATATCACCAAGAATATACGGCCAAGGTTTGAGCTACAGTAGTTATCGTGGAATATCTGCTGCATGCTAAATTTACTCTTAAAAATCAATAAAATTCAATTTTAGAGCAGTAGTGAGGGAAATAAATAATTTTTCCATACTCAGTCATTAATTGAAATTATTTCAGTTAATATACTTCAGAGTGAAAATTTAAATCTGGTTTATGAATGGTTGTATGCAAAAAGCTATTTAAATATGGCTAAATTACCAGGCTCTGAAAATCTCACATTGCTCAAAATTGAACATGCTGAGCACAGAATTCATCCTTCTGCATCTTCACTCTACTGACCAGATACCCATGTGCTCCTCCAAAGAGTAATTGTTGTAACCTCTTTAGAGGCCTTAGTCAATAGTGAAACACAAATCAATATCCCTGTCAAAGCAAGGATTCCTGGATTTTCAGAAAACTTTTCAGAGTTTTTATGAGACTTTTTCTACAAAGAACTAAACTGACTTCCCTCTCTTCCACCTAAATCTTCTTCCCTCATCTCTTTCTAGTCCAATCAGACCCATTTCCATTCAACAGTTCCTCTTCACTTCCTATTTCTTTCTCTCTAGTTTAATTAGTCCTTAGATAGTCTCACCCACAGAAATTACTTCCAATAAATAACACAGTTTTCTGATATCATTGTGTCAGCTCTGTGTTGAAAATCCTGAACCAATGTTTGAACAGACACTCTTGTTTAGTTAAACTGGAATCTTTTTGGGAGACTGTTGTGTTACAAAAGATATTACCAAGGAGACAAAAAATTACAGCATGAAAAGGAAAACAGAGATTGCAGGAAGTACTAGCAATTCTAAGAATGCCAAAACAAGCATTTTGTATGCTGTCTTATGCACCTTTTTGTGTACCTTCTCATAGATTTTGCATGATTACACATGTCTATACCTTTTCATTTTTGCAGTTTCAGGGGAGTCAACTGCTGAAATAAGGCTATGGAGAAGCTCTTTTGGTCTCTTTGTCTCAACAGGATAAGTTAAAAATCAGGCATTCCTGTCTCTTCCATGCATTTCTTATTGAATACTCAAATTTTCAGATCCTTTGCAGCCTTTTCACACTCATAGGACTACAGACCATGCCCTTGTAAAGCTGTATAGATTTGTAGCAACTGATGACCTGCACCAGGTCTTTAAGGTCTACATTAACAGATATTTTCAAAATACATAATGCAAATAAAATAGAACATACAAATTATACATGCATTACAGTTGACCTAGTCTTAGATAACCGACAATGCTATTACTAATGCCATTACTTTTTAGGTAGCTACTAATATATAAGTTAATAATACAATTTTTAAAAATATTAGTGAACACTATACAATTGACATCCTACACAACTATTGTTTATTACAATGTTACTTTTATTCATATATTTAAAAGAGAAATGCATAGATATTACAGTACAAGCAATAGTGTAAACCACAGCCCCATATCTAGTGCATCTTATGTGAAATCCCATCATCTGTGTGAATTTCTTTGTAAAATAATAAATTTATTTTCAACTGTTTGAACAGATTTTATTTATTTTGGTTTACTTTTTGTCTCTTGTAGACTATTCTTTTATTGCAGTGACTAAACTAAAAGTGGTATTGCTTGTCAGGAGTTCTCTGGTTATTTAGAATAGATATTTTTAAGAATAGAGGGACCTTGACAGGCTTGGGAGGTGGGCCTGTGTACATCTCATTAAATTCAACAAGGCCAAGTGCAAGGTCCTACACATGGGTTGAGGCAATCACAAAGCACAAATATAGGCTGGGCAATGAGTGGATTGAGAGCAGCCCTGTGGAGAAGGACTTGGGGTATTAGTGAATGGAAAACTATGACTATGAGCCAACATTCTGTTCTTGCAGCCCAGAAAGCCAAATGTATCCTGGGCTGCATCAAGAGAAGAGTGACCAGCAGGTCAAGAGAGATGATTCTCCCTCTCTACTTGCTCTGATAAGACACCACCTGCAGTACTGTGTCCAGCTCTGGGTCCCCAGGATAAGAAAGGCATGGACCTGCTTGAGCAGGTGCAGAGGAGGCCACAAAAATGATCAGGGAGCTGGAGTACATCCTTTAAGAGGACAGGCTGAGAAAGTTGTGGTTGTTCAGCCTAGAGAAGAGAGGACTCTGGGACACCTTCTAGCAGCCTTCCAGTACTTAAAGGGAAACTACAGAAAAGATGGGGAGGGACTATTTATGAACAAGTGTAGTGATAGGACAAGGGGTAACAGTTTTAAACTGAAAGAGGGCAGATTTAGATTAGATATCAGGAAGAAATTCTTGCTGTGAGGGTGGTGAGACACTGGCACATGTTGCCTGGAGAAGCTGTGGCTGCCCCCTCCCTGGCAGTGTTCCAGGCCAGGTTGGATGGGGCTGTGAGCAACCTTCTTGTGGAAGGTGTCCCTGCCCATGGCAGGAGGGTTGGAACCAGATGAGCTTTAAGGTCCCTTCCAACCCAAACCAGTCTATGGTTCTATGATTTTATTATAAATAATATTGAGAAATGTATCATATTTTCAATAAATTTCAAGGGGGTTTCATTGTTTTCAACATCTTTTACACTTTTTTTTAAAGGATATCGACAACAAAAATATTTCTGTATTTTGCTCTGTCTGGGTAAAAATGAAATTCTTTACCTAAGCAAAGTTGTTCTATGAAAGCTTCAGTTTAAGAGAGAAAGCAATTTTCCTTTGATTTTTTTGTTTTGTTTTGTTTTAACTAGAAACATTTCAACAAGGACTGGTGCTGAAGCATATTACAAAAAAAGCTTATTCTGCTGCTGTCTGAGCTTCATTTGTTACAGAAAATCAACCCAAAGAGTCTTGTTCACCAGAACTGTGAGCTTAACACATTTCATGCATTCTAATAACATAAAAATAGGACTATAGACACTAGCTCTCTACATTCTTGATGAGGTTCTTCTATTACAGACTTGCTTCGTAAATTATCTGTTGGCTCCAAGCCACATTCAGCCTCCACTTGATGCTCTGATCTCTAAATTGCCAGAGGACCTGAAATACAGGAAGATTCAGCAAGCTGTCTTCTGTTATCATCCCAACAGCTAAAGTCTGGCATGGCAGTATTTGACTGGTAGAATGCCACCTAATAAATTAATTTAATAGATAATAGAATTTAATTGCTCGAGTCTCTCTTTTCTGTAGCATCAGCTAACCTGATGAGTAGCTTACATTTTTGCTGACGCAGTCAGCAGTTGTGATGGCCTTTACATCAGTAATATTACTTTTTGTCCAAGACAGGAGGAAGTCTTTGAGGGTTCACATCTCTTCTCTATTTCTGGCTCAGCTACCTGTATAGACCTTGTTCCGGCTCCATTTCCTACACATACATTCCTTGCTTGGGAAAACTGCTCCTAATTAACTATCCTAATTAAATCTCCCGAAGCAGAGAGATAAACTAGTTTTGGATGACTATGATCTGGAAGCCCAGTAGCACTCTTGCTGTTCCAAAGCACTGGAAAAATGTGATGGGCTCGAAGTGCACCTCCTTTTACAAACTTGTAACAGCACATTTTGATAATTTAGTGACTGTGCAAACACGTATTATTCACATTCCAAAAGGAATTACTTGTCTTTAATACTGGACTTTGTAACTTAGGAACTGTATTATTTTCTCCTTCATTTAACCTCTCATCTTGTCTCACAGAAACATTGATACCTTTATGTCTTGTTCACTCCACCAATAACCTTAGAAAGTTGTTACGTATATCACATGTAATTCTTCCTCCTTGATGTTGGGAGGCAATAGAAATGCAGGTAGGGCATAACTGACCTTGTAACAGCATTGGACAGTCACTGGTCACAATACTTCACAGTAAAATTTGGAAGTGAAAGACATCAATAAAAAGGGAAATAGATGAGTATGAGGAAGATCCCTGACAAACAAAAAGAGAGTCAGGTCTGTGCTGACAAGGCCTTCACCAGATCTCTCCATCAGGGAAAACAATAATTTAGCCCACTCTAATAAGTCAAGGATTTTTGGTATTAAGCTTATAATTATCATATTAGCAATATCTACTAAAGGCTTCTATCCTGGAGGATTTACTTTTCTCAGATCTCACTTTTTTGAAAATGTGGATTTCTAGCAGAATCAAGAAGAAAAAATATTGGAAATGTGTCATATAGATACTGATATGACATCTAAAGTAGATACGTATTTCCAAAATAAGTAGAAAAAGCTGGGCACTAAGTTTTGAGCTACCAAGATGGAAAGATTACTCCAGCTTTTGATGTCTGGAAAGGTCACCAGTGTACAGAGTACTGCTGAAGATATATCCCTTCTATATACTCTGTTTGCTTACACAGTCAGTAGAAGTCAGGAACCTAGATAAGGAAAAATCTTTACCCATGTTTATGAAAAGAAGCTTCTGGTTTCAGTTATGCTTGCAACACCTGAGAGGAAGTCTCCCATTTCTGCTGCTGATTTGAGTACATTAGCATTTGGCATTGTGTCGTTGACCATAGAAGTTCTACTGTCAAGTGTGGTGTATATAGACACCTGGGATGAAGAGTTTTCTGGTCCTAGTGGGGATAGCAGAATTTTCTTAGAAAATAGCTTTTTTTTTGTCCCTCCTTACCATATTTTAGATGACAACTCAGAACAGTTACTCTAGATACACTCCATTTCTGCCTTGCTCTTTATACAATGAACACATTATTCTTAATCCGTGGTATGTTTGCCGGTAGATGCACCACACACACTCTCCATTGGAACTTGGATTGTTCTCAAATTAGTGCAGAGATGAGGCTTTTTCAGAGTGAAATATGAAATAGAACCAATTTCTCGTTAGGTCTTAAGTTAATTAATTTAAGACCTAGGTGTGAGTTAGTTAAATTTTGTTGATATGGAAAATCTTTAATTTTAGCCCATTGTTACAGGTAGAAAATCTTTAGTTCAACAACATCATATGGGATGGATACATCCTCCTGCTTTGCTCCAGATATGAGACAAAAATTTCTGCCTTCCTGTTTAGAGTTCTTGTACTTAGAAATTTTTTTTGTTTGCTTCTGTAAAAATTCTTTTAAAGAAATCTTCTTATTTTACTGATGCTGTCCAAAATAGTGAAATGAGTTGTAGGAACACCTCTTCTACTAAAATTATTTTACTTCGCTTCTTACATTAAAAGTTAAAATTTCACAAGAACTTTTTTAATCATGTGTTATACAAGGTAGCACAGACCTTAACACTGAGATCAAATATTGGGACATTTATGGTTATTGTCAAAAAAGCCCCAAACCCTTTCTTTCATATTTATCATAATTATCTCAGTTCTCTGATTATAATTTCCATATCTGGGTAAAGGAATTACACCAGTATTTTAAAGTGGCTACTATTGAAATGCAGCCTTTAAGGCAGGGTTTGTAAATATTGCCTAAGATATTAAAAAAATAATTTTCTCCTCTCTTTGCTTCAGCTATCTCATCTGAAAACAATGGTATAATAATAGATGTTCTTTAGTTCACTACAGTGCTATGCAAGATTTAATTCTGTCAACAGACTTCTTAGTAACTTTGGAAGGATAAGAAGTATATCATGGAAAGTTATAAACAAACCACTTCAGATATTAGTATTCATTTATATATACACATTTAATTTCCATTACACTTTTATTAGCAAGTTTAAAAGAGGAATATCTTTGTAATTTGATGACCAGTCATTTATGTGTTCTTTAATGAGCCCTATACATACTGAATATGTAGTTTTCTCTGTTGCAGGACCTGAAGCCTACAGTAAACAGACAGCTAAGTACTGTCAAATTTCAAAATAGTGCAGAATGATTCAGGACAACTGTGGAAAAACTCACTTTATATATATATATATATATATATATATATATATATATGAACATACCTTTGAATTAATTGTTAAGTTCTACATATCACAGCTGAACTGCTTTGTGATGAAGCAATATAGTAATAACCCAAGTTTATAGGGAATGCTAGAAATGGTAGGAAAGAAACTCCAGCAGTGTATGGACAATATTGGTGTGTGGCAATTGCCAGAATCATTTATGGATTCTATTTTTACAATATTCTGCAATAAAAGGAAGAAAGCATACTTTTATACTTCAGAAGAAAATGTAAAATGTTACAAGAATTTGTATGAACAGAACCATTATGGTCACATCAAGTCTTAAGAGGAAAATATTATGCATAACAACAAGTAATAAATAGAAGTCTCCAAGATCTTATTTTATTTATTTTTACTAACTCCTACCAGGAGCTATTTATCATCTTTTAAATTACTTTTTTTTAATCTTTCTACTGGCAATATTCACATCTTGAATATCTGATGTCTTTCTAACTTTTAGTCTGGAGATAAAAGAATGAAAAAGCTTCTGTATTTATGGATTACTTCATTTGATCCATCATAGCAGAAGTGCAATCTGAAGCAATCCTAACAACTGGACAAGAGAAGTCTTACAATGAAATGTTGATTACTTCATGAAATTACAGCAACAAACATGTCAGTCTTGCTCTGAGTTTCATCCTGCTCTAATTTATCCATCTCAAATCACTCAGAGCAAACCCAGCCTTATCTTGAAGAGAATAAAAAATGTATGTTCTCCCAGGACTTAACATTTGGCAGTGGTGTAGGATAGGCAGAGGGGTTAGATTTCAGCACTTATCACAAGATGCCCATTTTCCTGACTGTTGAAAGTTTGTTGTATTTACCATAGTAGATGTTCAAGGATAATATGAGTCTTTTTACTGGACTGGGAAACACTCTCTGGAGTTCAAAAGGAGCTACTGGAAGCTCTTGCTGAAACAATGATGCTCAAATCCTGGTTTAAAGGCAAAGGTGGCTGAAGGTCACATTTATTTTCTTTGTTACATAAGGTCTGTCTGAAGGACATTGTGCTTACAATGCTCCTTTGGAGTCAGAAAGCGGCAGCATCGTGACCACTATTAGAAGACATAATATAGATTTTTTTTTTTCCCCCTTCTTTGCAGAACAGACACGTTTATTCTTCAAGAATAATGTGGGAAATTCCACACACTAGCAATGCCCTTGGATTTCTGCAGTTTTTTGTGGTGGTCTACATATGAAACACACCATGTGCAGAAGTAGATGAAGTTTTGATCAAAGAGGAATTTTGAAAGTGGCTAAAAGGAAGCAAATGTAAATTCTGCCCTTAATATCTGTTTAAAAAAAAAAAACCCAAACATTAAAACCTCAATGAAAGCATTGGTTTGAATATGCTATTTATATACATTCTTATTGGATTCAATGCATTTAAAAGAAAATACATTATGTCCAAATGAGAACTCATAAAACTCCCCTAACTGGAATTCTACAGTTTTGCTGTCTGCAGTCTATTTCACAATCATCTATTTTTTACATATGTTGCTCAGATAGTTTGTACATGAATCTCTGTTTCACATGTGGCTTACCAGAATGTCTGATATAGTTAATTATATATATATATATATATTAGAAGAAAAACAAATTAAACAAAACGTGGTAATTATGACAATGTTGTTCCAGGGAGATATTTATTAGAATCCTTCTGCAATTTCTTAACAATGCATGCTGCTGCACTACTGTTGAGCCCTCTGACTGCATGTTCTTTGAAAACTCCTGCAGCTCTGTTATAATACCTAATAATATAAAAAGTTCCCTGTTTTTCTCATAGAACCTAGATATTCAGGTTCCAGAACTTCAGTTGCTCAGCCCCAACATACGTCAGAGCATGGAAGTCACCTGAAACTAAGGTAAATTTTATCTCAGAACTTTTGACAGCAAGAGAATCAAGTGAACAGAACTCTTCAACATACACAGTGGTTTCTGAATCCTGCACCAGCACTCACCCTCAGACAAGGGAGACATGACTGGTTTAATGGAGCTGCCTTTAACATCTGTATTACCTCATGAATAGGAACAGGAAGTGAATGAACCAGGCAAGATAATCCACTTTGAGTATTTAGAAAAAAGGAAGCAGTGTATATGGCTGCTTTACCACTGATCTGAGGATTGAGTGGATTTCCTTACTCTAGGGCTCAGATGCATGCACTGGCTGTATCTTAACTTTGCTGGTGTGAGATCTTGCTGGGTATGCTTTCCTTTGCTCATATTACTCTTCTCCATTGCTGTGATTTGTTTTCCAAAAGCAGAAGTCTTGAGCCCATAAGCAGAAGGGAGCTGCTGCATGCTTTACCCAGTCTGGGTGGCCATGGGGGTCAAGAGTGGAAGAGCCGCTCTATGAATGTGTCTTTACAGTCTTGACATAACCAGTCTAACAGACCCAATATAACCTATGAACCCTCATGACTTAAGCCTTTATAAATAGAGACAACTAGAGAAGCATTTTAAGTGTAGCTTGGTGCCAGGATAAGATTTTGGTTTATCAAGATTTTATAATTAATTACTCAATAGGTAGCCAGTCAATGGTACCAACCCATCATGTATGGAAGGAAAGTACTTATTAACTGATCCCTCAAGCTGCAGAACTAGAATCTCATCCACCTCATCTACAAGGAACTTCTGGACAAACTCAAACCTAAAAAGGAAGTCTACAGAGAGTGGAAGCCTGTGAGGAATACAGAGAAAATGTCTGGATACCCAGGGATCAAGTTAGGAAGACAGAGCCCTGACAGAATTAAATATGGCCAGGAACATCAAGACAAAAAAAAAGCTTTCACAGGTACATCAATGATAAAAGGAAGACTAGGGAAAATGTGGGCCCCCTCCAGAAAGAAAAGGGAGTCTTGGTTACCTGGGATATGGAGAAGGCTGAGGTACTCAATAACTTTTTTGCCTCAGTCTTCACTGGCAAGAGCTCCAGTCACACCACGCAGACATGGAAGGTAAAGGCAAGGACTGGGAGAACAAAGAACTGTCCACTGTAGGAGAAGATCGGGTTCAAGAGAATCTAAGGAACCTAAGGTGCACAAATCCCTGAGACTTGATGAGATGTAACTGTGGATAGTGAGGGAACTGGCAGATGAAGTGGCTAAGCAACTGTCCTTCATATTTGAGAAGTCATGGCACTCCAGCAAAGTTCCTGGTGACTGGAAAAGGGGTAACATAACCTCAATTTTTAACCAGGGGAGTAAAGAAGACTGCGGGAACTACAGGTCAGTCAGTCTCACATATGTGCCTAGAAATATGGAGCAGATCCTTCTGGAAGCTATGCTAGGGCACATAGAAAATAAGGACATGATTGGTGACAGCCAACATGGCTTCACTAAGGTCAAATCATCCCTGACAAATGTGGTGGCCTTCTACAATGGGGACGGTGCTGGTGGACAAGGGAAGACAACATCTATGTGGACTTGTGCAAAACATTTGACACTGTCCTGTAGAACACCCTTGTCTGTAAATTGGAGAGACATGGATTTGAATGGATGGACCACTCGGTGGATAAAGTGGATAAGACTAGAGGAGGCCACAAAGATGATCATGGTGCTGGCCCACCTTCCTTATGAGGACAGGCTGAAAGAGTTGGGGTTGTTCAGCCTAGAGAAGCAAGGACTCCGGGAGACCTTCTAGTGGCCTTCCAGTACTTAAAGGGGGATACAGGAAAGATGGGGGGGGACTCTTTATAAAGGGAGTGTAGTTTTAGGACAAGAGGTAGCAGTTTTAAACTGAAAGAGGGCAGATTTAGATTAGATATCAGGAAGAAACTCTTTACTGTGAGGGTGTCAAGACACTGGACCAGGTTGCCCAGAGAAGCTGTGGCTGCCCCCTCCCTGGAAATGTTCAAGGCCAGGTTGGACGAGGCTTTGACAAACCTGATCTAGAGGAAGGTGTCCCTGACCATGGCAGATGAGTTGGCACTAGATGATCTTTAAGGTCCCTTCCAACCCAAAACATTCTATGATTCTATGTTTTTTTTTTTCTCTCTCTCACAGTTTGCATCTTCAAGTCTTTCTCTGATGTCAGTTCCCTGAGTGCACTAATAGGCTCTATAGCGTCTTCCCTTCCTTGCTGGACTTTAACTGATCTGATCTGGTGAGGCTGTGTGGCTCTGCATCAGGCAACTGTGGAAAGATCTCTTTCAGAAAGATGTGAGAAGTACTCAAGAGTCACATCTTAAACTCCCCTTCCCTTGAAGAGGAGCTCACTCTTGCTACTCTTGACGCTTGAGGGGAAAAAAAAAAAAATCTTGAAATGTAACTTAATTTCCTGTACTAGGATGTGTGTGTTCCTCCATGGCCTAATGAGTAGTTTTCTTAAAGAAAGATTTATAGTGTCAGTCTCTGGCTGGTTTTTATTCAAGTCATTTTTAAGTTTTATCCAGATATTTTCATACTGGATTTATACATTCAGGGAATCTATTTCCATTGTAAAGTATTCAAATTTCTCTATGACTATGATTTATACATAAAACAGGTTTCCAAAAAATTCTGCCAATCTGAGGTATTGATTCATCATCAAGTGACAGCTTTAGAGTTCTGAGCCACATGAAAAATCAAGTTCAGCATTTTTTTTCCCCTAATCAAACATCAGATACAGAAATTTCAAGTGAAGATAGAATTTTAATTTTTTTTTTTTCTGAAAGGGAGCTAGACTATTTTGTTCAACATTTTTAATAAGAACATGATGATTTCACTGTACATGAAAGTGAAAACAGTATTGAAATGTTTACAGTTGGAATTTTTAAAGGCTCTGTCATGGAAAGTAAAGTGGTTAGCTGCTTTCTGCTACATTTAAATTTTCCCCTCATTATTTAGGTCAAAAATATTTCCAAATATCAAGGAGGTCTTTCACTTCTCAGCTGTCTGTCTGAGCCTTCTTTTACTAGGCTGTTTTTTAGCTAGCCAATATAAGAAAGCCTCAAATATAAGGAAAATAAAACAAAACCCACCAACAAAAAAAATCAAACCCAATAAAGACCATTCTAACGGTATCAGAAAATATATCTGCTGTCATTATGAACCAAATGTGATATTCTTCCTTAACTGTAATTTGTCTAAGTTACAAAGGAATGAGAGCATGAAGAAAGACATACAAAAACCCCACATAGACTTAAATATCCAGCTGTTGCACAACTTCAGACATTAATATAGGTGGGTTATGTTATAAAACTGAAACAGCAATTAAATGTTGAAAAAAAAAGAATCCTATTCACAATTGAAACTTCTCATATCTTAGGAGCAGAGAAGAATTTTAATTCCCTTAACTGTAAAGCATGTTTATGAGTATGTCAGTTGAAGAGATGAAGATTACATTTAGGGCAAACCACAAAAATTTGCATCTGTAAAAAAATTGTAGCTGCAGAATAAGTATTTACTAACTCAAATGTTTGGTACCTTGATTTTATGGGTAATAGTTTTAAAATAGGATCATGTTCACAGACTAGAAAAAATCATAAAGACAAGATACATCCTCTATTAACTTTCTTTGTCCTAATAAAGGAGGGTGGTTTGCCTCTTCTTGAAGGGCAAGTGCTCTAGTCCTAACCAGGGGTGGGTTGACCTTGGCTGTCTGCCAGATGTCCACCCCAGCTGCTTTCTCACTCCCCTTCCTCAACAGGAGAAAACAAGATGCAAAAACTCATGGGTCGAGATAAAGACAAGAAGATCACTTGCCAGTTACCATCACAGTCAAAACAGACTTGACCTGAGGAAAATTAATTTATTGCTAATTAAATGGATTTGAATGGTGAGAAACAAAGACAGAAATTAAAACAACAATTTCCCCTCACCCCCCACACCCCTTTTCTCTCAGGCTCAACTTCACTCCTTATATCTCCACTCCTCTGCCTTGTCAGCCCTGAACAACACAGGAGTGGTAGGGAACGGGGAATTACAGTCAGCCCATAACAGTACCTCCTTACACTTTCCCCCTGCTCCAGCATGGGTTCTTTTCATGGGCTGTAGTCCTTCAGGGTGAACCTGCTCCATTGTGGAATCCCATATGGGCTGCAGTGAAATATCTGCTCCACCACGGTCTCTCCATAGGCTTCAAGGGCTGCTCCAGCACCTGAAGCACCTGAAGAACCTCCTTCGCCTCCTTCTTCTCTGACCCTGGTGTTCACAGGACTATTTCTCAGGTTTTTTTTTTCCCTACTCCTCACTGCCTGTGCAGTGTTTTTACTCTTTCTTAAACATGTCTTCACAGAGGTGCCTCCAGTTTGGCTGATGGGCTCAGCTGTGTCCTGCAGTGAGTCCACTGGACCTGGCCGGACCCAGCAGTGTTCAGCATGGGGCAGCCCCAGCATCTCCTCACAGAAGCCCCCTGCAGCCCTCCCCACTGCCAGCACCTGGACATCAGTGGATATGGGGTGCCTTTGCTGTATTGAGAGCAGGCCCAAACCTATAGATATCTCATTCCTACCTTCCAATAAACTTTTGTTTTTCACCAATTTTCCTACAGGTTTTTTTTTTTTATTTTTATTTTTCTGTGATAATGATCAGGATGAATGAATATACTGAAGACTCAGTACAGGCACATTTTGGGTAGGAAGTGGACTTTAACCATCCTTTTTAGCACCAGCCAGCTCATATGCCTGTACCACAGGACATGGTGGCTATCAGGCTGCTTTGCAGCCCTCAGCTGGGATGATGGCTGAGCAAGTACCAAGAAATACTTAAAATGCAAGGAAGTTTTTGTCCCCACTGCTAAATACAAACTAAGTAGCCTCTCAGCTACCACATGTCTGATGTAGTGGATAAATGACAGCCTGTTCAAAAAGTTTTGTGACACAGATAGAAGTATTGCCTAAGTAATTCTACAAATATGTAGGAAGAAATTATCTTAAGCCTCAATTAAACACCCTGTTCATGTTTACAAGAATAAATCAGGACTATATGCAAAAAATTCTACTAATATCATGACAAATCCCATAGAAGTTTACTAGTATTTATTTACCCAGTAAAACAACCTTTCTTTGACTTCAACAGAAGTCTTTCCAGGGTGGCGATTAAGGACTGTGAGACTTCATACTACAATGGAAATAAGTTTACAGCATCTTTACTGAATCTAATGACACAACAGGGAAGCCCTCAAAATCCTGAACATATTAATAAACTACTTCTCAAAAGGCCATATTCTCACAGTGACCAAAAAGATCCTTCGGAGCTGTTTTACTGAGACTGAGCTGTTCCAAAACCACAAGACAAAGCCCATAATTCTCTTTCATTTTTGAAAACTGGCAAAAAATATATCAGCTGTGAGGTTGTTTTTAACCCCCACATCATTCCACTTTACAGCACTGACAACCAAGATGTTTATGGTGCTATTAATATCAAACCTGCATATGCGGAGTGACTTGGGTGTTGTTTTGATCCAAATTCTGTGGAAACAAATGTGCTGAGAGAAGGAAAAATGAAATTGGAAGTAAGATGCAACTTTTTAATGTTGAGAATAACTAAACCTTAGAACAAAATGATTAAGCATGCAGTGTGTCCTGCAACACTAGGAATTCTTGGTTTGAGAATGGATTTCTTTTTAAAAGTAGTTTAAAGCTCAGCCATGTGTTATTTGACTTGATAAAGTTAATTTATAAACAAGGAAAAAACAGTTCTTTTCACCTCGGAAATTACTAGGTGAAAATATATGATTTATTTTATAGTGACTGGTGAAAATACGAATGGTTACTTCTCACCTTAAGGAGATAAAACCACCCCCTCCTTTTTGAATAAAAAGTCATTGATAGTTGCAACTGAAACAGCTGCAGGTGATTAACTGTAAATAATTGACAACTTTTTGGCAGTCTTAACAAGGACAGTGAGAAGGATAAATATCTCTTTATCATATCATTAATTATTGTTCCTATTGTTATTGCTACATATAGTTTGAATCTCTGTGCTGAACTTCACACTAGTCTAGACATATTAAAAAAAAAAAAAAAAAAAAAAAAAAAAAAAAAAAAAAGACATACTCCTTAACTTTGGGAGTCAGTGATCCAAAAATAATCCACTCACAGAAACGTTTCTGTCAGGTGAGAGTATTAGTAGCTGTTGGTGGACAACTATTCTCCACCAGTTCTAAACTGGATCAAATGGATAATGAAGAGACTTCACTCTGCCAGACTGATGGTCTGGCACATTTCATGAGCATTAAAATCACATACAGATACTGCTAATATTTAGAAAGCATGAGATAACTTGGTTTAAAAAATCTGTAATGGTCTTTTCTGAAATGTTGTTCTGGCAGACTTGTGATGGGAAAAAAGAGAGGAATTTGAAGACTACTCTTGTGAATTTTGTTCTGTGTCAGGAACATAAAAAATGGTAATTTTCCTAGTATTCAACTTCTGCTTTGGTCTTCTCATGTTAGACTATTAAAGGATGCAATATTTTCCTTTAAGATTTTACTGTCTTTTTTCATCATGTCTTTCTGCTTTTCATTCAGTTTTTCTGTGAATCTTCTGTGAAGTTCATTTGTTGAAATTTGTTCTGAATAGGCAGAGGTATAGGTATAGAGGGAATCAAGGAATACAAACAGATTGAAAAGGTTTCCATAAGAAAACTTGAAATATCAAAAAAGACTAATGTTTTCATTTAACTTGGCTGTGAGTCTACATTTCTACCTCCTTTGTCTTTCCAGTTCTACCTACTACTAACTGCTAGAAGTAAATAAAATAATATTGATAACAATTGTTTTAGGTCAGGGAGGGCTCTACAAGTGCATACATTTAAATGTTGAAAATATATGACATAATATGGCTCAAATTATTTGCTCTTATTCAACAAGTGCTTCCCAGTTACAAAGAAATTTTGGTGCCATCTTTCTCTTCATATTAATAAAGAAGACGGGAAAAATCTCCAATCATAAGATATACTAATACTTTCTTTTAGCAAATTAACATATACTATGAGAATTATTCTGCCTTTGCTTTTACACCTTATCAAACACAATTACGTAATTACATTGTACAACTAAGGCAGAAAAATGCTATAGGTTTCATGTGATAAGATTTTATATGCATCTCTTACCAGCATGAGACAAAATTATGAGAGATTTGTTTTCATTATAGATACCCAAATAAACCAAATTAAGGTATTAATGGTGGTGCTGAGGGAACTGATGGATTATTAGAATGTATTTGTCCTTCTTTGTCCTTGATACCACTGCCAGAATATATCAACAGGATTTCAATATTCAAAAAGCAGGGTAAGAATTGAAAACTGAACAGCTTTTGTCAGTTCAATTATTCATCTATTCACCATAAAGAATGGAACAATATTTAAACAAGTATTTTTTCCCTTAGATTAAATTTTATATGGAATGAAAATGGGTTTCTTAAAGACCCATTGCAGCATAACAATGCCTTAGAAACAAGGCTATACTGGTTCGTAATGTATTGAGTATGACATATTTGGTTGTATAGCAGAAGGCTGCATTCCTAGTGGTCCTATTTGATATGATTGTCCCTTTTGTATTAATTTATCAAGGTCTTTGAGGTTAAGTTCAAGGAGATCACACGGGGAATTATGCAGTCTTGTAAAGAGATTTTGTGTTGATTTTGTGAGAAGCTGAGAAACAAAGCGCAGCATTCACTGGCAGGAGAGAGGCAGTATGAATTTGAATGATGCAAGACCCAAAAATACACAATAGGGAGATTTTCAGAACATGAAATTTTATAAAAAGGTGCATGAGCAGCTGTGGAAAGAGTCAAGGAAGCACAAGAATGACCCACAAACATAAGCAAGGAAGAACATGTCATTATTGCGTGTCTCTCTGCCTTCATTAGTGGAATTAGTTCAGACAGTGCTGCAGTTTGCTCAAAAAAGCTTCTAGCCTGAGCTTACAGCACCCTTTGCAAAAAGTGAGAAGTACAGTCAAATCAGACTGAAATGCAATAATGTCTCTACATTACCAAGCCAAAGAAAATGATCAGCTGTAAAGAAATCAAATCCAAGAACTATCTCTCTCCTCCACAGATACACGCCCTAAGCATATTTTTATCTTTCACAAAGTGTAAGCATTTGATCATGTCCTACAGATCAGGAAATATTAAGAAGCAATTTGCTCATAATGAAAATGAATGCAAATCAGTCCACTCGAGTAAAATTACTTTGTAGAGGTGGGGTGGAAGAGAATTTGCCTGCATCTAGGAAAAAAGCTCGGTGTGGAGCCTTAATTGTGTATTTCTCTTCCTCAGACTGCTCGAGTTTGCAGTTCAAAAGGGGTGGCACTGCATCCCACACTGCCTCTCCTGCAATCTGTTCAGGCAAGGACCGTCCATCTGCTAGGATTAAACAGACCTCCAGTTGCTTATGTGTTTGTTCACAGATGTAGGTAGGAGGTTTAACTGCAGGTTTCTAAAACTCGAATCCAAGATTATAAGACACATTTGCAAACATACTTGCATATAGCAGAGTCTTATCTGTTTGCTGGGAAATGCTCTATTGTTTGACTTGCAAATCAGTTCCATTTAAACTGAAACATGGTAGTGATACTTACACATACAAAATTAAATTTGCACAATATCATTCCAATTTAGTCAAGAACTGTAAAATACACAATGACAGAAAACATTAAAGACAGCATCCATTAAATTATTGTATATGAAATTGCATTTATTTGATAGGGTAAAGGTCTGCAAGAGGAGTTCTTTTCAAAGAAAACTGTTAATTAAACTGGAAAGTGCAGCACTTGAAAACAACATTATAATTCCAGTTGATTCCCAAGGGTCCTCTACAAGTAAATCAATTACTTTATTTTTAACAATGGACTGATTTTGTCTCTTTATAAGAAAATTACAGATTGCTGCAAGAGTTTGATTGCAGCTGGAAGTCCTTTCTAATTCTTTCAGTCTTTCCTCAGGAATCTCCCTTTCTCCTGAAAGCAAGTTCTTGGTATTGGAAAGTCAGTGTGGAATACAGCAGAGATGGTACAGAACAAAATGCACCAACACATGACTATCTTGTTTTGGCAGAAAGACACTTTGTAGGAAGATGTTACTATGATATTTAACAAAATATAAAGTGGATCTTTCTTCCTACTCTACCAGTTGCAATAGATCATTAAATTACGGTCCACAAACAAGATTTGGGTTCCCTTGCAATTGAAACTTTGTGGGACATGACTAATGCTATTATTATTGCTGGGGTTTATGGTTTTATTATTTGACACCCTCTCTAAACACAATTTGGTTTGGAAAAAAATACTTGATCAGTGAATCACAAGTGATGTGTGTACATATGGATGATTTCACTTTTATCCTAAACATATGTTTTGATATAAGTCTAAGGAAAAAATTCCTCACTGTATAATGAAAAAGCAGATTCTCATTCTCCATGTAGTTTTTCATCACATCCAGAGTGGCTCAGCTGCTGAGCTGCAGAACAAGTCCAACCTGTCCAACTTGAGCACAGTTATGCTCCCAGACACTATTCTGCAAGATAATGGAAACACAACTGAGAAAGGATTCTGTCGAGTCCCTGGACAAGCTGGACCAATTTTGTCAGTCCAATTAAGTATATGGTTACAAGATAAATGTTAGATTCTGTTAACAGTTTTAGAGAGTATTCCAGATAGCACTGATTCTACTTTACATCTTAAATTTTTTTACTGATATAATTTCTTCATGTGAGTGAAGTTAAACAAGGCTTTAGGTCCCAACCTTGCTAGATACTGAGTGTACCTGAGAAGTGAGTAATTTCAGATCTTACTGATATAGTAACATCTGGATGATATGCAGGTAGAAGGAGGAGCAGAATACATGTAAGATTTCTTTATAGTTAATGATGTTGTCCATCAATAGATATCTCTGGGAACATCCTGGAAGTTTAGCTATTGACATTTCATAGAATGATAGAATGGTATGAGTCAGAAGGGACCATTAGAGATCATCTAGTTCAACCCCCCCTGCAATGAGCAGGGACATCTTCAACTAGATCAGGTTGCTCAGACCCCCGTCCAACCTGACCTTGAGTGTTTCCAGGGATGGGGCATCTACCACCTCTCTGGGCAACATGTTCCGGTGTTCTGCCACCCCCACTGTAAAAAATTTCTTCCTTATATCTTGTCTGAATCTATCTTCTTTTAGTTTAAAACCATTATCCCTTGTCCTATTGCTTCCAGCCCTATTAAAAAGTCTGTCCCTAGTCCTATTGCTACTAGGCCTATTAAAAAGTCTGTCCTCATCTTTCTTATAAGCTCCATTTATGTATTGGTAGGCTGTAAAAACATCTTCCTGAAACCTTCTCTTCTCCAGGCTGAACAACCCCAACTCTATCAGCCCTTCCCCATAGGAGAGTTGTGTCATCCCACTGATCATTTTTGTGGCTCTTATGCACCTGGCCTTGTTGAACCATGTGAAGTTCACATGGGTCCACCTCTCAAGATTGTCCAGATCCCTCTAAATGGCATTCTGTCCCCTGGGCGAGTCAACTGCACCACTCAGTTTGCCTTCATCTGCAAATTTTCTGAGGGTGTACTCAATCTCACTGTCTATGTCACCAATGAAGATATTAAAGAATACTGGTCCCAGTACGGACCCCTGAGGAACACTGTTCATCACCAGTCTCAGATTCCCTGCCTGTGTGTAAATGTGTATACGTTTGTCAGAGAAATTCTCAACAGTATTGCATCTTACGAGATCCCATATTCATCAGCTGCCCAACACCTGTCTGAGAAAAGATAGAAAATTTTTGATTGTTAAATGGTTCTGCTTGGATATTGTCAATATTTTGAGATTTGAGAAAATGCTAATTTACCATGTGCTTTAAAACAAACAAATCCACTGAACTTCCCAAATGTGTACCATTAAAATTAATAGATATTCTCATCAGGTTTATAATGTAGATATTTGGGTTGAAATATCAATAACTGTTGAAAGCCTGTTCAGACCAGTGATGTTATTTTTGCTGTCATTAGAAAGAAATATAGGGCATAAATAACCAACAGAAACAAGATATTTTTGCTTTTAAATGTTTGAGAAACAAATACAAAAGAAAGACACTTTTTTTTTTTCTCTTTGATTCAGTTTCTTTTCTCTACAGATTTTTTCCTTTGTTTAAATTCTCTCACCTTCATTGTGAGTCATCTCAAAATCCTTTACTGTTGTTATTTTCTTCTCCCTTTTCTTCTCTCCAATAAATTATTTTTTTTTTTCCAGCCCCTTTTTGCTTAATCTGTTTTGTTCCAAACTTTCCTTGAAGAACATCCCTTTCTGATTCAGGTCTTATTCTTCCTCTTCTCATTTCTTTTCCTGCCTGAAAAAGCCTCTGTTATCTATACTGCTCATACCATTGTGGGCTGAAAAATTGTTGGATCAGGCAACTGCTTTCACCATTTCTTTCCTGTTGTCTTAACTTTCCTTGTCTGTGCCTAGTTGTGATGGAGTAGATGCACTAAGAATGCAAACCATTTCTAATGTGGGGTAATGAGAAGATGAATCTTGTTCAGCTCAGCAGTCACTAAACACCATGGTAGATGAATGAAGAAACTGCAGCAAAAAACATTGCTTCCTGCCTACAGTCCTGTTTCCACACAAGGATTCAAGCAGGTCTTTGAGACAGTCTAATGACAGAAACAAAATATATAATGTGTGCTGAACCTACTGATAAAGAAAATACTTTGGAACTCATCTTTTATTACTAGCTCAAAGTTTGCTCCTCTTTCAGATGATGCTTGAAAGCTTGTTTATATTCCCAGCTACAACCACAGTAAAAGTTATCTTGCTTTTCTCTATGGACCTTGACTTTGTTGTTATCTCATTCCTTCTTTGTTTTGGTATCTCAGACTGCCACTGTACAGTGAGTTAAAAGTTACACAATCACTGTAACCTGTTGGACCTCAAAAGAAAAACAAATTTTAAAAATATTAACTATAAAATGCACTGAAGGACCAGCGGACCAATCTGATGGTGTAGTAGCCCTCATTTATGTGGAGTTTAGCCAGTCTCGCTACTTCAGTGTCCAAATACAGTTCATCTTATGGTAAAACACATTTACCATAATGGTGTGGGGGTAACAGAGACCCCATGAGAGTCTTTCAGGTAGGAAGAATGAGAAGTCAGTGAGCACATATTAAGGTCCAGAGCTAAACAGTGGTAACAAAATCCAGTAATAATGATTTAAGTGTTAAAGCTGAAGAAAAAGCTGGGAAGGAAAACAAGGGTTGAAGTACCAGTCTTAAATATTTTGTAGCATATGCTATAACTATTCCTGCAATATATATGACCAGACACCACTCAATGGCCCCTCTAATAAGCAAATAAATACATGAAGTAAGGAAAAAAATGTAATGAGATAAGAAACACTTTAGTTTGCTCACTCATTAGTACAATTTAAAAGGAAAATTTTGTAGCTTTTAGGCTGATAAAAATTCATATTAAAAATGTACATAAAGATGATAATACTACATAATTTCAGATTATCATTTCTAATCATTAGCTTTTAGAGTTGCAGGGATACACATGGTGGTCCAGAATGTTTAGAAGAATAAGCTGATATCTATTATAGGAGGTAAATCCATATGATTCTTTTTTTAACTAACAAACAAAATTAGCTTCTGAAATGTAAATTTGACAAATAGACGATTGTAAGGTGCTTACAAAGAATTGGGAAAATCAGGCACATAAAAGACACTTTTTATTTGTAGCTCAAAAACCAGCATCTGCCCAATTATCTTCAGGAACAAATCTGAAAAGACTAAAGCAGCTCAGGATGCACAAGCTAACTCAATAGCTGTGGGATTCATAATGTGTTTCAGCAAGCTGTTAATTGTTATACATATGTCAAGAGTAAATCTTCCTGTCACTCTCAAGAAATTATTTTTTTATATCAGTTATTATTTCCACTACCATAGACCCCAGTAATTCCAGTTAAAAATCAGGAATCTCTGTGCTGGGTGCTGTACATGAAAGAGAAAGACAGCGAGTACTTCTGATTTATGAGAGGAAACTCAAGGATACCAACAAGGGAAGACAAAGAAGCCATTAAATAATGATGTTCAATATGGTATGCAATAGGGGAGAGCACTCTGAAGCATCTTTGTCATCAACAGTTTCTGCAAACCTCTCAGCCATGGTAAGTTCTATGCAGGGATGAGAGGAAGGTTACATGGTACCTGCATGAGCTCTTTTAAAGCCTGTATAGCACTGTGGGGAAAAGCAGAAAGTCATGGTTTGAAAATCAAAGAGCGTGACAGAATGTTACTGTGTGTTACACAGACACAAAAGTCAGCCTCTCAGGATCTCAAGATGAAGAAGAAGTAAGGTTCAAGGTAAAGAGACTGAAAAAACCTAGAAAACAAAGGCAAATATCTTCTGATGTAATGAAGAAGTGTGAACTTCATGAATTTGAGGAGTGGGGCCATGTGTTCAGTTATAGGACAAATACAAAAATACCTATGCAACATCATTCTGGAAAAATCAGTAAAAAATATGTTGTCAGTGAATAAAAAAAGATCTTTCAGTCATTTAAATACAAGATAAGTATTTGGTAAATTTAAGTTGAGGAAAGATGGGACTGTCTGTTACACCAATTATACAGATAAAGTCTGCAAGACATGGACACAACATGGACATGAGAAACTGGACTTTGTGTCTAGATGTCTAGGTTAAAATAATTGGTCTTGTTCAGCCTTGAGAAAAGAAGACTTAGGAGACACTTTATCACCATGTCCTGATATTTAAAGGATGGCTACAAAGAAAATGAAGACTCCGTTTTTACAGGCATCACATATAAAATACAAGAGGTAATGAGTACAAATAACTCCTGGGGAGATTCTGATAGGACACAGGAGGACAATTCTTCACAATGAGAACAATCAGCCACTGGAATAATCTCCCCAGGGAAGTGGTGGATTCCCCAACACTGGATTTTTTAAAGATATTTTTTTATAAAGATAAAGATATATTTAAAGATATATCCAGCTGGATATTTTAAGATCCAGCTGGACAGGGTGCTGGGTCTTCTTGTCTAGACTGTGCTTTTGCCAGGAAAGGTTTATCCTTGAGGTCCCTTCCAACCTGCTATTCTATGCTTCTACAAGAACATAGCCATAGTCTGATCTGGTATATGTGATTATAGAGTAGAATGTGTCTAATTTAAAATGAAGCTGTTTTTTAATAGTCCATATTAAGTTCTTTTGGCATTTCAATATCAAGGCAGTAAGCATAGTAAAAATGAGCCTGTCATGACTGCAAGGTTACAGATGTGCTCAGCCAATATACAGTGAGTATATGCACAGTACATATGAGAATAGAATGAGTCAGAGCTGTCTAGCTCAATGGTTAGAAACAACTCAGCATAATGGATAACTTTTTCACTTGTCATTATTCACAGGAAAAACTTTGCCAAGTTATCAGGCTAAGATTCTGGCCAGAAACAAAAAAAAAGCATGAAACTACTGTGTCCCTGGTCACTACTCCATGGTTGCGGTTCCACATACTCGACTGTGATGGTCAATACCTATCTGCACCTCTAAAGCATTCCCAGGCCTGATTTTCCTTCTTTTCACCATATACAGCATGCTGCTGATCTGTTGCTGTGAATCCTTTCCTTCCATCATGTGCTGATACCACAAGCACAGGGCAGATGTCCTTGCTGGGGCCACAGGTGGGCTCTCCTGCCTCTATCACCTCAGCCATGGGAAAGCAGGATGCCGTGAGAGGGTTTCTGCTAGGAAACAGAATTTTAAGCAAGTACTTCTGTAACACTTATATTTGTACCTCTCTGAGGAAAGTCTTAATCTGATTGCAAACTGTAAACCCAACTGTCTTTAATTCAGTTTTGCAATGATGGTGATTGTGATCTGGGTATCTTTATCAAGGAGGACTTTCAAAACTACTTTTGGAACTCACTTCTTAAAACTTCTATGTCGGCTTATGTTTGGCCCTTTTTCAGTGCAGATTTCCACCACCTTCATAAGGCATTTGCTAGTAATGATAGATTAATCGTGGCAGGAAGACTAACATGGGAATAGGTGGCGACACGTTTGCTTTCAGTTTTTTCCACTCAACAGTAGTGAGATATCCTCTGAATTTTAGAGCTCGCCAATCACCAAGGCCTGTGGAATAAACTATGGTGTTGGGTTTTTTTAATCTCTGAATTGCCAGGATCCTTGTGAATGTTAGAAGATAGAAATGAAACCTGTGCAGATGACCTTTTCTGTATCATTCAGATCCTGAGCAACCTTTATATTGTAAGTGTACTCCTGGCTCTAGACTATGCACCTGTTGGAGTCAGCGTATGACTGGTTCTACCAAAGAAAAAGGAGAGACTTCATTTTTTAAAGTAACCCATGTTTTAACTATCAAAGTTTGGTCAACAGACCACCATCACACATCTTATATCTACTCTCCACTTACATAAAATATTTATATTAGAGACAAGAACTTAAGAAGAAAAGCTTTATTTAATCGTTCTTTAAAAATTATTAACAACAGCTGGTCTACAATGAGCTTTGTGCTCCAGTATTAGTTGCAGGATCCTTGTTGTAAATCTGAAGTGAAGAGAGTGATGTGTAAGAGAGTGAGTTGTCAGCAGGATGAGTACACTAGATGTAACTCTTCTTCCTCATTAGGAGGTCCTAATTTGTACTTAACCTCTAGAATTTAAGAACTCATTACAATTAAAAGGTCAAATTCAGATTTCTTATTGCTATCTATGAAATCCCACCAATTCTATTTAATACAAGAGGTATTTTAGTAGGCATACACATTTGACAACAACCTTAATTAAAAATTTTACAATAAAATTAATAACCACTAACTGTTCCTTTTAAGTTAAAATTAAGTAGTTTTCATTCAGCTATCAGAAAAACCCAGAAATTATCTTTACAGACAGCTCTGTGGTTATTTATTTCTCCTTTATCATTTTGAAATCAAAGCAATTTTATAAATACACAATTTATAGAACAGTATTTCACTTCTCCTAGAGGGCCTCCAGACCGGAACAGCTGTCTACCAAACATTACCTGCATATTTTACTACCAAATTTGAAATGTTAATATGCATACCCAATTACCATACAATGTCTGTTTCAGCATTTAATAACCAGTTCTATGAAACTATATATTATCTCAGTATTTCTATTGTTTGTTTGATATGCTTTATCACACCAGAGAAATATATAAGAAATTATAATATTGAAGTATAAATTGTACATATGCCCAAATAAGTAATCACTTAAAAATGAAGGAACAAGTAAATATTCATTTTTGTATTAAAGTAGTGACAATTTCAGCAACAGAACTCTTGCCTGAAGTCATTACAGATCTGCTTAACAGCAACAAAACAAATACGAAAATGAGGAACCTATCATCTGTCCCTTCTCACCCTGTGAAGTAATTGAATTCCTACAGAAACATCAAAGGAAGGAAAGATTGGGAATTTGGTACAGAAATACAAATATCATTCTTCCTATCCCTTTCTAAATGCAGCTTTATAAATATATAATAATTTTTTAGGGGAAAACTTTAACTCAGTAATATTACCAGCAATATTCCCTAACAAACTTCCAGTAGAGCAATTAGAAACTATCAAAGTCCATGCCATGTCCCCTCCCATTCCCACATTCTGCATGTCTATTGGATGACAATAGTCTATTTCAGACAACAGCTAACAAACTGTAGATCAAGAAGCAAGAAAACTCTACAGTCATCAAAGTCCTAGTTTCAAACTTTTCTTAGCTGCAAACAATAGAGCCTTTACATTATCAACAACTAGCACTTCTGGTTTAATAATTCATATTGAATCATGTCATCCTTAATTATTACAATTACATGCATTATTTTTTCCTAAAATGTCTGTGAGTAATTTATGTCTTTCTCAAATATTATTTATTTCAAATTACCCAGAAAATAATGCCAAAGAGTCCCTGAACTGCAAATTGTAGCACTTAAATTATTTGATAATCAAATGCAGAGATTGGCAGCTTTAACTAGGATGCATTCATACAGCCCAACAATTATCTGGTTTTTAGGATGCAGAACTGTAATAGCCTCAGATTTATGGTTTGCTTACATGGTATTAAAAGTTTTAAATTCACTTTCAGCCAGTGTGATTTAAAAAAAAAAAAAAAAAAAAAAAAAAAAAGGAATAATGAAGGAAATAACCTCTGCTTTTACACCTATATGCAGACAATTTCCCGTTCCTTCTATTCCCGTGTCAAGTGTAACATATTCTTGTCAATCAGATGTGCAGGTTTGTACAAAAAATCCACAGACACTCTGGTAATTTAGCTGGCCTGATAGTTTCTCTGACTGTCAGTCAGCAGAGGGCATTATCTTTTACACCTAATATGAGTTGGCAACACATTTACCATAATCTGCTCATATAGTCTGTCTCTTTCTGATGTTATCAGCACTTATTCCTGAGCATGTACAGGAGAAAGGAAATGTTTATGTCAGCATATATCGTTCAGTTAAAAAACAAAGCCGGTATCACCTCTGTGAATGCTGCTTTTACTTAGTGGTGCTTGTTTGAACTAGACACTACTATAGCCTGATCTTGGCCATGAAATTGAAAATATATGTCGTCTTGAAATATTACCACGTGAAAGGAACTTTCTTTTTGACAATTTTGTCTTATTTCCTTTCATCAGAATCACATACTATTTCACAGTCAGTCACTTCTTCAGACTCTTCCGTTGTTGTCAATTAGAGAGGGGAAAATGAAACTATGAATTGTTGGCCTTTTTCATTGCTCTGAGAACAAAAGAAAACAAAGAAGATAATAGGGTGACACTCAGCAACAAGGTGTATACATTCTATTTCTTTTCCCATTATCCTATTAACTCCACAGTCGTCTTCTCCAAATCTTCCTCATAACAGGATGACCTCTGTTGTTGATGTTATTAAGACAGCATATGTTAAAAAAATCATGATTCTTCATCAATGTTTTATCTCATTCCCTACTGTGAGGAAACATTTTTTTCCTTAAAGAAAAAAAGTTATTGAAGATCCTGATTTTTCTGTTTTTCAAAACCAGCTATAAATATTCCGTTCTCCTCTGCAAGACAAGCTGCAACACTTAGCCCTAATAATGACTGACTGAGTTCTGAATGGAAAAGTTGGATTGTTGCATTTTAGGAAACTTCTCTCCATGAACTCAAATAAAACGGAAGCTGATTTTGTGTTTCAACAGTTTGTATATGGGTAAGATCCAGAGTTTCATGTTGACCCAGATTAGGTGAAATAGGATTTGTCACAGTAATTTACAACAGACTAAGCATCTAAGAGGCTTTGTTCTTAAAAAGTGGCTATTGCTGATAAATACTTAGCTTTTGTGAGAGGCAAAAGCCATGTCTGTTTACTTAAGCAAGAATAATACATTCTTCTTTTTATTTTTTACTCCTTTTCACATAGAACACACACACAGATGTGTATTGTGATTCACACATCATGAATGGAAACATAAGGAGAATTTATTTTGTGGAATCTTCACCATGAGTGATGTTGGAGCCAAAAAGCATCACCCTCACTCACAAATTTAAAATTGAATATGCAGGGATGGCAGGTGGAATAAACTTTTTCATTTTTAAGCTAAACATATTTGAACTAGGAACTTAGAAAACATGACAGACATTGAACTTCAAATATCATTTTTGCAGAGACACATTTCATAGTGGGATCATTCTTTAATGTTTGCTTTCTCCATTTAGACTGTCTTGCAGCAATTGTAAACAGCTGTAACTCACGTTAATGTCAATAAAATCAGGCACTTCGCTGTCCTGCCTGGATGGTTTGGAGATTATCTAAACAGGAAAGTTAGAGTGCTAGGCTGGGAATGTACTACACAGTAACTGATCGACATAACTGTTCTCCACAGTGAACATTCTAGCTGCATCTTAAGTCATATTTTTTGTGTGGTGCTTTCTTCTCCTGTAGATGAAGACCTATCTAATTCACATTCAATGCACCCTGAAAAATGCTAACTGTTTTTCAAGTTGGTCAATCACAAAATTATTTATAAAATCATTAAAATACTGAAAATTATTCTCCCCCAACCCAGTTTCAATTTTTTGGCTTATGGCAATACAAAATATTCTACAATATGTAATAGCTAGGTGGATGTAAGGAAAATATTCCTCAACATTTTTGCAAAGGATCTGTTTGGAGGGGGCAGAAATTGCCCATTGCTCATGTAGTCAGTGCCTCAAGGGATGTTCTTGGATTTAATCAACTATAGGGTCAAAAATGCTCCAAACATACTCATGTTTTGACTTTACTAGTACAGATCAGTTTACACTTGTAAACAGGTCTGTGAAGAGAGTCTGACTACTGAATGTAAAAACATAATTCTGCTGACTAACAGGCATGTTGGTTTTACTGAAGAATTTTATTCTTTGAAGAATGTAATTTTTATTTCTGTCTGAAATACAGCTGCTCTGTTCTGATTGTGTCAGGTTTCTTGTAAAAGCAAATGAAGGTCTCTGAAACCAAGTGAAATTGAATTGATAACATACAACAATCTAAGTCATTAATGTACTTGGAATCATCTTCTGGCAGTTTGTTAAGGACAATACACTTGTGTTTTGTACTTGTGAAATTAAGTCAATTACAATGATAAGAGATAAACTCTCTGAAAGAACATCCCTGTGCATTTTGACACAAAAATCACAAAACCAAAAAGTAACACAACATCTTTCATGAGCACTTGTGAACATGTAGGGACCTTTTCCATAGATGTACTGTCTTCTTCACGCAGATGTCTAAAATCTAGTAAAAACAAATATATCCCAAAATATATGACACCATACTGTAGACAGGAAAAAGGAGGAGGAGCAGGAGGAGAAGAGAAGAGGAGAGAAAGGAACAATCCTACTTAAAGTATTACCTGAATGTCCCAAAAATAAAAAGTGATGTTTGATTGTTAACTAATAAATGGTGGTGAAGTGATTTTAATATAGCACATCTTATCTAAAATTATATTTGTATGGTTCTACAGGACAATTGAGGAGTTGTGTATTGGGTAGATATTTCCATTGCCAAACAAAAACAGGATTAAGAGATCAATTGCAGTTAAATTTATTCTGAAGTCCTCACAGGGACTCATTTTTTTTAATCATTTATCTTTCTGTCAGTCTCTCACTTCTACTCTTCCTTAAGTTTTTGAACCAGAGTTTCTGACACATAGTCCTTTGCTAGGTTTTTTCCTCCATTCCTGAAAAAGATTACTGTTTTGTAACACTCCTTAGGATAAGGCGCCACCATAGAATGTTTGCTCACTAGACTCTAATCTGCCTAAAAGATAGCATATGGAAGGCTGAGTTCTTTAATTAGGAGGCCAGTATTGCTGAAGTTTGCCATACCTGCCATTCAGACTTGTTCAGATACTGTCTGGAATGAAGAAAAAGCAAATGTTCATTTTATCTGGATAACTTTTCAGTAGGATGTGCAACATCAAGTACTTAGTGTCATCTAAACAGAGCAGAAATTTCAGGCTGGTGATTCAAAATAGTTAACAGAAGTCTACAGCCTACTACTAAAATTCAGATCATCATTCTTAATGATAGCAGCCAGGGGTATGATAGAAAACCAGGAAGATCATCCTGCTCCTTATAAGTCTTTAATGTACATTCATTCCTAACATTGCAACAGAGTCTATAGAAGTATATCTGGGCAAATCTGAGCCTTTTTGCTAATTTTATGCTGGTCACAATAGTGAAAGGAGAATATTAATTAGCCTGGGAGGCTACATATCACTTGAAGGGTGTACTTTCCACTCTATGTTCAGAAATATAGGCAGTCATTAGCATCCAATTGCATCAGACTGCTTTCGGGTGTAGTATTTTATTGGTGGTACAAAAAGTAAAAGCTTCTCTTTTGCTAAAATCCATAATTTTTTTTTTTTTCTTTCTTTCTCTGTTCAGTTCATACATTGAAGTGTAAGTAATGGTTTGTGAGAATACACAAGTTTTGTGAATGTAAAGAAATATAAAAAATATATTACAACCTCTGTCTCTTTCTAACACAAGTACTCAGCTGGCCGGAAGGGATACTCAGCAGCCCTTCATAGCTGAAGTCAGATCTGCAGCTATCAATGGCTACAAGTTGTTCAGAAGGGATAGGTGAAGAAGGAAGGGCGAAGGGGTTGCCCTCTACATCAAGAAATGGGTAGAGTGTGAAGAGCTGTCTCTGAAGAATAAACACGAGCAGGTTGAAAGCTTATGGGTAAGAATTAGAGACTGAGGCAATAAAGGGAACCTTGTGGTTGGTGTCTACCATAGGCCAAACAATCAAAGGGACCCTATTGACAAAGTCTTCTTACTCCAGCTACAGAAGGCATTGCACTGACAGGGTTTCATCCTGCTGGGGGACTTCAACCACCCCAACATCTGCTGGAAAAGTAGCAAGGTGAGCTGTAGATAATACAGGAGACTCCTTGAGTACATTGAGGATAGCTTCTTAAGCCAGGTAATAGCCCTATTAGATTGGAGGCAGCCTAGGCTACAGTTGTCATGTACTGGTAGAGCTTGCAGTCCTGAGGAATATGAGCCATGTGAAGAGTAAAGTGAGAACCATGACTTCTAAGAAAGCAAAATTCCAGTTTTTCAAGGAATTAGTCAATACGACCCATGGGAAACTGCTCTCAGGGACAAGGGAGCAGAACAGAGCTGACACTTTCAATAGAATGCAAGAGCTCTTGATCTCTATGTATAAGAAATCAGGAAAGGAAGGCAAGAGACCAGCATGGATGAGTCAAGAACTGCTAGTCAGACTAAAGGGCGAGAAGAAAATGCACAGGTGGTGGAAGCAGGGAGAAGTATCTTGGGTAATATATAAGGATACTGCATGGTTGTGTAGGTGTGCAGTCAGGAAGGCCAAGGTGCAGCTGAAGCTGAACATGGAAAAGGACACAAAGATTAATAAGAAGAGCTTCTACAGATATGTCAGCCAGAAAAAGAAGGTCAAAGAAAGTGTACCCCTCAATGAACACAACTGGCAAACTGGTAACAAGGAGAGGAGAAGACTGAGGTATTCAACAACTTTTTTTGCATGTCTTCACTGTCAACCTCTCTTCCCACATCTCTCCACCGATGGACCTCAAGAAAGAGACTGGAGGAGCAAAGTCCCTCCCACTGTAAGAGAAGATCGGGTTTGTGACCACTTAAGGAACCTGAACATACCTAAGTCTATGGGACCTGATGACATACACCCCAGAGTACTGAGAGAATTGGCTGATGTAGTTGCCAAATCACTCTCCATGATACTTAAGGAGTCATGGCAGTCAGATGAAGTCCCCAGTGACTAGAAAAATGGAAAAATTACACATATTTTTTAAAAGGATAGAAAGAAGGGCCCTGGGAACTATTGACCTGTCAGCCTCACTGCTATACCTGGGAAGATTATGGAACAGATCCACGTAGAAGCTAAGCTAAAGGGATATGCAGGACAGGGACGTGATTGGAGAGAGCCAGCATGGCTTTCCCAAGGGCAAGGCTTGCCTGACCAATCTAGTGGCCTTCTGTGATGGAGTAACTACATCAGTAGACAAGAGCTACAGATGTCACCTATCTGGAATTCTGTAAGCTCTTTAACATGGTCCCTCACAAAATCACAGAATCATCTAGGTTGGAAAAGATCTTGAAGATCATCCAGTCCAACCATTAACCTAACATTGACCGTTCCCAACTACACCAGATCCCTCAGTGCTATGTCAACCTGACTCTTTAAACACCTCCAGGGATGGGTACTTCACCACCTCCCTGGGCAACCCATTCCAACACCTAATAACCCATTCTGTAAAGAAATGTTTCCTGACATCTAGTCTAAACCTTCCCTGGAACAACTTGAGGCCATTACCTCGTGTCCTATCGCTTATTACTTGGTTAAAGAGACTCATCCCCAGCTCTCTGCACCCTCCTGTCAGGGAGCTGTAGAGGGCGATGAGGTCTCCCCTCAGCCTCCTCTTCTCCAGACTAAACACCCCCAGTTCCCTCAGCTGCTCCCCGTACGACCTGTGCTCCAGACCATGCACCAGCTCCGTTGCCCTTCTCTGGACACACTCGAGTCATTCAATGTCCTTTGTTTAGTGAGGGGCCCAAAACTGAACACAGGAATCGAGGGGCAGCCTCACCAGTGCCGAGTACAGGGGTCAGATCCCTTCCCTGTCCCTGCTGGCCACGCTATTGCTGACACAAGCCAGGATGCCATTGGCCTTCTTGGCCCCCTGGGCACACTGCTGGCTCCTGTTCAGCCAGCTGTCAGTCAACACCCCCAGGTCCCTCTCTGACTGGCAGCTCTCCAGCCACTCCTCCCCAAGCTTGTAGCGCTGCTGGGGGTTGTTGTGGCCCAAGGGCAGCCCCCGGCATTTGGCCTGATTGAAACTCCTCCAGTTGGCCTCAGCCCATGGCTCCAGCCTGTCCAGGTCTCTCTGCAGAGCCTCCCTGCCCTCGAGCAGATCAACACTCCCACCCAACTGGGTGTCATCTGCAAACTGACTGAGGGTGCACTCGATCTTCTTGTCTAGATCATCAATAAAGATGTTAAACGGGAGTGGCTCCAAAACCGAGCCCTGGGGGACACCACTCATGACCGGCCACCAGCTGGATTTAACTCCATTCACCACAACACTTTGGGCCCGGCCATACAGTTTTTACCCAGCGAAGCGTGTGCCCATCCAAGCCACAAGCATTCATTTTTGCCAGGAGATTGCTGTGGGAAATGGTGTCAAAGGCCTTACTAAAGTCAAGGTAAACAACATCCACAGCCTTTCCCTCATCCAATAAGCGGGTTGCCCTGTGACAGAAGGAGATCAGGTTTGTCAGGTAGGATCCGCCTTTCATAAACCCATGCTGACGAGACATGATCCCCTGGTTGTCCATTATATGACTTCCAATGGCACTCAAGATGACCTGCTCCATGACCTTCCCTCGTACTGAGGTCAGACTGACAGGTCTGTAGTTTCCTGGATCCTCCTTTCTGCCTCTCTTGTAGATGGGTGTCACATCTGCCACCCTCCAGTCCAATGGGACCTCCCCAGTTAGCCATGATTTCAGGTAAATCATGGACAGCAGCTTGGCGAGCACATCTGCCAACTCCCTCAGCACCCCTGGGTGTAACCCATCCGGTCCCACAGACTTGTGTGCATCCAAGTGGTGCAGCAGGTCTCTGACCACCTCCTCTTCAACCGTGCTGACCTCAGTCTGCTTCCCCTCCGCATCTCCCAGCTCATGAGGCTGGTGTCCAGGGAACAGCCAGTTCCACTGCTAAAGACTGAGGCAAAGGAGGCACTGAGCACCTCAACATTTTCCTCATCCTTTTTTACCATCTTTACCTCTGCATCCAGTAAAGGAGGGAGATTTTCCCTAATCTTCCTTTTGCTGTTAACAAATTTATAGAAACATTTTTTGTTATCCTTAACAGCTGTAGCCAAGTTGAGCTCTAGCTGTGCCTTGGCTCTCCTTATGTTCTCCCTGCATAACTTCACTACATCTTTATAGTCTCACAACATCCTTGTCTCTAAATTGGAGAGATGTAGATTTGATGGATGGACTGTTTGGTGGATGGTCAGATTCAGAGAGTAGTAGGTAACCTGTAAGTGCTCAGTATATCGCACGTGTCCCAAGTTGCTGAACACAGAGTATGCATGCTTTAGAACTAATTTGTGCATAAACTGTGGTCATTTGTTGCAGGAATATGGACATCAGGAAGTCTTCACAGAGATGTAACCGAGGCTGCTATATATATGGAAGTTCAAAGTGCTGGTGCCTTTTTTTGTTTCCTTCCTTGACAGAACTTCCAGAGTGAACATATCTAAGGAAACCTGTAGGTATACACCCACATAGAAACCTGTCCAGGGATGTATATTTAGTCCTACATGTGGGGATCTGGAATTAAAAAGCAAAGTACAATCGAATGATAGAACTCAGTTTATAGCATTCATCTGCATGATAGCATTTACATATATTTGAAAGACACTCTTTGATCCTGCATTTAACATGGAAACTGTTGATACAAGAAGAGAACTGTGACTTAAAAATATTCTAACCTAACACATGTCTCTTTCCTGCTTTCTGTTTTCTCTCCTGCCTCTTATAAAACCTTCTCTGTTTCTAGCTTAAATCCTGGATGTGGAAAATGTATCAAGATAACTTGATTGTTGTGCTGAAATAGAGCTGAATTCTGTAGCACACATCTGAGGATTGTCTGACCGTTTTTTTAATGTTTGTTTCACATATGTTCGGGGTTTTTTCAAAGACATTTAAATAGAAAGAGAGCTTTCCATGCCACTGTTGCTGTACTTGCCACGTGCAATGATACACTCTTGGTTCAGGAGCAGCCATATAAGATTTTGTGGCTGAAAAAACAGAGCAGCATTTAACATTTTACTTCAACTTAGTAAGAATTCTGTGATTCCTCCACCCTTAAATTTCTTAGGTAAATTTTTCTCAGTGTAAAAACTATAGGTTCAGAAGATTTGGCCTAATTTTCACCTTTCTGTTTGACTAAGCATACCAGGTTATGACAACGAATCATGTCAAGGAGTTGAACATTTTAACACGAGAACAGTTTGGTGCAAAATGGTCTTCTTGATAAAACACCTGTAGAGGATTTGCAGATCAAGAGCTCTCCTTGTTTTGTGCACTTGAATATTTTGTGTGTCTTCATCCATTCTCTGCTGCAAATGTGGATGCCAATTTTTTCACTTGCATGGATGTAACAGGGCATTTTCCTTCCTATTCCCATTTGGTATGAACCAAGCTGACATTTATTTCCATATAACCTTGTGCACCCTGCTCTTTGTGTTGTAGCAAGTGAAAACTGCTGTGAGGAAAAACACCCATCAGGAAACATAGCTTTTTTTTTTTTTTTCTTTGTGTCTCTAATCTGCTTTGTACCAAAAACGTCTGTGAATTCTTTTGCTGTAAAGGAAAACAGTATTCTGCCAGCAGCTCAATCCTACAACAATGTCAATCAATAAAGTTCCAGGCTAAAAAAAAATCTGAGTACTACAGATTTTGGGTTTAATTTCATTTCCACTCCCACACATCAGTTTCCAAATAACCCATCTTTTTACCTGTTTAGTATTTCTTGCTCTGATGCCTAGACAATTTCTCCTATACTTCAAAGTCCTACCATGCTCTATGACAAGGCCTCCCTAACAAGAACCTCAGGAAAAATACCACGAAGATGAATTTTCAGTCTCAGTTGTTCTCACTGCTGTTGATAAGTTTTCTGACAGAATAAACTGTAGTGGAGAAAATGTTGATTTAATATAATTTAAATTATAAATATTAATATTAACTGAATGGAAATCTGCTTCCTTAGGAGACAACTTATCTCTCTGAACCTCCATTTTGTCATAACCTGACTGCCAGGGGCAGGCTTGATAGTAATTTTGAAGTTCCATTGACACCAATTTTTCTTCCTTTTAGAAGCCCTGATGACCAACTTGTTATTGAGTCCTGCCCTTTCATTTGCCCATATCTTTATAGTAATGCAGATGATCCTAAATGAACACTATGCCAAATTTGGTCACTTCATGTTATAGTGACTTAATGTCTTTTCTTATTCTTCACAAAAATGCAGCAGATCTATGTTTCATGCGAGTGGAAAATAGTGACATTTAATGCTGAATTTGAAAGTAATTGGGATCTTTTGGGATGTTACATTTTCAGGATTTTCTTTTAAGTACATTTTGTGTTATTTTTCTCCAGAGATTAGGTTTTGACAAAGGTCATTTTATCCTCCCTTCACCCTTTATTTCTTTCAAATTTATTCAGGAGAGCTTGAGGGTATGCAGGAACTAAAACATAGAAATTATAGTTAGTTTGAGATATATTTTGCTTGCTAGTTGATGACACTGAAACATTAGTCTGGAAAAGTTGGTGAAAGATATTTAAAGTAACAGCAATTCAACTGAAAGTTGACTAGTATAGTTACATATCACATCCAGCTCCGCTGAAAATAAATGCAGAAATACGCAGACTATACAGTGTGGCAGTACATTTCTTAGGGTTGCATTCTCTGAGGATAGTAGAAAATCCTTGATGGCTGGAACAGAGAACTAGGCTAAAAGATTATGTTTCTGTTCCTTGTCCTCAGACTTTGACCACAGAGAAGACACCTGGACAGTTCAAGTTTCCATCACCCTATCTGTAAAATGTCTTCTCATCTTCGTAAAGCACAGTAAAGCGTTTGTAAAGGATGTAAAGCATTCCTAGATCCCCAGCTGAAAGATGAAAAAATACAAGGTGTTAGTGATATCTTATCCATGTACAAGCCAAAATATGAACAAATGTGCAGCAAGAAAATTTTGAACAGTGGGCATCTTTAAACATGTGCAGGAAGGAAGCTGCTTAACAAGACAGTGAGAGGCTAAGGTGATGAACGAAGCACAAAGCTGTAGATAACTGAAAATTATATCCTTACAAGATCTGTTTTGCATAAGGGAGATGAGTTACATGTGAGAAGAAATGTTGCATTGTTTTACAATTATGGGATTTAGAAAACAATTTATAAAATGCAAATTCTGTACAGGGTCAAGTGAGATTGCATCTGTGCAAGGTAATGACCTGTCTGGTACCCCTTCCTTATTATGCATTCATGAATTCTCATGGGTTAATACCCCACAGAAGTAATGAAGTGCCTCTTTACAATACATGAAGAAAATTAGTTATCTATCTGCCTGGCTTTTAGTGAGATTCCTTTGAGTTTGCATATCAGCTCTTCACTGAATATTCAGAAGGTATATATTAAAGCTGTCATAATTCTTTAAGAAAACTTGTATGTTTCAAACCCATGGTTTGAAGTTCTAAAAAGTTAAGAACTATGCTTTTGACACCTGTTGGCTAAAAGTGAAAAGGATCTTGCTGGAAATCCAGGTGGAGACAAGCCCAAAGGGCCGGGAGTTCCTGCCAACATTGCCTGTCAATTGAAGGGAAATGAACGAAGTGCAGTCTTTGCACACACTTGAGTTAACATGGTACTGTGCAGCTTTTGTTAAAATTCAGACTAAATAGGGGTTGTTAAATGCTGCAGTATCTAATAGCGAATTCTCTTGGACAGCTGAGTGAGGATGCCTGGACAAAGAAAAGGTAATGTATGGGGTAATAGACAGGGTGTCTTCATGGTCTATTCAGAAACAAAGACTTCATTGGGATGCTGCATGCCAGTAATTTCTCCATTAACACCACGTATGTGGTTTGGACAGGGGTAGACAGCAATGAACTCATAGGAAAAGTTATAAGGCTGTCAGCTGAAACTAGTCCAGTGGAGAGTGGCAGTGTCCCCAAGGAGATGCTCTCATCTAGACATATGTTGATCAGACATATTCCAAAGTCAGAGTTTAATTCCATAATTTGCATGCAATTCAGATGATCAGACCTTCTTGTCCTTATTTTGATCTCCCCTCAGGATCAGAGTGAGATAGAAGATAGGCTGGAAAGAACACTCAGAAATAACAGCTGAGATATAATACTAGTATTAACAGGCACTTCCTAGATGTATCCATTGGTTGGCTGTGTTAGCATGCATCCTCTAGTCTGGGGGAAAAGAAAGCATATTACCACAAAACACTTGTGATTTAAATACTTACACCACTGCTGGCTTATGAACACTGCTTCACACCTACTTCAATGCAAATGAAACTAAATCACTTCCTTCATCCACCTCCCACCTCCATAGACTAAAACAGTCTGAGCAGAGGTGCAACATTTCATAGACCATTTCTGAGTTACTCTAGGGTCCAGGGTTTGAGAAGTAGCTCACGTTTCTACTTGCTGTTTGTTGGAAGACCTGTCTAGTCAAATGTAACCTGAGGTGCTACAGAGGAAACTGAAATCACAGAAATGCAGGAGCTCAGATAAATAAAAGTGTTGAGCAGACATCCATCTCTTTCAGGGACAGAAATTCTGAAAATAGGCCTTGTTAAAGGAAATGATAGATCATAAACTGGCAGCTCAAGTTAGCTATTTTTTAAGCTAAAAATATTTGAGGAAAATCACAACTTCATGGAATTGTTTTGTTCTTAGAAGGCTCAAGTTTGAAAGCTAATTAGGGTTTGTCAATGAAATGAGACCACAATGCCATTGAAATAGTCCTGTGACTTTAAAGATCACTTTCTCAAGCATATCACTGACTTTCTTTAAGCTCTTTAGCCCCATATTTCTACTTGCAAGAGCCAGTCAGATTCACTAATCAATTTTTCCCTTCTAGAATGAATATTTATTGATACAACTCTTTTTTTTTTCTAACTGTTGCTGAAACATCGATGTATTTCTAATGAGATTGTAAATAACTTTCACAATACAAATTTTAATTTATATATATCAAATTACTTAAGTATGAAAACAATGTCCTAAGCAAAAGCAAGCAACTTTTTCCTCCTCTTCCTAAAAGAAGATTGTAAAGCAGTGTTTCAATGCAATACAAGTGCCCAATACTTCTAAAACTTCTACACTAAGGTGCCTTTACTGTGCAGGAAGAATTAAGCTCCTTTGTATTTCAGATAAATTTAGGAACATAAGGTTTTCTATATAAGATTAATCCCAGTCTTTGCATGTATTAATAGCAAAATGTTAATGTTGCAGTTTCAAGATTATTTTGGAATGTATATATTACTATGGGTATCTGAATGGAAAAAAACCCTAATACAGAAAAGTGAGACTGCCTTTGGGACTCTAACTGCATGATTTCAGGGACTATCATTACAAACAATAAAGACTTTGGGTTAGTTAAATGACAAGAAAAGGTCTGATTGCAAAAGTGCAGAAATAAACAATCTGTTTAAGGTTAGATTTGGTCTGATCTGGGTAAAACCTGAATTTCCCCCAGAAAATAGTCTTCCACTAAATCTAAAACCAGTTTAAGATCACACAGTAACTGTTGTCTTTGAATTTATAATATTCTCACCTTTGCCACAGTTTTACTAACTCAGATTTGGTTATTAAAATCTTTTTCTCAAACGTTTTTGGTCTTATCTAATGCAATATAGGATTTGATTTACATCTTGAAACATCACCACTGTAATGCAATAATAACAACGAATTTTCTGTTTTTCCCTCTTAGAATTTAGCAAATTTGGAGGATCAAAATGAACTGCTTTTGCTAAAATTTTAACACTTTTGTTTAGTAATTTCTCACTTTCAGCAAATATTGCAGCACTGAACCACTGATTTTTTAATTACATTACAATAATTTCATATACTCCCCTCTGTTTTCCAGGTCTACAGTCTTCAGGAAAGAAAAGACAGCAACTGCATTTGCCCCCTCTTAAATTTTGTCTTTCACTTTACTAGTGACCTATTATTCCCTCTCTTTCTATTAGTTTATTAAATTTCAAAAGGATTTAATGTATTTTTCACTTCCATTTTCCACTGCTATATAGGATTTACTTAGAAGAGATCCTTTTTTTTTTTTTTGTCTCTCAAACTGGTAACGACTGTGAGACCAACAGCACTTTCCCGAAAAAAGTAAAATTCTTTAATTGTGTTAATGAACAATAGTCTTTCTGGTTAGAAAGACCCATTGATCAGTAGTTTGAGATTGTTATTCTTCTCCTTGCATTCTTTATAGACTACATTATTAAAGTTCATTCAGATCACTCTTTTAAAAAAGTGTAGATTTAACCTGAGCTTTGAGAGATGTGATAAAGGAATAACAGGATTACACTGGGGACATGAGGAAGCATGAGGAAAATAACGGCCAGGTTAAGAGGAAGATCACAATCAGAGAGTATAAGGTACTATTTTTTACTCCAAATTTTAGCTAGAATTGAGTTGAAATCTGGAAATCACTAATGATGTCTAAACTAATAAGGAAGTGGGAAGGAGAGTTTGATGGGAGTGGAAAAATCTCTCCTTCTCTGTGTATTCCTGTATGAGGAGTTTAGCCCAGTTCAAGAAGCACACCATCAGTTAATTCCATATTTACTGTTGTGATCGTCCCCAAACAAATTCCTAGGACTAGTATGCTTGCAACAGCGGGCTAATTCATTCTACCTGAACAAATGCTTTTTCTCACCAGAAGGATGCCCTCTCTGAATACAAGCATGTCAAAATAGCTTCCTTTTTCTACATGATAAATGCTGTTCTACATCTATTCTGCTGTTCTCAGAAACCTGTAGGGCATTTGAACTATATAGTAATGAAACAAATCAAGTCTGTTGGGGAATCACTCACAACTTCAGTGAAGATACTGAACATGTGGACGGATGCCTTTTCTCAACTGTACCAGTACACACAAACTAAGACATTTCTCAGTGGACAGAGACAATATTTCTATAAATTATTCATATGATGCAAACTCTTGCTGGGTTGTGAATACCCCACAAAAAAGTACTAATGCCAGTCAGCGGCTTCCATTTCATAAAGCTTTATCTCTCAACTTTTGTAGGCATTACTGGTTTTCTCTCTTCATCAACAGAAAACATCAGATTTTTTCAACTGAACTCTGAACTATGAAAAATAAAACTGAGACTTATTTAATTAATGCATTGTGTCATGGTGAAACTTATTGAATTGATGCATTGTATCATGGCATCCAAACCTGAATATTTCCTACATCCATTTGTTCCAGCAGGAAAAAAAAAAAAAATCCTTACACTTTCTGTGTAAACCATATACTTCATGAAAAAATCCAGCTGTTTAGTCAAAAGCCAATTATACACAGAGAAACACTTTTCACAGAAAATATTGATCAGTCCCATTTATCCATCGTTCATGCTGAATGTTAATTAGACATCTCTGGAAAAAATACTGTATCTGAGTTTGGTGTCTTTACTAATAACATTACATAGCTCTGAAGCTCAGTGATCCTTACTACTCGGGCCTCAGCTAGCTTCCTCATGGAATTAACCTCCAAGAATTAATATGGACTTTGAGTGTTAACTAATGACAAATTACTATTAATGTATCTTGTATTTGATATGTTGTCCATCCCTTTCTTAAAATTCAAATGCTTTCTCATACTTGAATGTAGCCACCTATACTCAAATAATAAAAGAATTCTAAATATAATGTTAATATCAAAGAATTCTGGAAGGAAAATTTCCTTCCATGTCAGGGAAAACAAAAATATTTACCTGAATACCAGTTAAGATTCAGATAATTTATGCATATATTTTAGGAATTTTACATTTCTATGAGGAACATTCAAGTTAGGAAATAGAGGAACAAGATTGCTTTTGTGTTTTGTTTGTTGTTTTTTGTACAACCTTCTTCTGCATATGTATTGTAGTTCTTTATCACACAATCACACAGTCATCTTTCACAGGAGTTGTGCCTCACTGGGGAAGAATGGAGACTGTGTTATGGAATGAATCATAGCTTTATAATAGCTAAGGTTATTAGACAGTCTGTTGCTTTGTTTGTTAGAAAACTGGGACTTGTAATCTGCAAAGCAAGGAAGTTTTATGGTTATAGTAGTATTCTGGGATCTGGATGCTAAACTCCAGCATTTTCATGAGTAACTGATCGGTGTTTCTTATTTTCCTGCAGTTTACCCTCTGAAATACATGAAATCCACTGATGGGGTCTTATAAAAGCTAAAATGATCGATCTTTGTAGAATATTCCTTTGAATGAATACACAATAGGGAAGACCAGGTGGAATTGAATAGTTCTATATTTAGTGCAGAAGCGTGAATGGTGAGCTGTAAATAATACACAGAAATACACCCTGACTGAGGATAAAAACCATTTTTTAATACTGTTATTGCTCATTCAGTGCCACTATTCATTGTGTGTCCTGACTGAAGCAGAAGTTCTGTGGAAAGAGCAATATGCAGTCAGAAGCTGGAAATCTGTGTTAGTAAACACAGAGGGAATTAAAGTTGACCAGATCATCTGACTGAAGTTGACTCACATCCACCCACTATGCTTTACAGGGAAAGCACACATATGCTTATTTGAACTCATGCATATATAAGTATCTTTAGTGTTATCTTACATAATTGGCTCTGCAATCTGCCAACCAGTGTAGTAAAATATTTTGCCCCTTTAGCAGGTTTAATGAATGAAGCAACAAAAATTGTCTTCATGGAAGAGCAAAGTTTATATTCAGAATTCTGAATAATCTCAGTGTCCTCTCAAACGGTTTTAAAACCTCATTCTGTCTACTACAAACACCTTACATGTGAGTTTCTTTCATTTCAGAATCACACTTGGGGGTTTTTTTGCAGACATATGATATTGGCAAATACAACAGGATTTCCTCTTTTGCCTCTTCCAACAGATGGATCCTGATCTTAACAGAAATTCTTAATTCTTAAGTGCAAATTTCATTATCAGGTTTCTTTCCATCCTGTTACTGCAGTCTTGAAGAATCTTCTTTCCTCCTGTTATGATATCCTTATTCTCTTTCATATTATATAAGACTTGTAGTACTTCCTACTCCTTTGTGTACAGGTTATTCCTGAAGACCAATAAATAGGTTATTTCATACTACGCAGTTCTTAAGCAGAACCTCATATTATCTATATGAACCAATAATTTCTAATATGGTCCTATTCAAAGCATCTTCATGAAATCCAAATATATCACATCTATTTCAATTCCTGATCTAGAAAAAAAAAAATCCAGTAGTTATACCAAAAAAAAAAAAAATATTGGATAAGTCTTGTGCAATCTAACTTCTGTAAATTCTAATTTGATCTTATCCTCTAGTTTTCTTATGCCGGAGAAAATAAAAACAAACTTAAAATCCACAAAAAAAATGTCCAATGCTTAAACCTTACTAACGATTTTATTTGAGTCTTAGTGCAATTTTATTTGTTAGTTTTCCTTACTACTTTATTACATGAAGACAATAATTGTTTTCAAAAGTGTGTCTTCTTATTTACCCTTACATTTACACTTTATTCTCTTTCTTAAAATTAAATCCTATATGTACTGTATGCAGCATATATAGTTTTATTTCCTTGAAAGTAACCTTGACAAACAGAAAAAAAAAAAAAAAAAAAAAAAAAAACCCATGGTTCTGGTGAGTTTTACGACTGGCTTCTTTGCTGATTCTAATGCTGGTTTGCTTTCATCAACTAATGTTTTGGCTGAAGTTGTCTAAGGGTCAGTTTGCTGTAGGACTGTCCTGTCTTTCTAGATGGCATTTAATTTTCAGTTGTATAAAAATGTTCTGTTTCTTACACAGTGTTCTGCAAATGCCATATGACATCCATCTTCAATGTCTTTTATGGTGAAGCAACGGCTGGCTCCCCTATGTCTTTATCATGTTATAAAATATATGCAGTACATTCTATCCTCTATATGTGTTTTGCATGTTAATAAATGTAGAACAGTTAATTCCGTATTTCTGTGCAAGTCAGAATTTAAACATTTGTCTGTCCTTGATATTCCGATAAACATACCTGTAAATGCAGTCATGGTACCTTCCCTCACCCTCTTTTCCTTATTCCAAGAATTCACGATACTGGCTTTCTTGTTTAAACATATATTTATAAGATACAGTCATTATAGTACATTGTCTAATTTAATCACTCTCTATTGGTTTTCAATATCATATATAAGCTGTGATGGTAATGCTGTACTGTGAAAATTCTATATGGGTAGGTCCACAGGCTGGAGAGGCTATAATAAAAGAATATATTTTGGTTAAAATTCTGTAAAGCAGAAGATCACTTTCTTTTTCTTTTCCATGTAACAAATCACTATTTAGAAGGCCAAACTTGTATCTTTATTGTCATTTCCAGAAATAAAACTATATCAGCCTTTTAAAATAGCTTTAAAGTAGCTGTGTAAATTATAATTTAATGGAGAGGATTTATTTTCCTCTCCACAGGAAAAATTGGTAGAGAAGAAAACTTAGTTATACTTTTTCAAAGTTTTACTCATCTACTGGAAGATACTATAAAATGTGCACATTGTCTCTTTGTAAAGTCCTGAATCGCCCAGAATCAACTTGAAGATGTTTTTGCAATGAAATATTAAATACAGACTCATTATTCTGATTCTCTCTTTATTAATAATTAATTTTATGGTATTGGGAAACGTTGGATCACTCAGTGTCACTATGCGTCAAGGTTCAAATTGCTGAAGTAGCGTAAGACAGTGCAAACCTACAAGATTTTGTTGTCATTCCTCTTCAGAGCTCACCTGCAGCAAAATTGCCATAAAATATGAAGGCGTTCAGCAGTTTCAGTGTAAAGTACAGCAGTTTAAGTAGACTTTTCTCAGCAGCGAGTTGAACCAAACAATGGGATATACTGCTGCTGTTGTAAACTGTTTATATACTTCATTCTACGAATATGCACACATGGAATGTCATAATGACAGCTGAATCTCTGTGTAAGGGACTGTTTGGACTTTGTTTGTCTCAACATTGCTGCTTCACAACTAACACTTCTTGGCCTCAGCATCCTGTTGCTGTGAAGGAGTACACTTTGAAGGAGATGGATAGTCCCCGATGAAACCACAACAACAGCCTTGGCAGTGCCTGCCAAGCTGCACCTGCGCGCAAGCCGGGTGAAGAGGAAATCATGGTGAGGAAGACGTGCAGAGGCTGAAGGTATCGCAGGTTGACCCCTGCCAGCACGACCACCATGAACACCTGCGCATGCGAGCATGGAGGACCACGGGGTGGCACATATTACAGTGAGCTCCGTGGAAATGGGTGACTTTTCAGAGAGATCGTGGGGATGGGGACAATAAAAGACTGCGTACTCCTCTCTCGGGATGCTTGTTGATGTTTGTTGATGCCTGAGACTTCGGTGGATCTTGGAGCATGGAGCGTCATCACCTGCACTGAGACCAAGCCAATGGAACATCGCTGGATCCCTAGTGGTGGTGGTGGTAATTAGCTGCATCTTTACCATTTTCTTGCTTAGGGATTTTGACTTTTTCTTTCTTTTCCTCTCTGTCCTATTGTTTACAAGGTGGTACAGCATCTGACCTAATTTGTGTCTTAATCTCCCTTTTGGGATCGTTTAAGAACCCTTCCCAATATTGGATCAGGACACTCTGCAACTGCATGCAGGTACTGTACTTTTAGCTTATGCCATAGCTAAAGTAACAGTACTTTGATTTAGGTGATTTAAGTAATTATAAGAGGAGCTCAATGGGGATGACATTATTACCAGAGATCAGCAGATGGGCAATAATTTGCTGAGCCACTACAGCTTGATTGGTGTGTGCATGAAAGCTCTGTTTCCCTATCTGAAAAACAGAGATAACGTTTCCAGTCTGTTCTCATGAGGACACTGTGAGGATTAAAGTTTGCACACTGCTTCAAAATGTAAACTACTACATAAAATGAATCAAGCACTAAAATGATGCTACCCTTTGGAAAAGATAAGTGAACACGTTCAGTCTGCCAGAGAAAGCAAAGCAGTCATGCACAACATGAATATTTCCTCTCCAAGATGTGAAAGCGTGGTGTGGATCTCTAAATACTAGAAAGTTGACAAAGGGTCAAATCTCTAAAGCATGAGAAAATAAACAAGAGACATTATAGTAATATCTTTTGTCTAATTAAGTGTACTGTCTTTAATGTGCTGGTGTGTGCGTATGTATGCAGTTGTATAAAAATTCTTATGAATTTATTGTTGATAAATTATCTGACAGACAATTTGATATTGCTGTGGAAGTGAACTTAACTCCACAGTCATTCTGTGAACAGTGAGATTTATTTGTCATTTATCAAAGTTTAATATATGCAGTCTGTCTCGCAAAGAGCAATAATGAGGAAAGGGGAGTGAGGAAAAAGGGAAGAGTAGAGCAGACCACAGTTTATGCTTTTGAAAGTGTCCCAGCTTTGCTCGGCTTGCTCTGTTAAAAAAAAAAAAAAAAAAAAAAAAAAAAAAAAAAAAAAAAAAAGATCAAAGGACTGGAAGTTCGATATCCATTGAGAGTTGCCTGGCAAGTGCTACGTGATGACTTGCTTTTGTGCTGCTCGAGCAGCAGTCTGTTCTATGCACTATCTGAACTCTCATTATCACTCATCTGTCAAACCTGCTGCTGTGAAAAGAGCTGGGGTGGAGGTCAACTTGTAAAGTAGCAGCGGCAGAAGCAAAGAGATGTGCTCTCTTTTTGGTGTGTTAGTTTTCAGTTCTCCTTCTCTAATGCTGTTAATCCACCCTCCAGGAGTAAAAAAGGGTTGAATATTTCCTTCTTTTGTAGTCTAACCTGTCCACAAGAGGTGCTAAAGAAACACCACCAGGAATTTGGTGGGATCCTGTGATTGAGGGATGGCAAACAGATGTTGTTGGTCCTTTTGGAAAATTCAGAAGAGTCAGGTTGCACAGCAACTTTCTTTTTACAAGATTCAAGCAAAAACATCTGACAAAGATGTATCTGGTACTTGTCACAGTCTAGCCAAGGTAGCTCCATATGCTGGCATTAAACTCATATTGTCAAATTACAGGAAGAAAGGGCTCAGCATATCGGCTAAGCAGTTCTCATGTGCAAGGTTAAAATATTTCTTTTCCACAGAGCTTATGTCACTATCTGCTGATCAAAATGCTGCTCTATCCCAATAGAGGACTCCTAGGATTAAATCTGCTTTAAGATAACAAGTGTCACCTAAATTTTGTCATTACAGCCCTATTCTTGACCTGAGATCCAAAGAAGTCAATAAATATATACTTGAATCCTCCTGCAAATTCTAAACCAAAGACTGAAATATCAGCAGTAGTCTGGTTCTTAGAGGTTTGAAAATTTTAAAGAAATATTGCTTGTTGTAACAGTGTCATTTGCTGAAACCATATTTAAGGTTTATTTGGATATTATATCCTACTACAAAATGTCTCATTTTCTTTTTCTCATTTTTTAATCAAATAGGAGAAATCATGTCTTACTTGGATTAGCAAATTAAAAAAAATGGGGAAAAGGAAAAAGCAAGGCACTAGCACTGAATTCTAAGAAAGGCAAAATCTGCCTCACTTGCTAATTTGATGAGTGTGAGAGAGAACCAGAGATTTTGGTAAGAGAAAATAAATGATCCTTTATTTTTATAGCTTGATGTTAGTTCCAGACCTCCATACAAGCACCTTTTATGGCTTTACCCAGAGAGTAACCATAGTAGGTCTCAAGTGGATGACCTGACTGACTCATGGAGTCATTTAGCCTCTTCCCCTTCTTTTAGTCATTAATAACGGCAGGCTGTAAACCCGGTCACAGTCTGGCAGAGGGCATAGGTGCTAATCCAATTGGGGTTGGGAAGTAGGGTCCCCCTTCCTTTGGGGAATACTGCCTTGGGTCCCTGGCAACATTACCTACCCCTGAAACTGCCTGTGCCAGGCTGAGACTAGGCAGGGATTGGGACTGTACCACTGTTAGGGCTCATAATTGGTAGTCGAGGTGAAATACCTTTTATTTAAAATTTGTTGTCAAAAGACAGATTTCTTCACACTAACACATTTCACAAAGTTATCCTGATGTTAGCTTAAGTTTCTTGGATCCAGAATATATTTTGTGAGCAAAACGCTACGGACAAATTGCCCCAGAGAAAGTTATTGCTAGTGCTTTCACTTAGGACACAGCAAATAATGCATTAAGTGCTTTCTGCTCCAGGCATGGATTAGGATCTAAAATTTTCATGCATGCTATGATTGTCAGCTCCTCTGAAATTGGCCCTTACTCCCGTTTCTCCCCCAAAACTCTTGAAAGCCTGTTTTGTTCACATCTGAACAAAACTGAAAACAAATGCCAGAACTCTGACATTTATCATAAGATGGAAATCCTGTTTTTCATCCAGCCGTATTCAATACTTCAGGGAAAAGAGACAACAAACATTCGTCTCTTTGTGTGTGCATATAAATTGAGAATGAGATACATTAAAGAACTATTTTTTCTAGACACTTCTATGGGTTTTGCAGTGGTCAAGAAATATAGTTAATGTTGTCTGAAAGAATCATTCTCCAGAGAAAAACTGAGACAGGTAATAAACTGACTTTATGATTTATTTTACATAATGGAAGACTTCTGTTATCACAGCTAGCTCTTTCTGAGGATCTGAAGTATATAACACATTCTGGCAAATTATTGAGATAGAAGAGGATGTGGCTCCTTCAGAATCAATGGAGTTGTGCCTTTCTGTACCAAGTCAGCAGCTGTCTCCTGTGCCTGATGGGTCTTGCTGTTTTACGTTGATCATTTGTTATATCACTAAGTTAAGGTGTGATGGACTGCTATAAAGTTTGTCCTCTTTGCAAAGGATGATGGCAGCAAAGTAAGTCTGAGCAAATAGCCTAGTGTTAGAGCTTCACAGTCAGCGTGAAAAGTAGAGTCTTTACACAAGTGTGCAAATCTGGGTGTCTGTGAAACAAAAATATAACACAAAATAATTCAGAGTCAAATATATTTGGTCTTTTTCTCATTCCTCTAAATCAGTCGGGTCATTTTTATGTCAGTATTTTCTTCTGAAGATTTCTCTTGCTCACAAAACATAGTGAAGAACCACGGGTGTGGTATCTTGAAGTCTAGCACTACTCCTGTTCGTGCAACAGAGTTACAGTTACTTTTAGAGACACCTGCCTTAGCAAATATCTCTAGGACTGATGGTGAAAAAAAGTCCGAGATACCTGCAAATTAGACTTTTGCAGCTGTATATTTTCTTCTACTTAACTGCATAGCAACAGCTATGCTTGCAAAGGTAGTCCATGTACACAATACTTCTGTCTATGCAAAGACCAATTAATAAATACTAGGAAGAATTAGAAATATTTCACTCTCAAGCAATAATTGACAGCATAATTATTTTTCTGAGATAGAACTCTTCTGTTGTTCCTTTGCATTTTCCTCTATAATAAAGTGATGGTAGGAGGAATGTTAATTAAAGAGCACAAATCATACTCTAGTGAGAGTGAAAAATCTACTTAAATTACTATAGTCCTGATTTTAGAAATATTGAAAAAATCTGCATTGCCTCTAAGTAATAGTTTTATTTTTATTTGCATTTATTTCTCTTCAATAAAGATAAATCTGATAGAAATTTAATAAAACATGATACCAAAAGTAACTTTGTCTGTTTTATTGAAAATAAACACACATCAAAGGTGATGCGGTAACGGTCAACACCTAGAACATATAATAAGAAGCACTTGAACTTCATCAGTCTACCATATCTTCATCTTTCCTTTTTACCTACAGGAATATCTCATATATATAGAAAAATAAGACTGCAGCTGTGTATCCAGTGATCTACCCTACTATGTTACTGCACTACCTCCACGGTTATGCAAAGCTTTGGGAATCTGATGGGAGTTGTTTTCTGGTATCAGCTGTTGCAATTTTATTCCAAAGTTCAGTATGACAGTGTTAAGGGATTTAAATAGGTGTTTGTCATTGCAACCAACACTCCCCAGAGCTAAAATATCAGGTGACAGTCAAGTATTCTTACATATGAAATATATACCTTCTGTTTTCCATAAAGTGGCTGCAGAAGGAAGGATGGCACACTAAGTTTTTGACAAAATATTAGGCAACGTGGATTCAAATGTCTAGATGTTTGGGAACAGGACTTTTTCCTCTAACTGTGTCTGGTGCCTTAAACATCTGGGTGAGAACATTTATTTCGGCCTCTGAACAATAGCACATGCTCCATATACATTTCATCAAGTGTTTCTGCCTTTAAAAGTGGAAGCAATGGGAATAATGTTTCAGATCTTGTAGTGTTCTGTTGCCTTTTTCACTACATGTGAAAGTGTCAAATACAAAATGGTCACAATAAACAGACAATTGTAATTTAGTGGTATTTCCAGTTAAAGGCAGATTTCAACAAATTTGTGTGCAGCAGTCACTGAGATGCCAATGGGTGATGGGATTCAGCAGAGCCTTCTATTGACAATAAAAAGTATTAAAATTGAGGATTATACTGAAATTATAGGCTCTAATGTAGTAACTGTAGGTAAGCGATTACTTTTAATGATGGGGCCCGAATTTATGGATTTACCTCATCTCACTGATACAAATTAGGTGAGCTATCTCTTGCTCTCTACTATCTGAATGTTCTTAGAGTAAGAGAAAAGTTCTGTATTTATGGAGAAATTATATTTCTTACTATAATGGTATTTCAAATTTTTCCAGTAATGTTTTTCTGCATATTCACACATAAGAAAAGCATGGCTGAGTCTACAGGGTGTTTATATTTTGATTTTTGTTGAGATTATTAACAAAATTACCTTTTTATGGACAAATTTCACTGTATTTCTTGTATCTTCTGAATTGGTACCACAGTAAAGTAAAAATTATCTAGAACAAATGTGAATGAGTCATCAGACTGTTGAAATTTTGGAGTACATTTATGAGCACAAAATAATAGAATCAAATGTAAACTCTGATTTAAAACAAACAAAAAATAATTTCAGGGTTTTTTCTGTGGTTTTTTATCAGCTTGCAAAGAAAAATATTTATGGTATTAAAACCCAGTATTTGTTTGATAATACCTTATCTTATACCTTTCAAACACAAAATGTTTTCATGATCACTCTTGCAGTTCTAAATCACTGCTTCAGTTCCGAGAGAAGACTCAGTTCTCTATGGAGTGAAAGTAGTTTTAAAAAGCCTTGGTCTTACAAAACTGAGAATGGAATTTTCCATCTATACCAAGTCACAGATTGTTATGAAACTCATAGGAATCAGGAAAAAGTTCCTTGTTTTGTTGCCGCCAGTGCTAGTGATATATCTCTGAGGATCTCTTAATGATCTCAAAACTTTTCTTTGGTTGTAGCATTGCTTTTGTAGAACCATGTGGGCACAAAAGCATGAATCACACTGATTTTAGGTCATTTGCCAAATGGAGCTAGACTTTGCCAGGAATTGTTGATTGGTACTTAAAGTTATTGCTGCATGAAGAAACCTGGGGTACTCATAGGCTGACTAATGGGAATGTGCACTGTCAAATAAAGGATATTTGATGATGGCTGCACACAGAGTTGAATGAATAATGATTTTTATTTTTGTTCTGAGGCCAAGCATAAACATTTGTTTTAAAAATGCTGAAATGAAAAAGCAAAAATGAAAAAAATAAAGGTCTTTTTCCTGACCAGAAGAGTTTTCCATATGAAACACAGGCGAGTGATTTGTCTGTAATCCATTCCTCCTCCCTCTCAAATTTATATTTTTCAGACAGTTGATTTGCTGATAGATAAAAAACCAGTTCTGAGTAGTAATGTTCAATGTTCTTACAGCTAAAACAGTCTTTATTTATTCAGAACATTAGGTAACCACATACAGTAATAATAGATACTGCTAGATACAGTTCTTTTATAGTTAGTAAGACTTCAGATTTTACAGCCAAGTTACTAAGGGTCTTTTTGCTAACTCAATGTTTATACTATAATTTATTCTTTAACAGCTCTCCCTGGATTCCTCTCTAATGAAATGTGCATTCAACTAGATGTTCGATACGCAAAAACTGTTTTTGCTTGCTCAGTAGATCTGTTTAGCCACCACATGAAAATGCATACAGTAAAGTCCCTCTTACATTTGCAATAAATTGGCTGAAAATAATTTACACATCTAACTCTCATGGTCTCCTTCAAGGCAGCTATGAAGCCTGCAGAGGACACCTACAATGAACAACTGCTTGGATAGTGCAGCTGGCCTGCCCTCAAGGAGGCTTTGGTAAGGTTTTAGGTTATGTAAATTGTTCTATTAGATATCTTGATGATCTCTCCTTAAGATGTTAACTGTATGAATCTTCTCTTATTCATACATTCATTCTTTCCAGCGCAATTTCAATTTTCTCATCCCCAGTCTTAATATCTTGCTGCCCAAACTAAGAGAAAACAGCCAACATTTTCCACAGTTGGTCCCTTTTCTCAAATCTACTTCCCTCTCCAAAGCCATCTCCGAGTTGCCCTTCCACTTCTACTGTTTCCATCTCTCTACCTCTCATCTTCGGTCTGGGAATTTAATTTCTCTCTCTTCCTCTAAAATACTGAGTTGCGTCCTCCTTTCAGATTTTTCCTTTAAGACATCTGCTTTTTCTACTTTAAGACTCATTTTGGATAGAATATTGTTATATTTCAGTTATTCTACATCTAAATCAATGGCACTGCAGAAATATAATTTACAAGGGGATGCAGATATTTAAGTCCTTTTCAGCTTTCAGTAATAACGTTCCTAAAGTTAAATTCTTTTTTTTTTTTTTAAAGTGTTCTGAATACTTAGAAAATATTTATATCAGAATACTAATGCCAGTGTGTTCATACTCTTAGCTTTAACCAACCCTTGATTATCTATCTTTGAGAATATGAAGTTGCAAATATAAATAAACACAAAGTAGTTGTTTTGAAATTGTTTTCAGATAATTTTTGGCATTTGGTGAAGCATTAACAGCATAGGAATATCAGTCAGCAGTGTAAAAGTGTGTGGAAGGTTAAGTATGATAATTTTTATGTTATAAAAGGACCCACTTAACATATAAAATTTACTCTTTAAATTTTTTTTTTTTCAACTATCACATTAACAATGTTAAAACATAGCTAAAACATAGCCTTCTTCAGGTTCCACTTAAAACATTTTATGATATAGATGTTTTATTGATAACATTTTCTACAGACAGAAGAAAATTTCTCTAACATATGTTAAGAGGATTTTCAATGCCTGCAGTTGACACAGAAGCTGCTGTGGACATGCTGGCACATGATGACTGGCACACATGCCCAAATAGTGCCATCGTGTGAGACAATTCTCCTTCCTTCATGACTAATCTGATGTCAACACAGCACTTAAGGTGAACTCCAGCTATTTTCTAAACTGATTGTTACTCTTATTTACAATTAACCAGCTAAATATCTGCAAGATATTTGCAATACAGTGTGCTTCGGAGTCTTATGCAGCCTGGCATCTTTCAAAAACCTGTTGTGCTTCTTTCAAGACCTAGAGTCACCTTAGCTGCTCCAAAAAACCTCCAGGTCTGCATAGGCCTGGACAGTGAATGAAGTAGCAATTAATGCTAGTACCAGTGCTGTGAAAGCAAACTGTTCTGGCTGAGCTCCAGCTGACCAGGGGCTGAGTTCTATAACAATGGAAACAATTGCTCCTTTGCCTGCAGATGGTGAACTATGGGAAGCCGTGCTCATTTCCAGTTCTCCACAGGACCCACCAATGAGCAACAACACCACGAAGTTTTAGGATTTGGGAACTAATGTGATGCTAATGTATGCATACTGTGCATGCATATTTAACTGAGATCTAATGCATAAGTGTCCCTGCTAGTGCTCTGTAGGACCTAGATGAGAACATATAGGAGCAGAATTTAATTTTCAGTTTAGCAAGCCAATTATATTTAACTGCTGATAAAAAATGTACTCAGGGGAAAATATCAATCAGTGAAAACACTTGAGATAGACTGGCTCTGAAATTCCTCAGTTTAGGAAATAGCAAATAACAATAGTTTGTAAGAATATACTACAGCCTCAAAACCAAGTAGGTTTACAGAAAAGACAGCATATGTCTTCCTAAATCTTTTTCTTCTACACCCCCTTCCTCACCTTGGTCAATTTGAGGTCCTATTTTGTTTCATACCCTTTGCAGTTGCCATTTTTACCTAAATTATTTTTGCAGGCTGAGAGAATGCTATTTCCATAAACACAGCATATTGTGTTCTATCAGGCTGAATGACCTTCCATTTAGATTAAGAAAAACAGGAAATAAGAGAGAAATAAGTAAGCTCCACATGACAGAGAAAACAGTGTTTGTCACTCATTCTGACAGCAGGTGTCTTAAGCCAAACACTCTGCCCTAAATAGGAGGAAGGATAATACCCCTCCCATTTAAAGACACAGAAAACATCTCACTTCTAAATTCCATCATTATAAATAAAAAAAAATGTGGAAAGTAAGTCTGTAAAGGTATCTGATCTTAGATAAACATCCAACAGAATCTAACAAAATATTCAGTGTGAAAACTGTAAGACCTAAATAGCTTCAAATGGGAAACTGTAGTGTTGTGGGTGGCAGAAAAAAGAGATGGGTAGAGGTTATTTTAAAGAATGCAAAAGCATCATGGTGGTGTGCCAAATGTGGCAATATATCTATAACTATATCTATATATCTACCTCATCAGAGCTATCTTGTGGAAAAAGGGAGTTTGATCTGTAACCCTGAGATTAAAGAGAGCTCTGATTGTTCTCATAAAAAACTTTCTAGATCATACAAATCATGTGCAGGCACTGACTGCAAAACCAGGAGGATTTGGTCTACAAATTGTCACTGTGGACTGTGTGACTAGAATTTAGGAGACTGAGGTCCAGTTCTTAACCTGATAAGGTAAAAAAAGCTAGTCTATGAAGTTGGAAGGACTAAAGATCAAAAATGTGTATAAGGTTCAGCAATAATTCAATTCCAAGATTTAAATCATACAGAATTTGCATCCTAGCCTTCTAGGAATGGTTTTCACAGCAAACTAGACAGACATCTTCAAAGCAACTGAAATTGACACTGAACATCAAAGAAAGATTTTGGGGTTAAAAAATACAGGGCTAAAGTGGAATTGCCAAAAATCAAGCTGAGTTTGACTCAGGAAAATAAAATACATAAAGACAGAACAAGGAAATATGCTATCGGGAATTTATACATTGTTGATGGGATAGGAAATAAAGACAACTAATAATCATCTAAATCCAAGCCCAAAACTAAATAAATATTTCCCCTTAGATCTCTGTGAGAAAGATTTTAGTGCACACTAAACAAAATTGCTCCAAGGCAGGTAGCTGCTTTTCTGGAATATTGAGAATTGACAGTCCACTTCACACAGATTTCTAATTTCTCAAATCAGCATCAGCATCATATGACTGGACAAAAGGGAATGTGATGCTTATGTTCAAGAAACAGAAAAATGTGTTGAAATGAACTGCAGGCTCATTTCTCTGATCACAGTAATAAATAGGGCTTTAAAACATGTTTTGGAGATTATAATAAATATACGGAATTAAAAGAACAAAGGGACATGGTGAAACACATTTTCTTGAAAGTTGTTTAATGATCTTTGCTAGATTTCTGCTGGGTTGTCCTGTCTTTAGAGAACAATGATGCAGCAGAACTAATCGACTTCAGGGAAGTCTTTGATGTGATACTTCATCAGAATTTACTTACTATGCTACAGCATACAGATTAGGTGGACAAGAAATTGGTTAAAGTGGAGAAAAGACACTTTTTTTTAACATTGAAAGAGGAATTACCAGGCTAGAGAAAGGATTACTAAGGGAGTTCCTCAAAGTTCAACCTTGAGACCAGTCTGATTTAGTATTTTCATTGTTCTTAGCACACACAAAGATTCTAACACAATTTTCTGATGACACAGAGTGAATAGACTTTGTTAATGTAAAGGTGAGTTGGAAGAATTTAGGAGACACTAAGGACTTGGATGACCTTGAGAGCTGGAGCAGTGTTAGTGGGATGAAGTATAATAGTGCAAAGTGCAAAGTCAAGCACTTGCAGACTAATGAAAAAAGCCTGTTCTATGAATTGGAGGATTATCAACTGAGAATAACAGAGAAAAATAACCTGGGTTAATCCAAAAGAGAAATAATATTAGCCACTATAAAATGTATCAGTGAAAAAATGAACATCCTAATCTTAGGAAATAGAGTGTGAGGGGTTTCTGAGAGAGATAAGGAAAGCCCTACCTAGAATATCATGTGTAACTAAGTCACTCATGTTCAAGAAAGCTCAATTTAAACTGGTCTAAAGGAGGGAAGATCTGTAGGTAGATAGCAAACAACTTCTAGTAGAAGACCAAAAGAACTTAAGAAGTTCACTTTAGTAAATGAAGACTAAGAAGCAATGTGACTCATCTCCAGGAAGAGAAAAAAAACCCAGTAAATGTGTATAAACTAGTCAACATTTGATGGAAGACCAAAATTAGAACCATCAAAGGAATGACTTTCTCAAATATCCTTACAATTTAAGAAACTACTAATTTAAAGATGCAGCTAAGTGGTTGAAAAAACTTTATAACATGTAGATATTTATAACAACAGGGGACTGGATAAGGTGAGCAGGCCTTTTGTTTTGTGTTTGTTGTATATTGAAGTCAGGAGATCAGCTTACTAAGATGAAACTGATTTAGAAAGAAACTGGAGTTGCTGAAAACCACTGACATTTGTAAAATTATCTTAATGGAGTGCCTCCTAACATTTGCAGTATCTTTTCAGTATAAAATTAATAGGTCTTGATTACTTTAATTTGCTGTGTAAGGGTGTCTTAAGTTTCTGAGACCATGAAATCATAGAATCATAGACTCAGAGTCATAGAATGGTTTGGGTTGGTGGGGACCTTTAAAGATCATCCAGTCCAATTATTTTTCACTAGATATGGTCCCTGTATTTCAATAAAAACATGGTCCAATTATAGAAGGATCAGAAGAGACCAATGAAATTTTCTGGGGTGCAGAAAACCCGACCAAAATCAGAAACTAAAGAATTTGGTGTAGTTGTTCCAGAAAAAAAGGGATACTTAAAAGAGTCTTTCAAGTTTTACTGAGATACAGAAAGAAGCGTGGAATTATCTGTTCTTCATTTTCCATGGTGGATAGGTTATGATGTAATAGACTTAAATCTTTCTTACTGAAGTTCAGGACATAATTTCTAATGGTAAAAATAGTTGAATGCTGGAATAAATAGGCCTGGTGATCTCATGTAATCTCAGCATCTCCTATATTTCCTTCCATTCATAACATTATTGTTAAAGTTTTTCACAAGTATATTAAACTATAAAAATGTATGAGAGGTGCAAACACTAAAGAGGCAATTACATGAGTTTCAGGTTATTTAAAGGGACATTAATAGAGTAATTACTGGAATAATAGTAGTTCCATACATTCCCTTTCAAGTGTCTTGGGGTAAACACTGAATGCATTAATTACTTTGTCTCAAGAGATAAAGTAATTTTTGTCTTGCTTCAGAAGAAGTAAAAAATATAGGTTTGATGTTCAACTTGATCTTATTTGCCACTGTATTACAATTATCCAAGATTTTCTAAAAAAGGAAACGGACTTTGATATATTAAAGACAGCAATTATCAATGTACGTGACATTTGTTAGATGCCAGGCATAGTTTATTTTGTCTCTGAAAGCATACCCAGAAAAACAAAACATTCAGTCAGTCAATCAATTCACTTACTCAAGTGTCCCTGAACTTTGCCAGAGAACTGAAATGCAGTCATGGAAGTTACAGTATGTGTCTGATGCTCTCAGCCTAGGATGAATCATTGTTTCTTATTATTTCCTATGATGCTTCATATCTGAAAAATATAACTTAGCATCTTTAGTTCATTTTTCTTTATTATTCTGGTCCTCTGACTTCAGACAGTAACATCCATTCCCATAGCTATAAGACGCCAATTTGTCCATGTGTGCTTTTGGCGATATACTCCTAAACAGATGAATGGATATTCTCAAGTAAGTTGTTAATAGACACTTTATAACCAGAGATATTTCTTATTGGTTAAAAAAGTCCAAAATGGCTCAGCTCTTTGATGTGCTAAAACTGTATCACAAGTGCTAACAGCTAATTAAAGTAGTGCTCTTCCATTATAGAAATTTCTCTACCTCTCACATTTTATTTAAGTCCAGTGCATTGAAATTAATAGAAAGACTCCCATCATTGAGAGAGGCATTGTTCAGGGCCTTGTCAACTGACATAATCTTTAAAATGTTCCTTTTGCTTTGTTTCATCTTTTGAAGTGTCAGTCCATGCAGACTACTTAGCTCAAGTATTTCACTTTCCAACATTTAATCTTTCTGTCCAGATACTATTTTTTTTTTTTAATCCTCCTTTGAATTTTTCTTTCACATCTTGAATTCATAACTTCATTCACTTAAAGAGAAGCCCAAAGCAGCCTTGGACTGGACCATACCTATTGTTTGACTTCCGTTCCAGTTTCCAGTTTTCTAAATGTATTTGTTTTATTTGTCTCTTAGTCCCAAGTCTCCTACCTATTTCCATGCCAATTGTTGTTTGGTTTTTTGTTGGTTTGTTGTTTGGGGTTTTTTTTTAAAAAAAAAAAAAAGTTTCTCTAACAGTCCCAATTGGACTGCAAACTCCTCGGAGCTAAAATTCGATTAAATCTTTTTTTGAGCATATTGTGCTTACCTGAAGGCCAGTGCTGTGGGAAGAATAGGGGGTGAGTCTTTTGTGTTACAGTTAACAAACACTAAACTGAGTGCTTATTTTCTATGAATTCATGACAGGAATGACCATCTCCAGAGAAATCTATGAACAGCACAACTCTGTGAAGCTCTCAACAAAGCAGCTAAGGGGATGGATAAGAACTTACACAGCTGCTTTTCTTTGGCACAAATCTCATGTTTGCTTGCACAAAATTCTACAAATTATTCTTTTAGTTTATCCTCTGAATAGATATATTGATATAATTAATGACAACTACATCTATTCAGTGTCAGTCTAAGATAAATAGGCATCACAAAATTCCCTAAAATGCAGCAAGAAGAATCAGTTTGGTCTTAGTTTACCTCTAAGATGAGTTCCAATACAGATTTTCTCTAAAGCATATATTAATGCTTTGTGCCACTGCAGCAGCCTGAGTCATGGTTTTACTAAACAATTTCCAGGGCAAAGAGTCCTAAATTCAAAAGTTAAAATTTGTCAGTCACTAAAATACAAGGTCATAGTATTGTTATCATATTTTATCTGTACTTCTTCAGCTTTAAGACTCATTTCAATAAATTATCACATTTACAACCTACCTTCAAGATATCTAATTTGAGTTAAACTGTCCCATGTGGTAGATGATGCATGTTGCAAGCCTCTCTGGAGGTTTAGTCCAATTAATCATGGAGCTAATGCCGAATGTGGTTCTTTGCTCAATCAGTTGTGTGTCACACAGCACTCGTATGCACCATCACTCTGTAATTTGCACTATCAGCAGGTTGCTGTGTGCAACTCGGGACACTGCTTTTAACTTCAGTAATTCCAAATAATTCCCACATAGAAAAGAGAGCTAATAATGTCAACTCTTGTTTTTCTTCAGGAAGGTGGTCTGAGTCATGAGTTAATTGTGTCATGGGTGCAGAATCATACACTCATTTACGTTGGAAAAGATCTTCAAGATCATTAAATCCAACTGGTAACACTGCCAAGTCCGCCACTAAACCATGGTCCTAAGCACTGCATCTACACAACTTTTAAATACCTCTAGGGATACACAACCACTTCCCTGGGCAGCCTGTTCCAATGTTTGACAACCCTTTTGGTGAAGAAATTTTTCCTAATGTCCAATCTAAACCTCCCCTGGTGCAACTTGAGGCTATTTCCTCTTCTATCACTTGTTACTTGGGAGAAGAGACCAACACCCACCTCACTACAACCTCCTTTCAGGTAGCTGTAGAGATCAATGAGGTCTTACCTCAGCCTTCTTTTCTCCAGACTGAACAACCCCATTCCCTCAATTGCTCCTCGTAAGTCTTGTGCTCTAGATCCTCACCAGCTTGGTTGACCTTTGGACATGCTCCAGCACCTCTGTGTATTTCTTGTAGTGAGAGGCCCAAACCCATAGTATTGGAGATGTGGCCTCACCACTGCTGAATACAGGGGGACAATCATTTCCCTAGTCCTGCTGGTCACACTTTCTGATACAAGCCAGGATGCTATTTGCCTCCTTGGCTACCTGGGCACACTACTGGCTCACATTCGACCAGCACCATCCTGGCTCACATTCAGCTGGCTATCAACCTACACCCCCAGGTCCTTTTCTGCCACAAAGCTTTCCAGCCACTCTCCCCCAAGCCTGCAATGTTGCATGGGGTTGTTGTGATCCAATCACAGGACTCAGCACGTAGCCTTCTTGAACCCCATACAACTGACCTTGTCCTATTGATCTAGCCTGTCCAGATCCCTCTGTAGACCCATCCTATCCTCAAGCAGGTCAACACTTCTGCCCAACTTGATGTTGTCTGCGAACCTGCTGAGAATGCACTCAATACCTCCATCCAGATCATTGATAAACATATTAAACACAACTGTTGTCAGTAATGAGCCCTGGGGAACACCAATTGTGACTGACTGCCTGCTGGATTTAGCTCCATTCAGAACCACTCTTTGGGCCCAGCCATCCAAACAGTTTCTTACCCAGAGAACAGTATAACTGTCCAAGCCATGAGCAGCCAGTTTCTCCAGGAAAATGCTGTGGGAAATGGTGTCAAAAGCTTTACTGAAGTCTAGGTAGACAAAATCCACAGCCTTTCCCTCATCCTTGTCATAGAAAGATATCAGGTTTGTCAAGCATGACCTGCCTTTCATAAATCCATGCTGACAGGGCCTGATCACCTGGTTATTCTGTACATGCTGCTTGATTGTACTCAAGATGATCTACTCCATGACTTTCCCTGGCACCCAGGTCAGACTGACAGGCTTGTAGTTCCTGGATCCTACTTCTGGCCCTTCTTGAGGATGGGCATCACATTTGCTAACTTCCAGTCAACTGGGATCTCCCCGGTTAACAATGACTTCTGATAAGTGATTGAAAGAGGCTTGGTGAGCACTTCTGCCAGCTCCCTCAGTACCCCTGGGTAGATCCCATCTGACTCCATAGACTTATGTGTGTCTAAGTGGTGTAGCAGGTCTTCAGCCATCTCCCCTTAGATTATGAGGACTCCAATCTACTTCCAGATCAGGGGGTTAAATATCCAGAGGACAAACCGGCCCTACTTTTAAAGAGGCTGAGGTAAAGAAGACATTAAGTACTTAAGCCTTTTCCTCATCTTTTGACACTATATTTTCCCCAATATCCAATAAAGGATGGAGATTCTCCTTAGCCCTCCTTTTGTTGCTGATGTGTCTACAGAAACACTTTTTATTGTCTTTTATGGCAGTAACCAGATTGAGTTCTAGCTGGGCTTTGGCCCTTCTAATCTTCTCCCTTCATGACTTCACAGCATCCTTGTAGTCCTTACAAGTTGCAGGCCCCTTTTTCTGAAGGTCTGTTTTGCCAATTATTAGGCCTAGCATAAAGGACACAGCCAGCCTAAAGATGAACAAATAACCAAATTGTATTTGATACAAAAGGGTCAGTACATGGGTAAGCACTGGGGGGTACAAACAAGTCAGATTATACATAATTGACATCGATCCCACTGACCCCAACAACACCACCACATGACCAACAACAGGTGGAATAAACAGTGAAACACAGTTTCCCCATAGAAGGGACAGGAGACAACCAAGTCAACAAACCAAAAACATAAGACCAAGGAAGACACATATTAAATCTCTCCACACAGCCTACAATTACAAAAGCCAGACCTGACTGGAGCCCAGTCCCAGGGAAACAGAAGGTCCTTCCCCAACAGGGAACTCTGCACAGTACATCCACCTCACAGACAGACACTGCCCCTGTCTGTAAGTGGTCCGAGCTTTTATCCCTAAGTGGGACACCAGACCTCTGTTTACTTAATGTGGAACACCTGGGGCTCATTTACCCAATGGCTCTCCCTGCAAGGCTGGCACCACCCTGGAGGGAAGCCTAAAGGCAAACTCGCCTCCTCTTTGTGAAGGGCTGTGGGAATCACCCATATGTCAACCTTAATTTGGGGCTTGGGGTTGAAACCCCAGCACTTTAAGGTTATAAACATTTGGGTTTATCCTGAGTTCCAGCCAAATGTCTCTGTCCAGCCAGACCAGTCATCTTCCCCTCTGGCTCATCTTTTAGCACATGGGGATGGTCTGCTCCTTCACCTTTAGGATTTCCTTCTTGAAGAAGGTCCAGTCTTCCTGGACTCCTTTGCCCTTCAGGACTGCCTCCTAAGGGACTTTACCAACCAGTCTCCTAAACAGGCCAAAGTCTGCCCTCCAGAAGTTCAAGGTAAAAGTTCTGCTGACCCTCCTCCTTGTTTCTTCAAGAATCAAAAACTCTATCATTTTGGGATCAGTCTGCCCAAGATAGCCTCCAAACATCACATCATCCACAAGTCCTCTGTTTGCAAACAACAGGTCCAGCAGGGCGCCTTCCCTAGTTGGCTCCATCACCAGCTGTGTCAATAAGTTATCTTCCACACACTCCAGGACCCGAGGAGGCCGTTTTCTCTTTGTTATATTGTATTTCCAGCAGACATCTGGTAAGTTGAAGTCCCTTACAAGAACAAGGGCTATTGATTGTGAGATTTCTCCCAGATGTTTATAGAATATTTTATCAGCCTCTTCATCCTGGTTTGGTGGTCTATAACAGACTCCACCATGATACATCCTCCTTTATAAGTATAGACTGAGAGAGCTGCTATTGCACACCCTAGAAAAAAGAAGGCTTCAGGGACACCTTTCTAGTGGTGGTTCACTTTTTAAAGGGAGCCTACAAGAAAGATGAGGAGGGACTCTTTATCAAGAAATACAGTGATAGGATGAGGGGTAACATTTCTAAACTGAAAGCAGATTTAGATTAGATATCAGGAATAAGTTCTTTAATGTGAGGGTGTTGAGACATTGGAACAGGTTGCCCAGAGAAGTTGTGGGTGCTTCCCCCCGGAAGTGTTCAAGGCCAGGCTGGATGATTCTTACAGTAAACAGTCAACCCAGTCAACCTTATCAACAGCATGTTTTTATGATGACATCTATATTATAGTTTTCCTGCTGCACAATGGCTTCCAGTTTGTTACCCATACTGCATGCACCGGTGTAGATGAAATTCAGTTGGGCTATCAACCCTACCACCTTTTTTGAGAAGAAAAACCCTAATTCCTACATGCCCAATTCTCAGGCACTTCCATGGTTTCTAACACATGAATAACCCTTGAGTCTTTGCTGCTGTGTGGATCTCCATCCCCTACCTTCACTGAGACAGCATCCAAAGGACCTCATTAGCAAGCACACTGTCCCTCAAATATTGTCATGCCATCCCCAGGTTTATTTCTAGCAAGCTTGGTTTTATCTCTTTCCCTCTTAAAATCTAGTTTAAATTTCTTTCAATGAGCCCAGCTGACTCCTGTGAAAATAACCTTTTCCCCCTTTGAGACAGGTGTACCTCATCTGTTACCAGCAGGTATGGTGTCTAACAGACTGACACGTGATCAAAAAACCCAAAATTCTACCTGTGACACCAGGCTTGGAGCTAGGTATTGATCTGCTGGCTCTTCTGGTTTCTTCCTTTATCATTTCCTGCAACTGGAAAGATAGAGGAGAACACTGCTTGTCCTCCTGATCCCTTAACCTGTTGTCACAAGACCCTAAAGTATCTCTTGATTGCCTTCAGACTTCTTTCTGCAACTTTATTGCTGCTTACCTGAAAAATCAATAATGGATAATAATCTGAGGGCCATACCAGAGTAGGAAGTTTTCTCTTCATATCTTTAACCCATGCCCCAGGGAGGCAGCAGACTTCCCTAAGAAGTGGGTCCAGTCTGTATATTGGAACTTTTGTTGTCTTCAGAAGGGAGTCTCCTATGACAACGACTGCTCATTTTTTCTTTATGTAAGAGGTTTTTACACAGGGCATAGGCCAACTTAACCTTGGCAACACCTCCAGTCTATAACCATCGTGCTCATTATTGTTTGGTTTCAGTTTGTCACGTCCCGCTCCAGTGAGGGGGACAAGTGACTCAGATTCGCAAATCCCCAATTGGAGCGGACAACAAGTCTCCAAGTTCAAGCATTTATTAACTACCTACAATGCACTAATTGAACACATGATAACTGGCTAAGTACAGAGCAAGCTATGGCAAGCAATATAATATGCTTTACATTTCTTAACAGAAAAAAGGAAAAGAGGGAGATAGAGGGAATGGGGGAGTACAGATCACCAGTCTGGGTTCCTGCGCTGCTCCTGCTGGCGAGGATTCCAGGAGGCAGCTATCTTCTTCGCTGGCATCCATCATCTTTGCTTCACTGCTCTCTCCAGACGGCCGGGGCGGGGGCAGGAAGAGGGGCAGAGAGAGAGAGAGAGCCCTTTCTTCTCCCCTTTGATTTATACCCACTTTCCTTGGGTCCATCCCCTAGGTCAACCCACAGACCTACGTATCCCATGTACAGGGAGGGGTAAGGTGTTTCATGGGATGATGTCACTCGCATGATCATGACAGCCCTCGTTAGCATATTGAGGGGTGTCAACTTTAATATGCATTTCGTGGATAATGAAGCAAAGTTCGTTCACCGGACACATGGCCCTTGAAATCTGCCCAGGTGCCCCAGGGCAGAGCCGTCCCATCTCCACAGGGCTCTCTCCCCCAGATACATCGGGCAGCCTTATCAGCTTCGGCCTCCACAGAAAGCACCCTGTGACTCATAGTTTTGTCTTGCGAGTGTTTGAGGCAAATCTTCAATCAGCCTCAACTCTTGCTTTCCCAGGCTGTTTGTCTTAGTTTTTCACAGGCCTGGTTGCTCGGCTCTCACATCGTTGCAGATCCTCATACCTATAATGCAAGGGCACCTGGGGAGATGGGGCAGTCACAGAGGAGATGCACCTGCTGCGCCAGACAGGAACTTGTTATCATTGCCCCTATCACCCAAGTGGGTTAATCCCACTAACTCAAATTGGCATTTGTACTAATGTTGGTCACAGGATTGTGTCTGCCCATAGACTGTTATTTACACCAACATATATTACACCAACGTATTATCAACTGCACGGTGAAAAATTGGTTGGCAATCAGCAATTTCGGTCACTAAAAAGAAAATGGTTTGTTTTAGGAGACCCAAAGCTGAAATGTGGAAGGACTGGAACTTGAAGCTCATTGAAGGGGAGGGAGTGCTACTGACCCTTCCTGCAGAATGCAACTTGCTGGTCCTTCTGTCATTCCTAGTCCCTACCGCAAAGTTAATTTATTAGATACTTAAAGCTGACAAGGGCTATGTTTAATGTGTAAGGGTTTTCACAATATCTTTAGGCTTGTTAAAAACAAGACTGCATTGTTAGACCAGAACTGAGAGCATGTCTTGAACTGACTGTGGCTTACTTACATAAAAAATTACTGCACAGGAAGCAAGATACTGTGTAACAGGGTGGAGTGTCCAGGATGTTATTTAGAAAATCTAAATTGGGTTCCTGTTTTGCATGATTCCCTCGAAAAACCTACCAGTCTCTACTACCTATAAAGAAGTCTTAAGGAGACTGGACTGGGACAGCGAAATATAGTTTTATGAATAATCTTCTAGCTCTGTCTGTGAGCACCTTCAGGAGCCCAGCAGGGCTTCAGACCTACTTGAGGGGGGATGCCAACCTGAAGTAACACAAGAATAAGTCCATACTCCCAGGGGCACAGTCAGAGCACAGCCCGCCACTGACAGGGCTGCACAACCTGGGAGCCAAAGCTGGTTGGTGCCTTGCTGGGGATGTATGAGGGTGGTTGAACTCTGTAACTGTCTGCCCCTGACACTGTAACTGTGACCTTATTGCACGTCAGAAGAATCTTCACAGGCTGCCTTCCACGTCAGGAACTTCACTCTACAGTCAAACTCACAATCAGCAAGAGATGGGAAAGCAGATCCCAAGCACATCCAGAAAATTGCTTTACCTTCAGAAACCATGTGAGGGCAAAGGGGAAGAAAGATTATTTACTTGAATGGTGTTCACTTCCTTGTATCTCTGCCTAAAGGCATGCCACTAAATGTGTATCCTTTAAACTGCATTAACAACGTAATACTGCAGTACTTTTACAAATTCATAAGTCATGACTTTGGAACAAAACAATAACATTAAAAAACTTTGAAAAATGTATTTATTAAGCTACTGTGTCACTGCATATCTCATTAAATTACGTTTTATGTAACACATACTATATATAGTAATCAGATTCATTAAGTATATAATATGTTACAATATTGAGAAAAGGTTGCTATACTGTTCTATTTCTTAGATGTATGGCAAAAGTATAACTTTGCAACCTGAAATTGGCAAATAAAAGTTTTGTTTTGATGCTTGGTGAATACCTGACACTTTGAACACCAATGGTTGTCTGATCCAGCATCACATTTTAACGGCTTTTTTTTTACTACCACATATTTGTCTTCCAGGAACCACATCAGCTTGGTGGTAACTAATCACTATTTGCTCATTCTTTTAAAGCATATATGAATTTTTTATTAAAAAGTTATATCCCATTTTACAAAGTCTGGTTATGACATGCAAAATTAATGCCAAAGGCCAACATTTAATTATGATGCACTGCTAGCAACTGCTCTGATGTGCTATGGAAAACTAGTTTGGAGTTCATGTCTTAATGTTTTTCATGTTCTACTTTCTTGTATTTCAGAATAAACTTTATTTGTTAAAAAAAAAAAAATCATTTCTGTTGTTGCTAATAATTTTGAACTGTCTATAAAGTACAGTATTTAATTCTTTGAAAAGAATTATTTGTTGCATTCTGAAAATGTGGAACATCTGTAGCTTTGAGAATTCATTATTTTATGTTGTCATATTCCATGCTTTTTCTAAAATCTCACCTACACAATTCAGTATTCTGCAAGAGAACCTCAAGTCTCCTCACAACTTTCATGCCTGGATGCAAGTCTTACCAAACAGAGAGATATGCTAAGAATTTTATAGTCATCAAAGTTCCAGAGAAAAGCTTGAAGCATAAGATTTAAGGACATGGAACAGCAATAAAGGCCGCGTCAAAGTATTCTTAAAAACAAAACAAAACAAAACAAAACAAAACAAAACAAAACACAATGCCTTCTTAATTTTACATTGTCATGTTAATATTCCTTAATCTAAGACTTCGACCATGGAATTAACCATATTCCATAGTTATCTTCCAGAGGATATCATAAATGCTTTATCATCATAGATGACTCCTAGGTTAATCTGTCTGACTGAATATCACAAGAGCAAATTTAGTATACCTGGACTAATATATCAGCAAGTTTCCCCCAAATGAGTCAAATATAAATTCTGCAACATTATTTACTGCCTGCTCTGAAAGTAAGTCACAATTACAAAATTTTATGACAATCACTATTCACTGGGTCTACTGCAGTGTAGTATCTTTTAAAAGGGGTAGGCAATTCCTTTTAAATAATATTTCTGTTCAAATGGACCTGTGCTGTCTTTAAAATCTTATCTCCTCCAGAGCTGCAGGGAAAAAGTCAGGACACTTTATATCATTAGAATCTGCACTCTCATCTTCTCACAGAGACTCAGAACATTCTGCTTCTTGAAGAGACCAAGGTTTCAAAATGTTAAAGACATGAGTTGTTAGTGTTTAATATAAGATTATTTTAGGTCAGTTTAGAAGTTTAGGAGTCCCTTGAACCCATGAAAAGTTAAGCTTTATCAAGTAAAACAAAGAACAAAGATGAAAATGCATTTAAACAAAAAAAGGAAAATTCAAACAAAAAAGTGTCTATGTATAAAAGATTTGAAAGGTACGTGTTCTGCATACACAGAAAACAAGTGCAAAGTTATAAAGCTTTTATTGACACTTTTTTTTTAAGATTTTCATAGCTTGTAGCTTATCCACCCCAAAACTTCTGTTTGTCAGTTTTTACTATATGCAGTGCTATCTTGTATTCTCTAACCATGAATCATAAAAGGCATTGAGATAGAAGTGACAAATTGCTAAGTCACATGGAAACTATATTCCTCATTTCTCTTCGCTCACCTCATTTTCACTCTGTTTGTCTATCTCAGGTTAAACTTTGAACATTTCACAGCTCTGAAAAGATTCAAACAGCTCTCAATTTTGTCTCTTAGAGTAGGATATTGTAAAAAACAACATTCCTCTTGCACAAATGTGGAATTTCTCTACTCATACTTAGCTCCAAACTTAATCTTTCCCCAAATCCAAGGTAGACAGCACTTGTTCAAGGAACATTTCCTTTTTACCACAAATTTAAAAGCAGTTGAACTGAGGATACTTGTACAGCTTCAGATTTGTCATAGATATTGTCTGAAAGTTATACATTTTTATATTCTTTTTTTTTTTCATCTTAGAATCTATGTAAATGCAATTTAAAAGTATGCATGGAGGTAGAAATATTAAGTTAACCATGCTTTCAGTCATTTCTGGGCATCTTTCTTTGCTTTGTGGCACAGCGATTAGGGTGTAAAAGAGTTATATTATGATGTTACATTGCAAGAAACCCTCCAACTACTAATTCTGTCCTCCATTTTTCAACTCATGAATTTTATGAAGGCACTGGATCCAGAATGGCTGGTTTTACAACCTAAAGGTAGAAGATCATATTCTTTTTATGGCAGGAAAACATCTAAAATGAAATGTTTTACAGACCTCTTGTTCTGTTTGTGTTGGAAGCTGAGGTATTTGCTGTTTGTTCAAACTGTTTTGCTTTTTAACTAGCACAGTGTACTCATTCAAACACCAGGATTTAGATATAACCCAGCTCATAAATGTTTCCTTACATTTATTTCAGATCAAGCTATCAAATTTTCAGTAAAATGACTTGTCTTCATCTTGAGAACCTTAGTACAGATAAGGTGATAAAATTTCGGTTATTATTGCCACATTGAACTTCATAAATGGCACTTAAGTACATAAACTTGTTCTAAGTCTTGCAGGTGATAAAAATGAAATTCAGCTTGGAAAAAAAACAAAACCCAGAAGTAAATTTTCTCCCATGTAATCTTGTTTTCTTTATGGAAAAAGATGTTACCATATTTGGAAACTCCACATAAAACTGGTGGATTTATGTGGGCTTTGAATGATATATAGACCTGTAACTTTCTATGCAGAAGTGAATTTCCCTCTGTGGTAAAGTAATAATGTCTCCCATGTCAGCTTGGAATGTGCCTAGCGCAGCAAGGACTTGATTCTGATTAATGACTGCAATATTATTTGTTTCATTTTGTTCTTACTCCTAATCAAATTATATAAATACATTTTACTGCTTTCTGAATCACAGAAGACGATCCACATCAAATGAAATATGTTTTCTTCTCATAACCATTATGTCAGGTAGAATGGTAAAATCCTAAGTATTGTTGGTTATCAGGTGTTTTCAGACTATTAATGTAAACAAATAATATTTGGATTAATTTCGAGAATGTGTTGATGGATCCATATACTTTATCATCTAGTGAGTGCAATAGAGTATTTCAGTAATTCTTATGTATTTTCTAGGATATACAGACATACTCTCATGTATGGTTTTCTTAATATTCTTCTGTCTTTATGATATACAGAGTGATCATTTCAATTATTCTGTATCAAAGAAAAAATTTCCATAGGTAAATGGTAAAGCAGAAGAATTAGAGTGGTTTCCGTGTTTTCTCCTCTAACAGTGCAGTTCCCCCTCTTCACAGTGAGGGTATGATCTTAGCAGAAAACATCTGGTAGGTTTGTGAAATCAACGGCAAGTCTGTAGGGGACAGACTGTGCTGGTATAGGGTGCCCACACTATTTGTATAACTCCATTCAATGAATGTTCATGTTTCATCTCTCGAAGTCAGCCTTTCTGTAAAGACAGAGAGGAAGAGGAGACTTATCTCAAGCATGTCTGAGGGAGAGGTATCTAGGCTACGGGATAGAGAGGTAAGAAGAAAACAAGGAGGTGATCACAGCAAGGGCCTGAGAACCTTCAACTCAAATATAGAAGGGAAGAGAAATGGCAGAAAGGAACAAGGATCTGGCAGCCAGACCACAGAAGTGGCAGAAGACCAGAGAGAAATAAGCAAAGTTTGTTGCAGCCCAAAATGCATCTGAGCTAATTCAAACTAAGACCATATGCAAGAACATTCTTTTAAGGAAGAACTATTTACAAACTTTTTATTGCTATGCAGACATAGTTATTCTACTTTCTTTTAAAGCTTATACGATAATGGAACATGTATTTTCCAGTTTAATAGCCAATATTACAACTTGTCTAAAGGAGCTCACATAAAGGGCAAGTTCTAGACAAATTCATAAATTTGGCCAAGTCAATGTTCCATCACATTCAATTAGCTTTGAATGTTCATACATATTATGATATTATAAACTGTCCAGTGTTGTTAGTGTACTACACCACTGAAGTTAATGAGAGAAACATAGTATATGGTCATAGACAGAGTTCAGCACAGCGAAGACTGTTCTCCTCTGGATCCCAGGCTAACACTGATGTGGTTGTCTTGGATGTCTCTGTATAGTTCTTCACTATCCCATACAATTATAGTTTTACTAAATGAACAAATGGTACAGGCTATATAGTCATAAAGGCCACACAGTAAATCAGAACAGGGTATGAAGTACAACATGAGAAATTATGTCTTTACTGGTAATATTAAGATATGTATAAGTAGTTTTCCTCTGTTGCCTTAACGTTATTTAGAGGTTCCCCTTCCAGAGATATTCAGGGTTAAATATCTGACTTTTAATTTGAGATAAAAGGATACTAGTCATTAAACAAAGTCATTAGACTCAATATAAAGGTGAACTCTAGCTGTTTAAGAACTTTATCCCATTCCCCATATCCGTATCTTCTGCGTGAATGAAAACGTCTATCATCTCCTTCAGTCTGGAGCACAGAAACTCATTCACCATCCTATTTCTAGCCCAAGAGAATTGAAACTCAAGGGCAAACAGAGCCCTATTGGAAATATCAGAATAAGTTCTTAATGGATGGTTGTTATCAAAGCACCCCTGTTGGAGAACGGCTTGCAGAGCAAGGCCATGGGTCTCTGCAGAAGCTGATTGCAGCCATCTGAGCTAAACAAAGGAAAAAAAACAGGGCACAGTTATGCTAACAAAGGACTGTTATGTTAACAAAGAGAGAAACTGAGGTACACAATGGCCTTGACTATGATTGTAAACAACCTTGGGAAAGAAAGCAGGCCAGAAGAAGGAAGATGTTGTGACACACCTGAAATGCCACAAGGGGCTGGGATGTTATAATGTAGCCTTTTAGATGTATCCAATAGATTTGTGAGTAGTATGCATGATTATTGTAGAGTGCTTATATAAGGTGTGATTTCTTTCAATAAAGTTGAAGCTCGCTCTATCATTCACATTGAATCGGCTGCTTGCTTCCTCTGTCCTCCGCACACCCCCACTTTGTCATCCTCAGACAATTTTATGTTTTGTAGATGAATGGCTGATTTTTTTTAATTTTTTTTTTTCTTCCCCAGCTTCTATAATTAGCATTTAACTTTAGTGGTGTTTCCAAGTACTCTCTCCAGGGTCATGGGACCAGTAATGTTGGTTATATGGAAAAAAAAAAAAAATTACTTATCAGGTAAGTATTCAGGTAGATATAAGAATTCCGTGCAACTGAAGGAAAAAGGGAGATAACTGAATACTGGAGTGTCTTGGATTTGGGACAGATGCAGACACATGCATCCATAAAGATTTGACTGAGATGGATACTATCAGGCTGTTTAACCTTGTCTCAAAGCAAGAGACATATAGAACATCCTACCCTCATAGAGGTGAGAAGGGGAAAAGCTCTGGGACTCTACCAAGCAGGACTCATCTGACTCAGGTCTGCTGAGGGATACAGAGATGTCTGCCACAGGGAGAGCTCCTGGGGAAGTCTAATACTCTCCCAATACGCTGTCAGGTTTACTTTCCAATTTGTGATACTACTCATTTCTGGAGGAACTTCCAGTCTTCTCCTTCCCCTTAGCACATCATTTCTACTTCCAAGATTTACATTTACTACAGTTTATATGATAGCTGACTACTGTTTCTTCTTGCCTCATCCTTTATACATCTTCCAAATATTAATAACCTATAAGTTATTTAACAGTTTTCTGTTTGCAGATAGTCAAACAAATACTTTATGAAAAGTAGATCCATGAGTCTTTCTTTTCCTGTTATTTATTTTCTCCCAAACATATGTAAAAGTGTCAAAAGTGATCTAAACTCTTAATTGCTAAAATTATGTTGACATTCAATTAAACGTAAAAACCCAAATTTCTGCACCATTTTTGAAATGTAATTTCAGCTTCAAAACCATGTAGCTATTTTTGACAATGTTACCTTGTCTCTTTCTAATAATTTTCTCTGTAATTATGTTCTTTAGTTTCTTTAAAGAGGTACATTTAACTCTGACTAAATTAGTAGAATCAAGACATTGAACTTTCTCTCTTTGCTTTTTTGAATTACACATGACAAAATCAGGGAAAGGGGCTATTAAAACAGTAAGAAAAGTTGAAAAATGTAAACATAATTGGGAATTTAAGGATATGATTCAAGATTAGAGAATTCAGATACAGTCTATACCAAATATTGTTCTTTGGATTTAAAAACAAACAAACAAACAAACAAAAAAAACAAACAAACAAAAAAAAAAGGAAAACATTATGCCTGCAGCAAAATTGAAAATATATTAAAACCAAGGATTTTATGTGGGGTTCAGCAAGACCTGAAATGAACTAACTCACATGCCTGGTAAAGCATCATCAAGCTTAGTACAAGCTCTTTCATGCTTAATGTCTCCCTGGTAGCATCACTGGCAAATTCTGCCTTGGATGCATTCACACCATTTTTGCAGATCAAGATGAAAGGCACGAAAAGAAATCTCAGCTACCACATTGTTTTGAGAAATCTATCCTATATTCAAGCTTCTCCATGTATTTCATTAAATGTTAATAAATAGTGTTACTTTATACTCCATACTTTTCTGAAGAAAAAAACCCCAAACAAATAATCGTCTAAACAATTCCGCAAAGAAATCTAATTCTCAGCTCAGGAGGAGCAATTCTTGTCCTTCAAAAATTTTCCATATTTTATTATTTTTATCTTAGAACATAGGGCTAATCGTTTTTCACAGAAGGTTAGTGCTCATCCAATTTCATGGGGTTATTGGTTCATATCACAGATGTAAAAAATGCAAGTGTTGGTTATTTCATCTTTTCTAAAAATACAGACTACTGCGGGACAGAGTAATGACATTTGGCTTATCTCTCAAGCACAAATATAACTTGGAGACCACTGGTGCATTTTAGGAAAGTAGTACCAATTTCTCATGAAACGCGCCAATCTCATTACAACATTCTCTCAGCTGCAGACCTCCTAAATACAGTATTAATATCAACTGCTAATATTATTTCCTTTCAATAAATAAAATTTATATGCAACATTACTGAAGTTTTTCTAGCTGTTGGTGGGTCATTTGAGGCCAGCTAGCCCAGAGGAGATAAGGTTCAGCACAAGAAGGATTCTTAGATTTTGGTAGATAGGTTGAGGTCAAGTTTATCTTGCCCTACATATCTTCTGGTTTTCATCTGATACTCAGATAGCGACTGAGGGAGAGATTAAGCTCTCAATTTAACCATCTAAAAATAAGGTGCTGTCTGAACAAGTCAGTTGCCTTGGTTTCTTCTAACCATTGGAGAGAGTTGTTTCAGAATTTCAGTGTAGTTTTACAATGAAATTAATTTTAACATGAATCCCACTTATTTTAAAGCTGGATGGAAAACTAATTTGTAGGTCCAGCTGTAAAAGAACTCTTTAGGTTACATTTCACTGATATTCCAGTAGTCATGGCATACAGATATTGGTCCATATAATTAAAAAAATCTGGAAATGAGTGCAAAGAATTTGGATTCTGCTGTTATAAAACACCCTCAGAAAATCTACAGAGAGTTCCATGATACTCACCAAAAAAATAATTCAATAAATCTTTATAAAATAATACTATGATACACATGATATGTATAAATTAGTTTATGGGTGACGGGAATAGAGTCCACATCTCTCTGAGTACACCGGGCTCAACAAAAAAGTCTTTTTAATATTAATTACAGAATAGTTCTTCCAAGTCAGACTATAGTGAGGCCACTGCATAACAGAAGCCATTACATGGAACACTCATTTCTGCCAGTCCTTGGCAGGCTGGCAGACAGGCCAAAGACTTCATGGATTTAAGCAACAAATATATGTTCCTGGATGCTGGTCCTGCCCAAGCAAGCTCAAGGCAGCATTAGCAGGAGCTTAAAAAAGTATCTTCCAAGACATTAGTCTGATATTTATCAGAAACTCCAAATTCATGTAAAAATTAGGCTCTTTACAAAAGTCTATGCTTTGTAAAAGTAACCCAAATAATTCTGGCCTGTAGATGCATACCCACAGGGCATGTGAATCATTTTCATGGCATTATTTCCTGAGGAACTGCTAATATTCCATTCACATCTTAAATGCAAATGTGTCAGTCCTTTCTGTCACTGGTAGAAAATGAGTAGAGATAAGGTTTTGGTTTTGGGTGGATTTTTCCCTAGCAACTGGACTCCTTTCAGCTTTTCTGTTACACTGCAGCTCTAAATATTATTGCTAAATATTTTTGCTTAACAATAACCAGGTTGAACGAATTCTTTCTGAGTTACTATGTGATTCATTGCTGGGAGTGCAGAAAAATTAAGTTTTCACAATAGTTCATCCAGCTAAAGATCACCTTCTACTCTGATAATATACAATGAAACCAAACAAAGGAGAAATGACTGCAATACTCTGAATTCTGTACAAAGTCGTAATTCAAAGGAGCAGGGATTTATAGTTATTTCTTTCAGACTGAATAGCTAGTCAAAATCTGTGGTCCTGTGAGCTATTTTGGCTAGGAGAAAAAGATAATTATGGAGCCAAGTTATTCTGATACTATCATATTCTTATATATATGAATCATGGAAAACACTGCTTTACACTGCACTTGAGGAAATCAAACTATAAAATTATTAACATTAACTTCAAAATTCTTTCACATGAGTGCTCTCTTAGCTCTTTCTAAAGAGATTTTTCACTCTTTTTCTGTCTTTTTTCCCTTCCTCTCTTGCTTGCTCTGTTGGTTCATCTGTTGCTGTGATTTGCCTCACTGCTTTTCTTCTCTTCCATATCTTTATCTACACCAAAATAATAGCGCGCCCTCCCCCCCCCCAAAAAAAAAAAAAAAAAGGCATCACTTGTGATTTTTTCATTAGCCAAGTGCTTTATGAAAGGAACTTCACTTGATACTGCAAGGTTGTAAATGTCATTGTATTGCATTATTGGCATTACACTGATATGAATACTGCATATATTCATATAAACTTTATATAATATATAAAAATTAACTCAGTGATCAATATTTGTAAATACTTTGAGCTGTCATGAAAGGGTAGACTCATGTTATTTTCATCTGATGCTCATATTGTGGGAGACTTTAACCCCCCAGACATCTGCTGGAAATACAAAACACATAGTGGGACCAGTCACGGAGATTCCTGGAATATGTGGCAAGATAACAGCCTGACACAGCTGGTGAGTGAACTGACCAGAGAAGGTGCCCTGCTGGATCTCTTCTTTGTGAACAGAAGAGGACTGGTGGGTGATGTGGCAGCTGGAGGCCAACTAGGGCACAGTGATCATGAAATATAATAGAATTCTCTATTCTTAAAGAGTTCAGGAGAGAGATAAGCAGAGCTTACATCCTGGACAGCATTCATCTGGCAAAACTGGCTGCTTGTGGCTTGGATAGGCACATGTTTCACTGGGAAAAAAATGGCTGGACAGCTGGGTCCAAATCATTATGGTGAATGAAGTTAAATCCAGTTGGTGGCCAGTCATGAGTGGTATCCCCCAGGGCTCGGGTTTGGGGCCACTCCTGTTTAACATCTTTATTGATGATCTGGACGAGGGGATCGAGTGCACCCTCAGTCAGTTTGCAGATGACACCCAGTTGGGTGGGAGTGTTGATCTGCTCGAGGGTAGGGAGGCTCTGCAGAGAGACCTGGACAGGCTGGAGCCATGGGCTGAG
>NW_020799095.1:126181069-126236963 GCF_003259725.1 Athene cunicularia
GCACTGGTGAGGCCGCCCCTCGATTCCTGTGTTCAGTTTTGGGCCCCTCACTACAAAAAGGACATTGAATGACTCGAGCGTGTCCAGAGAAGGGCAACGGAGCTGGTGCAGGGTCTGGAGCACAGGTCGTACGGGGAGCGGCTGAGGGAACTGGGGGGGTTTAGTCTGGAGAAGAGGAGATTGAGGGGAGCTGGGGATGAGTCTCTTTAACCAAGTAACAAGCTATAGGACAAGAGGAAATGGCCTCAAGTTGTGCCAGAGAAGGTTTAATCTAGACATTAGGAATTATTTCTTTACAGAACGGCTTGTCAGGTGTTGGAATGGGCTGCCCAGGGAGTTGGTGGAATCCCCATCCCTGGAGGTGTTTAAGAGTCAGGTTAACATAGTGCTGAGTGATTTGGTGTAGTTGAGAATGGTCAGTGTTAGGTTAATGGTTGGACAGGATGATCTTCAAGGCCTCTTCCGGCCTAGATTATTCTGTGATTCATATGAAGTAGGCCAGTCATAGTCCATATAATCAGGACATCAGCACAAAACTTAAGTATTCTTTGTTAACATATGTATAATCACTTCTAGAATGAAGATGTCATGATTTCCACCAAAAACAACACTTGGAATAATAATTTGTTCATAAAGAATGCAAAATTGGATACAAATAGAAATGCCACAAGAATAGTAACATAACATCAGTATACAGGTAAATGTAATGGGCTCAGTGTTGATTCATTCATACTAAAGAAAAGTAAAAAATATCTGCAGTTGGAAGGTGTTTCAGTGAATATTACAGCAGCAGGTGCACAAGCATTACCGCCTTCTGCAAAACAGATTCAGCAATGCTTGTTAAGGTGTAGGTTTTTTTGATTTGACTTGATTTGATTTGATTTGATTTGATTTGATCGGTCTAGTGCTCATCCTCTTAGGCATGTATTCATTTCCATAATACCCAGCAAGCAAGAGCAGAACAACCAAGAGAAATTGAGAGCCTAATATTAATAATAATTTAATGCGTAAAAACTAATGTTTTTGCTTTACTCTCTCATGATATTAATGATCCATATTACTTATTCTCCATCTACTCTTTCATGTTTTTACCTCTTTGCATTTGAACATTTTATGGTAAACTCTAGAGATCAATTTTTACAGCTAAGAGAGATGCATACAAGCATAATACATTTTGCAAACTTCTTAAATAGTGTCTGTTGCAGAATGGAGACAAGAGGTCTTAAAATGAGGCATCCCATAAAGATTCCCATTTTGTGATATTCTGAGATAAGTGCTGATGGAAATAAAAAGATTTCAGGTAAAATTAACATTGGTCAAAGTTTTCCTAGTTTACTGTCAGAGAATGGCAGTATCTCAAAAAATATACAGATGTCCAGTCCAGCTTTTCTGTGGAGGGAAAGCCCTGAGACAGGGCCCAAGGGCATCCAGCTCTGAGTAGCCCAGTAGTTTTATGGGTCCAGTGTAGCAGATTCTTTCTGGGCCCAGGTCTGGACCTGGAAAGATGGCTTTCTATCTTTCTCAGCATTCACCTGGAAACTTCTGAATCTTTTAAACTGATGATTTTATACTTTTATTTTAGCCTCCAAGTGTGCCCATGAGTCACTGTCCCTGATTGCTCACACTTCCTGCATGTTGACTCATGATCTGGCTTGTGAATCCAGGGTAAGCCAGCTACATCTGCTCATGGGGAAATCTGGAAATAAAAGAAGTGGAAGAGAGTTGCTTGTGCCCAAGCGCTACCCTGTAGTCAGAGGCAGCTGGTGTAGGGAGCTGAAGTGGAGTTGAGTTTCAGCACAGTTACTAACAGTACCAGTGAAAATTTTTGACATCTGGACTTTGGTCCTCACTGTGACAACCAAAATTTTTCCATTCCTACATCTCAGAAATACTGGAGAATAAAAGACAACCAGGGACTTAGGAACTTAGGCTCTTAGATGGGACTTCAGGTCTAAAAGAAACATCTGTTGTAATAATTCTGAAATAAATGGTGTTTGGTTTGGGGTTTTTTTTATGTTTGTCTGAAGATTCAAGATTTCTGGGGTTTCATACTGAAGCATGTTATTTGTGTCCAAAATTTCAGGTTATAGAAAGATAAGAACTCTGGTTTCCAAGAAGAATTCACTAAAATCTAGTAAGCTTCATGGCAAAGATTTTCCTTCCCTTGATTCAGCCTTCAGCCAATTTCTGAGGGCAGTGATGGGGGAGTAAAGATTTTTTTTGGAGGTGATGTTATAGATCAGATTGTTAAATCATTGTGTTGAATAGTTGTGGAAAAGCATTAATGATTAGTTCATTAAATTTGTGTCTTGAAGATGTAAATATGATAGGAATACTAAGCATAATTGCTCCTATGCTTTATCTTTTCTGTAAGGTTTCCAGTAGTTTGCCTATTGGCTGTAGCATCCTGGGCACTTTCCAGATTGCCTAATTAATTGCATTCTCCCTACAACTTCAACTGCATCTAATTAATAATTTCTGTTGTGCAGTGCCATTGTGGCCTACTAATTCTTTCATTTTGATTCCAAGTTTAAGTGATCCCTAGATATGTTTTAGTGACTGAAGTAAAAATTGTGATTGTCTTTTGAAATTGCTTACAAACTGAATTCAGGTGAGGAGTAATAAAAGAAGTAAGGAGATGTGGGAAGATGGCCATTGGTTTTAGTATGCTTAAATGGTTACTTAACTAAAAGCAACGTAGTTTGTGTTCAAGTGTTTCATGGTTTATTTTGCAAATAAAGCAAACAAATAAATGCAGATGTTTACATATTCATCTCTACCACCTGTAAGATGCATGTGGAAGTATGTGGACAATAAAGGTTTTACCTGACAAGCTAGCTCACGTGTAATAATAGACAAAAATAATTCAGAGGCAATCTTGACCAAAATAGGATTGCAATGCTACTGACATGGACAGATATGAAAGACTAGGAGTAATGGACAAATATGAGAACATAATAGGGCAAATACATATTTATGCAAGAACAGATGAATATTTATTTATTTATTTATTCTGTCAAGACCGGAGAGCATTCTATGTCAATATTTCCCATACAATGCAATGATTGTGAATTGAAATGTTATATATTTTTCAAACTACTTACCCAAGAATATAGTTTGCATTTAGGAATAGTTAATATTATGGTGTAATAAGAATTAATCAATGCTGATGGAACACGGAAAGTCAACTACATAACGGGTGGAGGTAACCTATGTCCATATTGAGAACAGCAATGATTTGTAGTGAACAGTCAGCAATACAATCCTGGAGAGGAGGCGGCTCTGTAACTGATTATAACTAGTCAGAGGAAAAAATTCTGTATGTTTTTGCTTTGTTTTCTAGGAAACTAAGGATTTGGACACTTATTTTATCACTGTGAACCTTTCACAGTTACTGATTAGCCACTTTCTGCTCTAATTATTGTAACATGAAAGAGCTCTAATTGAAAATCACTCTGAAATTTCTTCTAGAAGAGACTATGGCTTCTTGCTCAGTAGCAACAGTATAGGGCACATAGTCCCCGTGCCCAAAGGTTTGCATAGGCTATCAGATCATTTCCCAATGCAATTGGAAGAACAAGCTTTGCTTTGTAAAGACTTTTATGCCTTGGACCTGCTCTAGAGTATCAGTCAAGGACAGCTGGAATAAGAGTGAAAATCTCCCCATGAAATTTTTACCTCATGGTGAGGCAGGCGTAGTTATTGTCTTTCTGTTCTCAGCTTAGTTCAACAGAAATCCAGTTTCAATGACACTAAGAATACATTACAAAACTTTCCTCTTCATACTTGTTTTTCCCTAAACAGTGAGTTCAGCAGGCTCCCGTGGAAGACCATTCTCTTTATGATCTGTCTTGGAGACAGGGCATACTGTAAAAGTGACACACAGACAAATATTTAAACATATTCATTTGATTTGATTACTTTCGGGGTGGCTCTTAACTAAAATAATAGAAACTCCCTATGTTAAACACACAAATGAAAAAAATGAGCTACATAAGTTACTTCTGGAAAGAAGCAGCCTAAAAGTCATGCAGACCCTGACTTTATCCCTCTAAGTGTTTTACTGAGTGTGTCCCTTTGAGGGTTTATGCTTTGCATTCTTTTTAAACTGTTGAAATAACACCTTTACTTGGGGCTGGGAGATTAATTAGATAGATATTATAAAGGGCTTTTCAAAGGTTAATATAACTGCCAAGATTTTTACCTATCAGTTTCATTATCAGCTCCAGTTTGCTAGTGAGCCTCTTGCACAAACCTCACAACATATTGTTATTATTGCCACAACTTCACTGTCACCTTAAGATACCCACATGTTTATACAGTATTTTACACCACAAACAATGGCACAGAGTCATTATTTCTTGAGTTTGTATAATGCCAAGCAAAACATTACCTGGTTGGTTACTCTGCAGAATGCTCTATAAATATTAAGCACCAAAGTTATCATCATTGTGGTTATTATTATGTTTGTTATTATTATTACTATTATTATTATGTAATGACATACTTAACATCTGTAAGCCATTACTTATATGACTTGAATTTACATTATACTCTAATATAATATCTGGAATCTACATTATACACATTGCAAGTATCCTACTTATGCTGTGTTTAAAGCTGCCATTAAAGTACACCTCCAGTATATAAGGGCAAATCAGCATGCATTGTCAAAAAAAAGCACCCATATACCACATTGCTGCATCTACATTCTGCATTAATTCTCTGGCTATTGTTGACTTTCCGGGGACACAACTGCATGCTTTCATCAATCTGGTTGATCGCATCAGGAAATGGCAAGAGTGGGTTGCTCACTGAGGGAAGGGAGCTGGAAGCTGAAGGTGACACCAGGCTGTTAGGGTGGTGCCCCCACCATCATGGGCACAGTCTCACTGTGCTCAAACCAAGAGAGCAGAGCAGATCCAGTAAAGGTAGTCAGGGTCAGCTGTGAGCCCAGGCACCCCAGACAATTTTGCTGTGGCCAGCCACATCTGAGGAGGAGGCAGTAAGAGAAGCTGGCAAGGTCAGGTCAGGGCCAAGAATGCCTAGATTGGGTATAGTCATACGTGCATGGTGGTGGTTGAGGGTGCCTGGGTGATCCCCAGGTGAGGCTCCTCACAGCCCCTCTTTGCAAGGCTCTTTGCACAGCGCGCTGTCTCTTGACTGTGCTGTCCCAGCACTCACCTCCAGCAGCCTCAACCAAACCTCCAGAAAGCGAGGGGACAACCTGCAGGGCTTCTTGTTGCACTCAAGGCTGTGACAGATAGATGGTGGTCTGCTGTGGGAGTACTTGGATTTATCTTACATGTGCTCTGCCTTGCTAGTTAGTTACTATTGAAAAAGACAATTAAGTCCGAAGTAATACCAACAAAAAAAAAATATTCCTTGAAGTATTTGGGGGAAGGGTAATAAAATAAGTAATTATTCCAAGCATTGAGGTAGTGGGGTGTCACTGCAGCAACTGAAGGCCATAATGGAGTACATGAACATAAATGCAAGGCTCATAATATTGTTTTATTTGCTACATCTCCTGTTTCTCAACCTTTACCAAACAACAAGCCTCTAGAAGAGACTATATCCAAGTGTAGTATATCCACTGAGTTTTCTAGCTTCCTGTCCTACTTCATGAATATCCCAGTATTCATTATTATCCTCGCCAGCTTCACAGCTCCAATCCCCCTATACCTGGCTATGTCAGTTGTTTTTAACTGTGTTCCTGTCTTCTCTTTAATAATCTCCCAAACCCATAACACCAATCTCATCCACTCCATATTGAAACTTGATTTCTATCTCACTCCTCCCTTGTTCTTGCCCTCCTCCTGCCTCACTAAGTGATCAGAAGTATCAAAGAAGAAATCCTAGCTTTTATAGTTCTTGGCAATATCCCTACATCTATTTGGGAGACTCAGTTCTGAGATAGGTGATAAAGTTCATCCTGGTCTGATCCCAATTATGGTATCAACTGCCTTAGGAAACTTTGCTTCACAAGGTAAAATGGAAAGGAGAAAATTATGCAGAGGAAGGGAACAGCTGGTGTACTCCTACACATGTGCAAGAGCCCAGATGCACAAACTTTTAGACTTGTAATTATAGAAGCTTGGCAGCTTTAGGTGCTTGTAAGATTTAGTGTGAATGAGGACTCCATGAACCACATTGTCCTTAGACACTGTGTGCGTTGTTCATACCACCTTTATAAATACTAAAGATGGGTGAACATGGGTGTAAATATTTTCATTGAAAATAAGAACATGAATATATAGGTCAGTAAGCAGATGGTGGCTCTGAACTCTTGGCTTTAGTGATAAATTCTGTCTGCTTTTTGATTAAAATAGGAAATTACGGGAAGCAAGAGGGACTGGGAAATCACAGCTGCTATTTCTGATGTTACGTTTAGTCACTTCTAAGTATTATGGCATCTTAGAATTGTGTAGAACTTATACTGTGATCTCTTGTATACTTTCTAAGTTCTTGGGGACTTGAACCTTCCTAACCTGACTTTTTAATGTCATCACATGAGATGGTGAAAAGTATATATTTGTAATGTTTTAGGTGTAAGGCTGAATAGGGATTTGTAGTGCAATATTGTGTCCTGAACTTGTACTGGTATAATTGAGTTATGATGGTGGTAAAAGAATGAATGACTAGAAGATGAATGAACAAATTCTGCTTATTATCACTTATCTGGACAGGACTCAGTCACTTCACAAATGGGCAGTCAAATTACAGGCTACTCTCAATTTAAACTGCTTCTTTTACTGTGTGTATGTAAAGGTTAAAATTTTCTACTTTAGGAAGCCTAAAACACCTTCATGGTATGAACATCTCTCAGATCATAAATACTCTTTTTCTACAGGGCTTTGATAACTCTTTACTTGAAAGATGTAGCACTATTTAAACTGATTTTTTAATCTCATATTTCTTTTTTTTTTTTTTTTTTTTTTTTTTTCAAGTTCTTAAAACGATTTATTGATTTTCAAGTTTTAACTCTCTAGAAACTACATCTTTTTGATAGCATATACAGGATTAATACATTAAATGCCAAAAAGTGTAATTTAAAATGTAACAATGGAAACAGCTGTAATTTTCCAGATACACTATGAAAATATCAGAGAATGTTTGGACATTATGCTAGAAATTTCTTCCATTAATTAAATCTTAATGTACAAACATTAATAAAATTATAAAGGCTTCTGTAATGAACTTAATGAACTTAATTTTCAGAACTTTAAATCATTTAACAATAAAAATAAAATACAAAACATGATATTATTAAAAATCAGTTACCACAACTGCCTTCATAATTTTATGTGAATGTTAGATATTCTTCCAAGGAATCTAAAAATTTTTGTATGGTAATGTCATACATAAAGTCCATTTTAAAGTAAGAATATTTATAATTTAGACACTCAACTTATGTCCGGGATTTACCTCCTGTTTAAGTGTCCTTCTAAAGCTGGATCTTAACATGCTAAAGCACCTTTGATTTCTTGCAGCCTTGGCATTTCTTCTGCATCTGTTGATATCATCAGCTTCTAAGAAGACTTAGAAGAAGGAAGCTCCATTTCCAAGTCCAGGGAAGAGTGATCATGAATTCAATATGCTAGCAGAGAAATTCAGAGGTCAAGCATCCTGTATCCTATTAGTGTGTGGGAGTGCTATAAGTCATTCAGAGCTTTTTTAAGTCATCTCAGTTTAACTGTAAGAGAGCTTTCAGACACATCTGGTTTTAGGTTTAAATTTATAAAAAACAAATTCCAAAACCCTATGTTTTTATAAATTGCATATATTAACATCCAGATTTGAGGGAAACCAGCCTAGAAAATTCTATCCATAATGAAATGAGCTGCAAATCTCCAGTTAATCTTCAGGGGAGTGAAAGTTTTACTGGATTAATCCAGTATCAAAATCTGGATTGGAACTGGAAGAAAGAACATTTCAACCTGGCAATCACTTATTTTTATTTTTTTTTTGAAACCCATTGAAATTGATGGCAAAAATAATCAATCATAGTGCAACCATGGCAACATTTTTGCTCTCTGTAATAGTCTTTGATTTAAAGAAATTATATTGAGGCATGGGAGAAACAGAGAATGGGAAATGATCTATATAGTCACCATGTCAAGTTCCCAAGGAATTAAATGCTATCACCTTAATTTCTGACATGGGCTAGCCTATTTGACATTGTATCAGTCCTCTAACATTGGTATAACCAATGACAGAATAAGCTTTAATGTTTAGATTCAGAATGAGAAACTGTATAAATAATTAAAATATAGGCTAATCTTTTAAAAATTATAATTAATAATTATTATTAATTACTATTAATACCTTAATAACTTTTAAAAATTATTATTAAGGTGTGTATTCTACAGACTTGCTAAAAAGCTAAACTCTATTGTTAAAAAATATGTTATCTGTAGATTTCCTAGGATGGAACACAAAAATGTTCTCTTTTTATTTAAAGCAACAATGACATTCTTAGCATAACCTAAAACCATCACATTATGTATAGCTCGCTCTCTGTGTATCACTACTGAAAAAAACATTCTCTAGAGAGATTTTGATTCTGAAGGAGGTGGTTCACAATTTGCTCCAAAGGCAATATTCTTTTATATGCTTTTTAGTTACTCCTGTCATTGGAATTTAGAAGATAAAAATAAAATAATGAAGACTGAGTAAAATTGATTTCAGGTGTTGTTGAAACAAAAATACATGGCAGGACAAGAAGAGGGACAATAAAGGCAAGAAACAGGTGACATCTCCTGACATGTAGATAGGTGATTGATCTTCTAATTGTGCTTTGGCAGTTAGATAAAGATGAAAAGTGGCATTATCTCAAAACAAATGAACACACAACAAGGAAAAACTCCAGAAATTGAACATGAAAAGGGTAAAGCACTTCAGAAGATCTCCAAAGTCCATTCAAATCCATAACAGTGTCCTGACTGAATTTAACAGGGTTTGATTCAGGTTTTGATTGTAACTCCCACCCCAAATGAACACTGTATTCTTAGCTGGAAAAACACATTATTGATAGGCCTTGCTTGATATCTCTGCTTCCTATGACTATTCTTCCAACATTGATAAATAGCGAGAGAATTTTAACCTTGAAAGGGGCTGGGAAAACTTCAGAGATATAAAGCTCCATCAGTGAACACTGTTTATTAAGTAGTCTGTACTATGTCAATGACTGATTCCCAGGTGAATCACCTTGAAATGTACTTTTCAAATCTATTTGTCTGATAGAAATCTTGCTGACCTCAGAAAAGCAATTTTTTTTCTTGTAAATATTTGCATTTTATTATTTACATCCTCTTTACTTACAGCTCAACCTACCACTTCTCTTGGAGCATTATTTTAATATTTTTACCTATAACTGTATGTAGGATTTATGAAATATTAATAGCATAAACCAACATTTACATTTTTTAAAGTTTTGTGTGTGTGGTTATAGATATGATTTGACATGATAGCCCTAGGAAAAAAAGAAAATAATTTAACTTTCATAAGGATATCAGGTTATAACACCACTCCCAACTTAGCTTTATGTAGGCCAAAATGCTGAAGTTTTACTTCAGCAAATGCTGAAATAGACAAAATAATGTTCTGGTTTTAAAATCCTGCTCAAACCCTCCCTCTACACACTGATATTTCACAGTAGAGTTGTTTTATCTATGAAGTAAAATAAGACTATTGTAAAATATGTCATGCCCTCAAAGCAAGTTACCAGTAATAACTCCCATGCTAACTGAATGTTTTCTGGTTTTCCATCAACATACACAATAAACCATGGAAAGAACAACAGAAATGACCCAGCAAGAATAAATAAACTCACTCTTTAACAATGGCAACTTGAATGAATAAGCAGGACTTTCTGGTTAATTCATATTTAATGTGAAACCAGAGAATTCGATATATTTGTCATGCATAAAAGATACCCTTAAATCAACTTTTCTTCAATTAGATTGCTTTTCATATACAGAGAATGAGATTTGAGAATCACAGCCAAATTGTCCCATAGGCACATGAAATCAAGTCACGCTCCACTTGAATAAATTATTTCTATGCAGTTTTCTATTTAAGTCTATTTTCCCATAAGAAAATAATTGCTAATATGTAACAGAAAGCACTATCTCAAATGTTGTACACAAGTAGGATTTAATCATCTAACTGCCACACGAATAACGTGTCCAAATTTCAGATCTTGAAAAGCCTCTTTCAGTTGCATCCAAGTCCTTGAGGAGACACCTATGGTTTTGACATTAACCCCCTCCAGACAGCTAAAGTTCAGCCCTGGGCCTCTCAAGAAAGACAGTCTTTACCGACTTTACTGCACCTAGCAGGCCAGCATTTCTTTGTGATTCAGCGTCTGTTCTCCACACACCTTGCCCGCAAGTTGGATTTGCTAAACCAATATTTATTAACTTGTGGAGTTTGCAGACCGCTCAGTCATGACATGCAGGAGGGTGCTCTGGTGAATGGCTGTAATGCCTTCCCCATTTGAACACTTAAGCATAGTTCTATCTGTATAAATAAAAAAAGAGGAAAGTGTTTGGGTGTGAAAATAAAGGTAATGTCACTCTCCAAAGTTTAGCATTATTTTATTTCTTTTTAATGAAACCATTTTGAAAACAGTGTCTGAAATAATCTGTAGATATCTTGGGGGGAAGGGTCAGAAAAGGTCATGAGTCAGTATTTTAATATTTAAATAGTTTAAGGGATGTTAAAAAGCATTTTAAAGATTGAAAATCTTAGCATGCTAGCATTTCCTTGTTCAGTGTTAACAGCAGCTAACTTTTTCTTCGCTGAGCATATAGCACCCTGCTAGGAGCTGGTGCCAGATCTGCTACATTCCTGTGGGGATTTTTGTACCCGTGCTAGATGGCAAAGAGTTCTACATAGAAGTGCACTGAACACTGCCACATTCTCAGAACAGGCTTCAAATGGTAGAAATCTGTGTCATTCCCTTTAAGCCCCTGGATCAGAAAGAGAGGAACTGCAGCTCCCTTCATTGGGTCACAAGGTGGGTTGGGTATCCTGACAGCCAGATCTGGATCTCTGCAAGGCACCCTTATTCACTTTTGTGAGAGCTGTACCGTCACAGGTGCAGATAAAAAATAAATAACAAACATTCATCAGGTCAGTGATTAAGGGAGACATCCATAACCTGCAAGTTATTAGTAATGATGCTTATCCTTGGTGGTAGACTCAGCAGAAAGCAAATCCAAGTGTGCTAACATTTTTTGGAGTAAGGCTTACCTTTCCATAATGGGACAAAGAAAAATCAAGATATTATAGAAACTCGGTTATAGAAAAGTACCTTCATCACCACAATGTCAGTTGGCACCTTTCATTTAATGTAAATACAGGCCATAATTTTTAAAGTAAGCCATAATCTTTCCTGTAAACCAAACTAGCAGCTCACTGCAGTAAATGGCATTGATGTTTTAATTACACTGAGGCCACAAATTCAACCCTGCATCACAAAAAAAACTGACTGCATGTTTCCAAAAGCACCTTTAGTATTAATATTGCCATCCAGTGCGCTGCAGTTGAATTGTTTCAGTCTTTGTGCTCTTTTACCTTAAAACACAGATTTTCTGTTAAGTAAATTATAGTGAATTTTAGAGATTGTCTCAGGTCTGATTTTTATGTGAGCATGGAATTAAAGTTTTCAGATTATGCACAGACAGAGAATTACAGAATTTTAAAAATCATGTTTAGTTGTAAATGTCTATCTTTGACATCCAACAAATATTTGCATTTAAGGTTTGAAGTTTTCATCATACTCAATACAAGTATGCGCTTTTATGAAATGTTAATCAAAAAGCATGTCAGATCTGTCTGGAAGGCAATCAGTGGATCAAAGAGCTAAGAAGAAAACTAGATTTTTTTTTTTTTTTAAATCAACTATACTCTCTTGTTCTTACTATAAATAACTTTGCTCCCATTTCATATTAAAAACAAACTTTCACTGTTTTAACTTGTCAGTTTAATTGACTGCAATGTATAAAAACACATACTGATTTAATGAAATAGGGATCAGTCCCAGAATATTTAATTCTTCATTAGCTTTCACTTGTGGTAGCTTGAACATATAGCACTCTGTCCTAAACTATTTTTAAATCTGGCTTTCTGCTTCAAGACATTAGGGAGAAAAATCCCACGCCAACCTCATTTTGAATTTTTTAACCAATACACATCGAGATGAAACCTGCCACAATTAGGGATGCACGGGTTGTACACTGAGTTGCCCCGAATCATCTGAAGGTAATAAAAATTACTTATTCTCTATGACAATCAATCCTTCAATTACTCACCAAAACCTGGGCTTAGATGTCAACTACCCAATAATGTATCTGTTATGTGTCAGGAAACCCTGCCAGAAGCATTTCTCTTTTTTTGCAGATATAAATATGAAACACAGATATCAGACATGTAGGGGTGTCATTTCTTTCCAGGTCTGCAAAATGAATTTCTGCGTCTGGAAGGTTCCTTCTGCAAATGGTTTGTACTCTGGGAAGGGGATTTCAAAAGGTTTTTAACAACACCGAAGTTGGATAATGAGGAGGGACACTCCTTCTCCAGAGTTATATTGCATTTTCATGGATTGTGGCCACCTGCCAGAGGGCTTGGTAGTCATTATTATAAGCCCCCAAATGATTTCTAGGGATTAAGTGCAAAATGATTGCTTTGAACAGATCATTTCACTCTGCAGTTGATTTTCTTGTGAGACTTGTGAAACGGGACACTTGAAAATCTTGCCTACTGATTCTGGGTAAATGCGGTTGGAATAGCTCAATATCTTGTTTGACAGTGTTCTCTGAAACTACAGTGACTTCCTGAAATTCTTATGAAATCTCCTATATTTTATATTTTTATTATTGTTTAGAACCAAACTAATCCTTTCCTCTATTTAATTATTTTGCTGCACAAAAGATTGTTGAAACTCTCTGTTCAGGGTCAGGGTTTTATGTGAGCTGTGCACAGTTCAGTAACTATTTTGGGAATGAACTCATTAGTCTGTATATCATCACCAGTGGAACTGAACTTCACTGGCAACATGACCATGTGATAAATGTGGACATGACAATCACCACTACCTGCTCATAGGTAAATGTTAGGAGACTTTCATTCCCAAGGTCTGTCACAGATTTTGTGGCTACATCCATCCTTGCAAACTCTACAGGATGAGGATATGGGCTTGAGGTGTTGGCATACATCTTGTTAGTGCTTTGACCCAGACCAGCTCCCAGTCTTACACGAGGGAGCATGGTCTGGGGGACAGAATGGCTTCCAGATTGTCTCAGTATTTGTCACCTGGAATAGGGGCTTTTGTCAGCTGCAAACTGGCACGGATCCAGCATCCCTCATCTCCTCTGGGAACACTGCCCTAATCATGGGACATATGCTCTTCCTCCTCCTTCAAAAAGTAGCTTTATGAATCTGCCAAAATGTTTGGAAAGCTCCCTAATTCCTGTGTAAAATCAGGCTAGTAATACTCCCCTTATAGCAAAATATTTTTCTTTTATATGAGGTTAGAACTGTATCTCTGTTAGAGCAGCAATGCCTCTATGAATTTTGTTCATCAGGTCCTTAATCTTGTTTGTGTCCTAATGTGATACATTAATGGATAACACACTGGTGTTTACACAGGTGCATTTGCACATATAACTCACTCTACCAAGTTGTTGGCAGTTTTATGGGGCATAGATATATTTTCCCCTCAAATTTTGGCACTTGTGTTTCCATGTCTTTATTTGAAAAGACCTGATAAAAGTTGCATTGCATTTACCAGGCAAGGTTTTGGGAGCAGAGGGAAGCGGGGATCTGCAGGGGTGCATTCTGTGAGAAGACACCAGGAGCTGTCCTAGAGACTGACAGAGTCAGTGCCAGCTGGCTCCAAGTCGGACCCACCAGTGGTCAAAGCTGAGCCCATGAGCAATAGTTGTAGTGCCTTTGTGGCAACATGGTTAAGGGGAAAAAACTGCTACACAAAAGCAGGTAGGAGAGGTGAGTGAGAATATGTGAGAGAAACAACTCTGCAGACACCAAAGTCAGTGAAGGGCGGGGAGGAGGTGCTCCAGGTGCCAGAGCAGAGACACCCCTGCAGCCCGTGGTGCAGCCCATGGTAAAGCAGGTTGTCCCCATGCAACCCATGGAGGACCATGATGGAGCGAGTGCATGTTTCCTGAAAGAAGCTGTGACCTCATGGAGAGCCTGCACTGGAGCAGACTCCTGGCAGGACCTGTGAACCTGTAAAGAGGAGCCCCCGCTGGAGCAGGTTTTCTGGCAGGACTTGTGACCCTATGGGGTACCCACACTGGAGCAGTCTATTCCTGAAGGACTGCACCCCATGGAAAGGACCCACTCTGAAACAGTTCTTGAAGAACTGCAGGCCATAGGAAGGCTCTACATTGCAGAAGATCATGAAGGACCCTATTCTGTGTGAATGACCACAAGCTGGAGCAAGGGAAGAATATGAGGAATAAGCAGCAGCAGAGATGAAGAGTTATGAACTGACCATAACACCCATTCCCTGTCCCCTTGAACTGCTCATGGGAAGGAGTTAAAAGAGTTGAGAGTGATGTTTAGTCTGAGGAATAAGGAAGAGGTGGAGATAAGGTGGTTTTAGATGTCTCATTGTCCTACTCTCACATTAATTTGCAATAAATTGATTTCTCCAAGTGAAGTCTGTTTTGCTCATGACAGTAATTGGGAGTGATCTCCCTGTCCTTATCTCTACCCACAAGCTTTTTGTGACGTTTTCTCTCCTTCCTGTTGAAAAGGGGGAGTGATAACATGGCTTGTTGGGCACCCGGCAACCAGCCACAATCAACCCAGCACAAGAATTTAGAGTAAGATATTTGAAACTTTGCTAGAAGACAATAGTTACAAAAAGGTATATAGGAAGTAATTATAGAAATATAAACAATCACAACTTTTACCAATAGTCAGTCTTATTTTGAACTATTGTTCTTGAACAATGCAATGGATTTCCATCTTACTTTCACAATTTTCTTAGTCTTTTGGCTTCTTGTTTTTTGAAAGTATGATGATACAAGTAATTGTTACATGCCTGAATACCCCTTCTGTATAGTTGGACAACAAGCTACAGTACTGGATAGAGGTGATGAGTTGTTTTAGACAAGTTTTGAATATCAGTAGCTATCTGGAACTCCATTTTGCCTAACATCTTCTCAGAAATTAAATTTTATAAAATAATTTATGGACAATTTACTGTAGCAAGAAAAAAACCCAAAACATTAGCTTCTTTCTTTCTCCATTATACTGTGGAACTTGTAAAATGTGCTTATTATTTTTTCCTTTTGGAAAACCAAACAAAAAATAGTTTTTTATAGAAAATGCTTCTTTTTACCTGCAAAATATTTTAATTTGTTGCCTAAAATGCAAAAATAGTTGAGCAAAATTGAATTAATGTCTTAATTGGGAATTGGCTGTATTATCTATATCCTTTGGTAATCTGTATGTTAGTAAAAGATGACCTACAAAACAATTACCAAAGATTAAAAAAAAAAAAAACAAAAAACACCAACAAACCAGAGAAACCATATACTAGCAATACAAACAGGCTAGCAAACAGGAAAGACAAACGATTAAAAAATGAAAATAATAAATTAACAGCGTTTAATTGGTTATAAATTAATGTATGGGGCTGTGGCAACACTCTAAAAAGCAGTGCTCAGATTTTCTGCAGAAAGGTTAAGTGGCAGCCCTTGAATTTGAAAAGGTTGAGAAGCATTCTGAGAGATGGACCACTGAGATTATAAAGACCTTTTAGCACTGATTAATGGCTGTCTTTCAAAGTGTAACTAGCTAATTCAGAAACTGCATTTCACAGAGATCTCAAGTTCTCTTTCATTTCAGCCTTATTTTGACTCCTTTCAAGCAACTTTTACTTTTTCTGAGAGTCATTAGCTAATGGCAGGTGTCTACATCCTCTGACACTCAGATGCACAAGAAAGAATGAAAAGAGAAAGATTATTTGAAGAAAACAATTGTATGGAGTAAGTTTTCTGAAAGACTGACTTGAGTATCTATTTCTAGACCTTTAGACTTGACAGAAGTGCCTTTTTTTGTGTGCTTGGGGAGCACAGTGATGCTACAGGCCAAAAAAAAAAAAAAAACAGTTTTGGCAGCTTGAGGTGAATAACTCCTAAGTGTAGCTCAAGCCCAAAGCCAGTCAGCTGCACAGATTCAGCAGGGAGCTTTCAGAAAGGATCGCCGAAAGGATCGCTTCCAAAGGGCCATGTTTAGCAGCTTATTTGGCTCCACATTACAAGCTAGAAAAGATTAAACTAACTCCTTTTGCTACCCCCAATTTATTACACGGTTTAAATTGTTGATTCTAATAGCTACTTGCATTTTTAGGAAGAAGGGACAATTACAGTGATTGCTATTAAAAAGTCAGCCACTGGAAACGTTTACTAAATCATGATATTTGGGATATTATAATGTTTCTCAGCCTTAGAACAGGAAATAACTGAGGTATCACAGATACTGTGATAAAGTAATTGTTGGTAAATACTGGGTGGTTTTGGTTTGGTTTTTTTTTTTTTAAATAGTAACCACAATGGCCACTAATTATAACCAATGAAATAATGGAAGTGCCATACCGAGTGCTTTATTTGCTTCACTACAATGCTCTTAATTATGTATTGTCCTTTACTGTATATGAAGATATATTAACTACCCTGCCACCAACAGCTGATTAGTCTCAAGCATGAGCTGTATTACAAGTCCTTTTCTTCTGAAGACTGAAAACAAATACAGTTATATAACAATTTTGTCTCTTGATGTGGTGAACTTATAAGAGTTCTTCATTTTAATTATTCTTTTCCCAAGAGACAGCCTGTAGGATTTTTTAACGTGTCACACACGACCTTCTCAGCCCTGCAGCTTGAAGTGGGATCTGCCTTTAAAAGTATCTTCCTTGGCTCCTCACTGATTTTTGTGTATCAGGAGGAACTTGAGTAACTATTTTAATCACAAATGTCTAACTCTGAACACTTCTGGGACTTTGGCAGCACCTTATCAGAGCTGAACAAATGCCCTCTATCTGCCATTAGTTTTACAAATGTTTTTAATAAAGACTTTACCCTTAAAAACAGCACTCTCCAGTGTTACAAAGGCTCTCAAATCAACCACCAAAAATTAAAAATTTACTATCAACACAATTAACAAGCTCTCCATAATTACAGGTTCAAATGTCTGTGAGAGGAGAACAGAACAACTTTCTAGGGTTTAGCAGCAACCCAAAACGCATAACAAAGACCTCTATAGAGTCTAACTGCAACCCAGAACACTCTATCACTCACCTGACAAGTGAGGGCTCTCACCCCCGAGGACCTGCTCAGGGCAGCGTCCCGACCCAAGTCACCTCAAGGAGTTTCCTTGGGCAGCTCCTGACCCAAGGGGAGAGTCCTCAACCGCAGCTGCTGCTCCAGGGGACAAGGTCCCAGTAGTCCCCACAGGGCACTCCATTTATACCCAGGCCCAATCTGACCTGCAGTCAATAGCGGCTCCCATTGGCCAAAGGCCCCTGTTACTGCAAAACCCTGAGAACAAAGGCAGCCCCGAGCTGCTACAGTTCAGCAGCCAAGAAGCTCTGCTCTCATTGGGTGGGTGCACCTGCCACATCCAGACATCTTGCCTGTCCTTCAGTTAAGTTATTCTGACATAAAATTGCATCAAATCAAAGATGAAGGCCTATGGTATTTGTTATTGGTATTGGATAATAATGTAACTATGCTACTCTTTCTTCATTATCTGCAATCCCAGTCACTCAAAATAACAGTTGTTATAAATATGTATTAATCTTGAAAGAAGGTGATAAGGGAACAGTACTACCAATTTTAGGGTAACACTAAGATGTAGTGGTAACACTTTGACTGCAACGCAATTTTAAGGGCGTTAAAGAAATCCAAAGGAACGGTTTATAGCTACATTTGTTTCACTCAAGGCAGCTGGCTTATGCTAGATGATCATATATGCCAATATTTTGTACTCTTAAAAAATAATTTTGTGCTATAAAGGAAGATTTCCATGATGGACAACTTTTTTTTCCTGAAAATGATTTGCAATTATTTCTCTGTAGTACTTGACCCATTTGGAAAGGCAGCCATGAACAAAATCTGACTGTGAAGCAAATGAAATAAAGGCACAGTGAGAAGCAGTGTGTCTGAATGATCTCGTTTAAGAACAGCTGTAAGTTTGAGATCTGTGCATTGAATACCAGGCTACAGTATAACACCTTTTCTAGTGTACGTATTTTAGAGGTTTGGTTCAAACAAGACAGACTATGTTGTAATCAGCTGTGTTGTAATCAACAAGTAAGTGGAATTTATACTGAAGCAATACACCCTGATTTAAACCACTGTTGCTTTCAGAGTATTGTATTGACTTCATATGTTGGGCCCTATGGTCACAGTGTGGATTTGTGGCCATTTAGTGGAACATTTTTAATACACTGTAGAGTACAAACTGAGATCTTCGTAAACACTAATGGGTTTTATGCATAGCTCTTTCACAGACAACTTTAAAACTCTGTTCCTCTATAGTGATATAGTTTGATAGAAGCAACAAGCCAAGTAGCCATAACTCCCTATGACATTTGAATTTCTTAACCTCAATTGAGAATCAGGAGAGTCCTGTTGCTAAGAATTTTTTCTGTGATGTTCTTTGTGCTGTTTTATCCTTCTGCCAGGAAATATTAAAAAAGATTATTAAAAAAAATTTACTCTAGCTGTTTATTTCCCACAGAGTGATAATATAACCTCCTTTTCACCTACCTCATCTTGGATGAATTTCATTCTAGCCATCAAGGGACACATATACAAATGCTTACTCCTGAAGTTTTTTTCTAGTTGGAGTATTTCTGCAAGATTTTTTTCTGTCTTTGGTCGTTGTTGTTGTCTATGTATAGTACATGGCAGACCAGCTATCCCTCTCTGCCACCCAAAGAAAACTCTTGGGATATTTGTTCTATGTTTTTACTGCATTTGAGATCTCATTTCTCATCATTGTGGTATAACATCACCATAAAATCATGCTCAGAAAGGCCTGTCAAATAAAAATGGCCGATGCTGAATTTATTCAAAAATGGTATTAAGCAAGTATGTTTTCCTTCGGAATCAGAAGAATCACCTAATAATAATTGCACATAGAAGGTATTTTTCTAATAGAAAATTATTAATTTTTAATAACATAAATTTTAGAAAGAGGGTTTTTTTCTCAAGATTTTAACACAGTAAAATTTTCACCAATTTGAGAGTAACACAGCCAAAAAAACCCACTTTTTTTTCAGCTGTCTGTTTGTCACGGTATGGCAAGACCAGCAATAATAAAAAGTCACTCTCCATTTCACTGTACTTTCTTGCAATTCCCTTCCCACACCACTACCTCAGAATGGAGTGGAAAAAACAGAGCTCAGTCGATAGAACTTCTCAGACAGAAGCAGATTTTCAAAGGGCTCAGCCCTACTGCAGCTTCACATGAAGCACCATCAATTGAGGTGAAAGAGCTCCTCGTATGACAACACTTGAGTTTATTTTAAGGTGGAAGAGTTCAGAACCAGGAGATGCCATACTCATTAATTTATTCTCCACTGCTTTTGCACATTGGTATTGACAAGGCACTGAAATTATAACCTCTAATCCCCAAGCACGTCTTTCAGCAGTTCAGTCTTAATTTACGGGCAGAAATAGAGGCAACCACCCACTTCCTTGCCTCCTCTGCTCAGTACCGTTCCTTCTCTGTTTTGTTCATTTAAATCCTTTTTTATTTTGTGCTTTTTCTTTTGTTTAAGGCTCCTGTCCCACATTTCCCCACAGGTTTTATCACACTATTCATTACACTCTTTATTGAATCTGTTTGACTCTTCATGAGCTGATTGAGTGATTTTAGGGGAGACTGGAATGATGTCAGATTAGAGAAGAAAAGAGAACTATGGGGTAGCAAGGTGAGTAGACCAAGCTGCAATAAAAGTAACAGAAAGTAGATTTCTCTGAGGACTTGCTTCACATCTGTTAAGAGGAACTTTTTTGAAAATGGGCAGTTCATATTCATTTTTCTTTCATTTAACATACAGCTCCTTCAGGTAGTTTGGTTACCATAGATACACTGTTGACCAAATTAATAATCTTAAAGGAGGTTAATTAGGGCAAGATGAACAAAAACAAACAAACAAAAAAAAAACAACCCAACACAACAACAACAACAACAACAACAAAAACCCAGTTATTTTCATTGAAAAAAACATATTCTTTCCCCTTTTTTGTATTTTTTAAATGATTTAAGCAAATCAAATGAGAATAATTTATTTTTCACATCAAAAGAAAAAAAACCCAACACAAAACAAAAAATATCTCTGCTGAAATTTCTTTCTTTAACTGCCTGAAAATTAAAATCCTAAGAAACAATAATAAGCCTCTTGTGACCTGCTGCTGAGATGATAATAGTATTTGAAGCATTGTTTTCATGAACGGAGCCTGCCTAGACAATGCGTCATTGGTTCATTGTAATTTCATCATGTGTTAGAAACTAAACTCCTGGGGGACCCTCAGGCACAGCATAGTCACGTAACACCAGTCAACTTTTGTATGCAAGTGTACTACACAAAGATGTAGAGTAAGCCATGCATAAACCTGCTTCACTATAGCAATTAGCTGCCATTACTGTCATTTTAAGATGCCATCCCAAATTCTTACTCTGTGTACCTGTTCTTTAAAATGGCCTTGATGTGTCATTTAATGTTGTTGAAAAGACAGCAATATAAAGCAAAAATATTGGAAAAAGCAAAAATCTACTGTAGTTTTTCCCTGTCCCTAGATATACTGTGACTCCTGTAAGATCAGGGCTCTGTGTCTCTGAGGTCAACAAGTGTGGGAAAGGTTAGAAATTGTGGATTTACTCCTTCTTGCATCATGCCTTATTTGGCTTTTAATATGAACTACACTGTTTAGGAGTAGCAAAGCTACAGAGATCTACACAGTGATTGTTATCTCTGATGTGTATGTTTTCCCATATATGCAGAGAACTAAAAAATCTTGGTCCCTCACCATCCAAACAGTTTTAAATGGTAAAGCAGCTGTTCTTTCTAAGGAATAGACACATGCCTTTGCTTCTTATGTAAAGGAAGATATTCTTCAGTGGGAATTCATGGAGGTATTTTGTTCCTTTGCAAAGAAAATCTGCTTAAATATAATGTAATAAAAAGTATGTTAGCTCTGCAAGAGCAGACATTCTGTCTGCAATAGACCTTAAAACAAGTGTGTCACAGCAAGCTAACAGGTCCTTCTGGGTATGGACAAGCCAGATACAAAAATCTTTCTATATTTCATTGAAATAGAATCTATAAAGATAGATTCTAGACAAAGTCTGCAGTTGAATTCAAGGTGTTGTGAGTCCATTAGACAGAGCATACTTTGGAGAACAGCAAATATGTTAACAGACATCTGGAAAATTTGAAATCTGAGCTTTGTTTACAGCTGGCTGCTTCTGGAATGGGTGCCAGAATGCAGCCCATGGTAGGTTACGTTATTGAGTGTCTGCAGATGACGTATCTCCAAGAAAGCCAACAATCTGTATTGCTTAGAGAAGAGCATTCTATGGATCAAAAAGAGAAAAGACTGGGATAGCAGGATTTAACCTGAGCAGAATTACTGACCAGAGCAACCTCTATTATATTCTACATTGCAGTACTCATAAAAGCATATTTGATTCCATATTGTATTAATTTCAGGACCTGCTACTGATTGCTGTTCAGTTTTTAACATGGGCAAAGCTAGGATAACAAATGGAGGTGTGTCAGAGGTGGATTTTTTGGGGCTACATGGGAGTTTAATATGAATCCCTGAAGACTCACATATTCTTAATTTTCAAATTATATTTTCAGAGTAAATTACAGCAAAAATAGCAACATAGCAATATATACTGACATGTACAAAATACAGCAGGCTAAATGAATGAAATGGAATAATGCATATGACATCTCTTAGATTAACCAGGAACTATTCTGCATCATATCTTCTACTTTATAAAAAATGCTACATTCCTGTTTGAAATCATAAAATTAAATAAAAAGTGCTGTAAATTTGTGTTCTCAGATTACTTGTCTTGACAATTGACAAACCACCTAATTTTCAGATCTTTTTTGGTTTGCTGGTTTTATTTTGTAACACACAATTTAAGACAATAAAGAAGTAGCATATACTAAACTGATGACAAAAGGTTTTGCTCTTGTACACGTAAGGCTGAACAGATTCAGATACTATAGTCAGAAAGAATTGTTTTGACTTCTGGTAGAATGCACACCATATCACATAATTTATTTAATTCTCACTTGATACAAGATGAAGATGCACTTTTGAAAAACACTGAGTGTTGTTTAAAAGTTTTCACTACTGAGTCACCCAATGTATCTCTTCAGAAAGCTGTTCTGTTGGTTAATGATGCTGTTAAACAAAATAAAACAAACAAAACAAGAGCAGGTGCCCTGTTTCTGCATTTATCTTTCTTCACCTTCCAGAAAACAGAAATTGTATTTTTTCTGATTGATTGTAGAACTTTCTTCTCTGAAGAGGTATTTGCAGACTCTAAACCACCCATAACTTTCTCTTTGTTAAACTAGCACATTTAACTAGGAATTATGTATAAAAACACAACAAAACTGTGTTTCTGAAAAGACCTGCCGTTATAAGTACATGTATGTAATATACAGGGAAGCTTACCCCAGCTACATCTAAGGTGGCATCTTACTGCCCTGAGCTATGTACTAAGGTGTATAACACTCACCCTGAGATCATTCATATGAACAATTGAACTGCAGATTGTGAGCTCACTATCTGGATAGGTTTGGGTATCAGATACACATGTGAAAACACTGTAATTATACCGAGCCCCTAAATATTTCCATCATTTGCTTTTCATACTGAACAAGAATAATTTTTAAGATATAAATTTACAAAAAGTCTCGTATTACCCATACAACCATTTGTTGTCTAGTTTTTATTACAGCTACTTTAACTTCATGTCAAAAGATTGATATTTTCTACCTGATGCAACATTTTTTTCTCCATTTCAGGACTGAGGTTGAAATATGTAGCAAACCACTGTCAAACAGACGTTTACTGCAGTCTTTTTATGTCCCTGTTCTTTCTCATAATTGTTCTCAGTCTTGTGAAACCAATGCTTTCAAACAGCAGATGAGTGCAGGTGTGTGAGCAAGTTCATGTGGAGAATAAATATGTGCTCTCTCCCTAGATATGAAATGTAAGCAAGTCATGATCATTCAAACTTAATAACTTTTCAGCCCTCTGATCCCTTCTTCTGCCTCTGCCAGGAGGTTTTTCCCACATTTGAGAAAATGTCTCTTACAATGTTTAGGAATTGCACTGCCAGTACGTCTTCTTCAGCGGATATAAGTGTCACATAACACTAAACAAAATTATTTCAGTTCAGCTCTTAACTATTCTCCCCATTTCATCTTATACAAGCAATATTGTAATGAGATATATAATGATTTGCCAATTAGTGGTCGAAGTGATCACAAGGACAGTGGGAACTACCAACCAGTCTGCTTCACTGATACAGTCCCCCCCCAGCATTCTGGAAACTAAATTAGAGAGAGATGTGTTTGACATATGGACTGTTAGTTGGATAAGGAACTGGATGGATGATGGCTCAATGTTCAAGCAGAAACCAGTAATGAGTCTGAGACAAAGTCTGTTATATCTTCATCAATGACACTAACAGTGGAATTGGGTGTGTCCTCAGCAAGTTTGCAGGTGACATCAAGCTGAATAGTGCAGTTGATTTGCTAGAGGGAAAGGATGCAGTCCAGACAGGCTTGAGGAGTGGGCCCGTGTGAGTCTCATGAAGTTCAACAAGACCAAGTGCAAGGTTCTGCACATGAATCAGGGCAATCCCCAGTATAAATATAGACTGGGGGATGAAGGGATTGAGAGCAGTCCTGCAGAGGAGGACTTGGAGATATTGGTGGATGAAAAACTGGACATGAACTGTCAATGTGTTCTTGCATCCCAGAAAGTCAATAGCATCCTTGGCTGCCTAAAAAGGAGTGTTGAAGGAATTAATTCTTTCCCTTTGCTCTCATGACACCCCAACTGTGTTCAGTTCTGAACAGTACAATGAAGACATGGACCGGTTAGATTTGGTCTAGAGGATGGCCATAGAATTAATCGGAGGGATGGAACACCTCTTCTATGAGGAAAGGTTGAGAAAGTTGAGGTTGTTTAGCCTGGAGAAGAGAAGGGTCTGGGGAGACCTTATGTCCTGGTTTTGTCCAGGATGGAGTTAATTTTCATTGGAGTATTTCATACTATGTGATGTCATGCCCAGGTGGGGGGGGGGGCTAGCTCTCTGGCTCTCTCCTGTCTGCTTATTGGGCGGTATTGCTGCTGTGGGGGGTGGTCGCTGCATTCGGTAAGCCACTGTTGCATTTTACCCATTTTCTTTTGAACTTACTATTGTTACTATTTTTCTCTTGTTATATTTAGCAAATTATTTCTTTTTATTCAACCTACGAATCCTCTTCTTTTGTCCCTCCCCTATCTTACCAGAGTGGGGAGGGTGAGGTGAAGGGCTGGCCATGTGGCGTCTGGCTGCCGGCTGAGTTCAAACCTCCACACTTTATTGTGGCCTTTAAATATATAAGGGGGGCTTATAGAAAGACTTTTTACCAGGGTCTGTACTGAGAGAAAAAGGGACAATGGTTTTAAACTGAAAGATAGTATATTCAGATTACACATAAGGAAGAATTTTTTTTTTATAATGGGGGTGTTGAAACACTGGAACACGTTGCCCAGAGAAGTCATGGATGTCCCATCATTAGAAGTATTCAAGGTCAGGTTGGACAGGACTTTGAGCAACTTGATCATTGAAACATCATAGAACCATACAGTGTTTTGGTTTGGAAGGGACCTTAAAGATCCTCTAGTTCCAACCCCCCTGCCATGGGCAAGGATATCTTTCACTAGAACAGGTGGCTCAAAGCCCTGTCCAACCTGGCCTGGAACAAATCCAGAGAGGGGGCATCCACAACTTATATGATCTAGTGAAATTTGTCCCTGACCATTGCAAGACAGGTTGGACTAGATGATTTTCAAAGTTCCCTTCCAACCCAAGCCATTCTATGATTCTGTGAAGATACCTTCACACCATTAAACACCTACCTCTCTGTCTTGATATCTATTAGTGTATCAGCCTTTGCCACATGCTCTCTTTCTGTCTGTGATAAACCATGCATTTTTGTTAGATACATAGTCATGCAAGTCATACAAACTGCCTTTTGAAATTTCTTAAGAACAAATCAATTCTTCAAATACATACATTTTCATGCATTAAAACATCAGTGTAGAGCAAAATAAATATTCTTTTATTTCTTCAGGCTGAGAAATATTAGATTTTTCCTTCAGTCACATCTCACAGCTTTTGTAAAATTGTTTTGTAGAAATAGGGCTCGTTGCTACTGTAAAAATGGAGTCAGTTTTAATACAAAACAACAAAACATTAGCAAGCAACCACACTAATCACTACCATGTTGTGAAACTATTGTTAGCTTCAAGCAAATTCCTAATGTCCAATGCTCCTGATCACTAGTAAACTTCTGTTTGTATTTCTATTTCATTTTCTCTCCACTTTGAAAATAAGAAATTACAGTGGTTTTATTTTCTAATTAATTTCAGGCCTTTCTGCATTGACAGATTTATCAGGACAGGATGATAGTCTTGCACTGGACACGCTGAAGGGCAAGTCTGTGCTGGTGTAGAGTATTCCCCACAGAACTATGTCAACTCACACCACCTGAGGTTTGGTCCTTGTATATTATTAGGAGGTCCCAGCACTCCACCAGCTCTTTCAATAATCTAAAAAATAAAAGATTCCTCCTGATATAGATTTGACACTTAGATACAAATCTTTCATGGTGCTAAATTTGATCCATCTAGATAGGAGGGATTTGTATTGCTCATATATGGGTGAGATTATATGGCCTAACTCACATTTTATTGGCTTCTTGGGATTCATAATTTGTCAGGCCAGAAGCAAGGAAGCTCACGGTTATTCTCCAAATTCTGAAATTTCAAGGAAACAGAGTTATGACAGATATTTTCAGGAATAGCATTCACTGAAGGGATCTCTCTTTACAAGATTGTCTAGCTATGAATTTCTTTTCCAATGTCACCTCCAGAGATGTGTGAAGAAAGAAATTTTCTTTATCTATTTCAAACCAAATCCACTCTCATCATTCTTACTCCCATAGTTTCATTGGGGACCTCCTAGGAAGGGTGAGGAAAATTTTGTTCAACTGCAAGATGGATGGGATGCATGAAAATTATTTCTTCCCTACATAACATGATAACAAGGAATTTGGTTGAATTTAGGTGTAAAATCTACTTGTCCAAATATTGTAAATTTGTACAATTACGTGTGTGACTCCCATATCTCATGCATTTAAGCTGGTGAGAATTCACCATTCCATGTGAATCCATAATCACCGATATTACTGTCACATACCCGAAACATTTATTTCAGTATTAAAACAAAGCAGCCTTTTACCAAATCATGGTACTCAGCATTGGAGTAAAATGTCTTGTATCATCTCCAGTATTTCCTAACGGCAAAATGACTGGTTTGTGAGAGAATAAAAATGATTCAAAGCAGTATCCAAAACATAAAATTGAAACAAACTTCAAAGCTTTTTCAAGTTCACTATAGGATTAACTGAAAAACAAATAAGAAAGAACACACCTACACACTCCTGAATGTGAGAGACATGAAACTTCAGTTAGGTTTTCCTCTTTTTTTATTTTCTGTTTTGTGTGTGTTTGTGTTTTGCTTTGGTTTTATCACAGATTAAAAGATTATTGTGTGATTTCCAAAAGATCAAAAATTAAGAATCCTTCAATAACTTTCAGGAAAAGAAAACCCCAACAAAAATAAAACACAAAAAATTTCTTGCAAGACTTTTTTTGACTTCATATGAATTTCAGGTAAGTGCAAAGTAGTTTTTATGATTAGTCAAAGGGAACTAAATCTTGGATGATGCAAGGTTTGACTACCACTAATTATGGCAACATTTTCTCTTAAAAGTCTTCAAGAAAAGTTTTAAATAAGTTAAATTACTTAAGAGAAATCAGTGTTGAACTTTGTTTCTTATTCTCGTTTTAACATCAGTAATGGTAGCAGTAAATTTCCAATACATGGATATAATACTGTGAATATGACATTGAATATACTGATGATATGTGGATATATTAAAAAAAAAAAAAAAAAAAAAAAAAAAAAAATATAAGTTTGGTTCTTTTTATTTTTTTTTTTCCTCCCCATGGTTCCATGGTTCTGGTTGTTTAAAATGCTATCCACAGAAATATTCCACAACTTGTTGTTATATGTATGTTATATTTATACATGTGCATTGTCTACATTTAAATTATATTTGCATATAGATATATGCTTTTGCATATACATATGTCCTAATACTTTTTTCTTAAAAACTGCAGCAACATATTTTACTGGGAAGTAAAAAAAAACCATTTTCATATTAAAGGTAACCAGAAAACTTTGTTTTAAAAATAGACCTCTTTTTATATTTTTTTCTTTTTGAACATTTCTTTGAAATATCTGGAAGAACTAACATCAGGGAATAGAGAAAATGAGACTCCTTACTGCCTGGAAATTCTGACATTTGTTTCAATTCTAAATAATGATGGAAAACATGGAAGTTTCCCAAAAATTATTCTCTGAAACATTTAATTTCATTGCTTCCAATAAAAGCTGAGTCTTTCACTATAGCTGTTTCTGAAATTAAATGATCATTTTGGTGGCTCAATTGGCTGCTTAAACTTAAGCACAAATAATTTTAACTTCACTTACCATTAAATGCTTCTCCAACAAATTGTTGTTTCCCCAACATTTGTTCTCCCATGTAGTCTACATCATGTAATCTACAGCCCGGGGCCAGGCTTCTCAGCCAGACTCATCACACATCACATCAGTCAAGCACAAGGGCAGAGGAAACCACTGGCCAAGGATGTGGCCAGACCTGCAATGGAAAGATGCTCACCCAAACTGCAAGTGACCTGCAGTTCAGCTGAGAAGAATTTCTGTGTGAACACAGAAGGGATGTTGTGATTTGGTTTAGGAGATGGAAAAGGTTTTGTTTGAGTCTTAACACCGTCCGATGCAGTATTTTAGTTTTTCAGAAGAGAATAATTTGGGCAAAATCATTAATTGCCTGAGGTAATTCTGAACTCTTTAAAAAGTGTACAGTCTGTGTAGGCAATATTGGATAGAAAATTCCCATATCAGCTTTAACTAATATATATAAATATACACCAAAAAAAAAGATTTTTCTTTTGTGGTTTGCTATTTTTCTGTTGGCCCACAGAGTATTCTGAGCATCTTCCCTTAACTGTTCAGAGACATACACTGAAGGCACTAAGCTTTATATTTTTGCAGATACATTTACAAGGCTGGTATTTTAGTTGCATTAACTTTCATACTAAAAGGAGTAATACTTACAGAATCACAGAATCACCTTAAAAGAACCCTGTTCTACACTGCTCTACACTACCCTACACTGCAGGTTCTTTATAAGAATTTTGATCAAAAAACGCTTTTATAGCTGTAAGCAAGATACTGATCATAGAGTATTATGTGAAAGTCATCTGTCATCAAAATGCTGAAACAAGATGTTTTAAGAAGTTTAACATGTGTCTCTGTGTACATGTGGGAGGAGAGAACACTGCGTGTAACAGCAAGTATGTAGATAATTAATGGATGATGATAATACAAATGAAAAAAACCCACAAATTGTTACTTAGTACCTTCAGGCTTACATAGAAAACTGATAGAAGCAGATTGCATAGGGTAAACAAAAGAAGGATTAGTGTGAATGAACAAATAATTGAAAGCTGCATTCATGTGAGAGTATTGTTTTTAATTATTCATTGACAGAAAACCTGTAGACAAAACATGGGCTAACCTTTAATCTGACAGACCCTCAGGCCCATAAGACATATTGAGGATGTAAAGACAATTAATAAAAAGGTAGACAGAACCAAGAAGTTGTCCTCCATGTTCGTTAACAATATAAATTGTGCAGAGATTTTATAAATTATGCTTAAAAATTCAGTTTTATTTAGCTGGTACTGCTACATATTTTAGTGATACAGAATAGTAATAACAGACATTCTAAACCATAAAAAGGCTTCAATAATAATTCCTCTACTCTTGTTATCTTCAGCTGTTATCTTTCTGCTGAAGAAATGGGACAGATGCTTAGTCTGAAATAATTCTTAAGAAGGATCCCACATAACAAATCTTCAAGTTTTTAATAAAATCTACAATTTCAGTGATTGACATAATGATAAAACTGACCTTATCAAATGAACATCCAAATCTCATAAAGAATAATAATGAGGTAAATGAGCAAGCAAATATGAAAGGAAAAAATAAAGAAATAAAACTTAATTCGATTTTCTAAAGAGTTTTGTATATTGGGTTGAAAAATATTGTCTCTTTTTATTTTTGCTTCCAACTCAGATATTTTTCACAGTTCACAAGACAGGGCACATCTAAATAATCTTTACTGAACATTTCATTTAATCTGAAACTGAAGCATGGAGATATCTATAGCTTTGGATGTTGCAGGTAGGATGTTAACTAGACGTGAAACAAATCCATCAAGAAAATGAAAAGTGGCCTTTTTGGATCAAGTGATGGACAAGGCCCATGCTGATCTGAATACCGTGTTGTTGCATGACTCCCCCAGCTGTTTCCATGTTAGTCTGATCAAAATTTAAACAAAGTCCTGTGGTTTTGCCAAGTGCTACAGAGACGCTTTAGCTCCAAGGGCCAATACATCTCCCACCAAATCATGACAAGCCCAGCTTCTGACTGTTAGTGCTGACAGAGGAATAAAAGAACTGGAGTGGGGATCTGGCTGGGTGTCTAATCCTGTGGGGACTTGGATAAATCTCTTTAACTCCTTTCAAGTTTTCTGAAGCTAGCAATCATTAGCATACAAATAATGAAAGAACCAACACCATCTTAGCCTTTAAAAACTACTTTGACTTTTGTCTATGATTCATCATTTCAGGTGTTTCAAGTATACTCATCGTAGCTAGCAAAAGATATGACTGACATGACTTGTATTTGTCCCTCTGCAGAGTATAGATTAGCAAAAGAGATATGCAGATCCTGGGAAAAATCTGTTGTGCTGAACTTTACAAGCAGAAAGAAATCTGCATCTTGCTATGATTAATCTCAGCAGGAAGAGTCACAATAAATTGAGTTAAATCAAGCATGACCTTACAAAGTCTTAATACAGATCAAACAAATTTGGAAATGATTTTTCATGGTTAGGCATACAAAATATAAAATGGACAGAAATGCAGGAAGAAAGACAGAAAGAACATTACAATGACCCATATACAGTGTCAATGTTTGTATTACTCATCAGATTTATTAAAGAAGAAGTACATTAAAGTGGTTTTGTTTGTTTATATAAAGAATTCTAGGGACCTTCCCCACTGAGTCAATGACACTGGAAATATTTAAACCTGCATTCTTTCACAGCTTGGAGACATGCCTAACTTCTCAGTTAAACGATAAAGCTAGAAAGGAACAGGTAGAGAAGGTGTGAGAGGGCACAAATACTACATTTTTCTCTGACACTTTTGTTAGGGTTGCAATACTCCTGTTGTTTGCTGTGCATTCCTGACAAGTTACTGCTGTAGGTGTACAACATAAAGAACATGCATCCTGGCACATTTTACCTGTGATGTAGACATCTAGGTATCCAGTGCAGGAGAAGAAGAAAATAGCTGGGCAAACCCAGAAGTAATTTTTCAAGCCCCTAAGACTGTATTGGAAGAAAAAAATGTTAGTCTCTTAATCTAAACGGGTACAAAAGTCAATGTAAGGCAAGAACAGAATTTTGAAAATAATATCTTAAAGTTTATTAGAATAGTAAAGATTTGATATGGGTTGGGCAGGTATAACACTTAATGGCTGTTAATTTAGTGACCATTCTAATGGGGAATTTACCTTCATATGTAGCAGAACAGAAAGATTAAAGCTCTGACTACATATAGGCACAGTATTAGCTGTGTCTTTTCTCTTTTGCTGCCCCTACACAATAACAGAGGAAGACAATTAAATCACACAGAAAGGAAAACCTGGGTATTAGTCTGCAAAGTATCTCATGTTTTATTGATCTGGGCAACTAAGTGCTTGCAAATCTACAGAACAGAATCCAGAAGTTGACGTTTGGTCTGGACTTTGCAAACACTTACTGACATTTCTCATGTTGATAGTTCTGTTCACATTGCTGGGCTGTAGAATTGTCATAAATTACATCTGTATTGCTTAACGTTAACTGAACTGTCAAAGAGACATGGCTCTTCAGACTTTAATTGCATTTATTAGAATCTCTGGTATGTGTACTTTTATGAGTAAATGATTTTTCCTTGCTTACTTGCTTGGTACTTATGATATGCACATGAAACTGTGTTTTGGTTTGGATAAAGTATTCCCTGACTATTATATGGTAGTTTTCCTTGAGATTTTAAGCTATAGTTACATCCCTGGGCCTTCTGTCATACCCCCTATTGAGAAAGCTTGCCTTTCTGAATACTGTCATTAAGCAGAGAAACGGAAGGACAGCATAGTCTACTTCAGATCACCTCTGCAAATACTTTAGTATTTTGTATCTCTGTATTTTTGAAAAACACCATGGCATTACAACCCTGCTGGAAATCATGAATGTAAATTACTTCATATAAAAAAAAAAAAAAAAAGCAATATATTATTTAGTATACTTTCAAATAGCTTACTTCAAAGCAGAGAATATTAATAAACATCAAGGCATTTAAAGCAGCGGTGGTGGTGGAATGCAGAGAGGAGTTATGCCTTCAGCTGAAATATAATTTTATTTTTCCCCAGCTAACTTAGTCTGCCAATGACTTGCCAGGACATTGCTGTCTCCCAATCAGTAGCAAATGTGCAAAACTTGATTGTATTATGATTCAGGAGTACAGGAAGCATATTCCTAAAATAAAAAGCACAAACAATAGGAAGACCCTTGCCCTGATCGATCCTTGGTTTTCCCAGTTGATCAGTGGAGGTAAACTGTTGCAGCACATGTTCATCATATTTCACCAAAATAAGCACTAATAATTAAGGGTCTTGCCTTTAGCGTCTAATGTAGCAATGCAAACCATGCTGTGGCTTGAGGAAGAAGTTATTTTGAAATTTGATAAGAAATTTATTGCTCACCTTTTCTGATGTGTGTCTTTGTAAGTCAAATATATCAGGCATCAATAGACATGTTTTAGTTACGTGGGCAATCTCTCTGCAATCTGTTTATATGTAGAGTTTTTTCCCCCCACTCTTGCATCCTACATCTTCATAGCTCTTCACCTCATCATTTTCTCCATTCTGATTTCCAAGATTTCAGTTTCCTCAGCAGTCTCACAACCGAACTCCTGACCTTTTACATCTGTGACTTCTTTCCAGTCCTAGGGCTTCACAAGATGTCTCCCTTCACAAAAATCACTTTTAATTTTATTTTTTCCAATAAGCTTTTTAAACAGGTCTACTACAACACTCACAAACTCTGTTAGTCTGATCTTCTACCATATCAAACTCCAGCTTCATCTCTTCCTCAAGTTTTTAAGTGCTCTCATATTCTTTATTATTTTCAGAAGAAATATGAAATTACAGCAGGACCCAGCAAGTCAGGCTGAGATAATCAACCCAAAAACTGTTGCAGAGGGAGTTTGGAGAGAGCTTCTACCTCTCCTCTGCGATGTGATTCCACCCTAAGAACAAACTATATTTTTTTATAAATATAAGATACCAAAAGTCAAGACTTCTGTATTTTCATTCTTTCTTTTGAGCAATGTCCTTGTTGTGTTTTTATAATTTTCTTTCTAATACTTCTCCATTTGTTGTGTTAGTATTTTTGCACTCTGTTGCCAGCCTACTGCTCCATAATTACCATTAGTGTAAGTGCAGCCAGCCTGGCCAAAGCCATGGTGTGAACTCACACCCCTCTACAAGCAAGGTGGGGAGCAGTGCCTGTGCCCGTCTGCTCCAGCAGTCCACATTTTCCTGAGTAAGACCTTTGGTGGCTGCTGTCTGTGCACTGGTCACGACCACTGTGGCAAACAAAAGGATGCTGTTCATCATTGTGTCAGGTCTGTTCCCTCTGCCAGCAGCATCACCTGGCTCAGGAAAGGAAACTGTAGGGTTGTCAGGAGCTGAGCTTTGCAGGTACCCAGATCTAGCAGAACTGGTAAATGTATCATATTGGCTAGAAATTTTGTAAAAGTTCCTTCATAGGAGAATACAATAAAGAGGTGTCAGCCAGCCCACACCCTGTAGCTGACATTAGATCCCATCTTAAAATCCAATTAAGCTACAAAGAAAAGGAGGTGGTCATGTTATTTTTGCATGAACACTAAAGGGGAAAATTTTCTAAGAGAAAATATGTCCCACCCATGTCTGTGCTGAGCAGTTTCATTATGTCATCAGTGGATTTGCTGGTTTCATACTGGTCACTGCCCTGCATTGCCTTAGCTGGGAGGGAGGTCACAGTTTCCAAAACCATGCATGAGGGAGCGCTGCATTTGGGGAAACAGCTGTCCCCCTACAAATAGGTCCACATGCATCAGACATCAGGATGAAGTCTATATATTATACTTTTACAGATATGCAAAGTCTTGCAACACACATGAAAAAGCTGCAGTAATAACAGTTCTGTAAGATCATTTTCTTTGGTGCTAGCTACTGACATTTGTGATAAAGGCCTTGAATATAATGAAGCCTTCTTGGCTTTCTTTGCTTTAAAGAAGTTGCCATTCTTGGGATACTCCTGGAAATAAAAAGTCTGGCTCGGAGACCTCTTCCTTGAATAAATAAATACCTCAGTGGTGGGATACTGACTTGTCAGGAAAGAATTGGAGAATTGCTGCAGAGTTTATGTAATATATGCTCTAATAATATACAAATATGTTGGAAATGCACAGGGGTTTTTTATTAATTCAGAGCTTATCATAGTTCAGAAATACAAATTCCCCTTCAAACAGGAAACAACTGTTCAGGATTATCTAGGATAACAAAGATTTTTCTAAACAGTAGTTGAGATATGCATTCACAGATATTTTTTCCTTCGTCCTATTTTCACAGTGTAAAACATTGACAGAAGGTTTCAATAATGAGAGGCTAAATAGATTTTAGTCCAAAATACAGTAGTCTTATATGAAAGATAATTTTGTGTTGGGCAGCTTTATAATGAGTGCTCTAAATCACTGTTGGCCCTAAAATGAGATGCTCCACTTTCTCTTTGGTCTCTTGTGAACTCATTAAGACAGCAAAATTGTTTTTGGAGAACATTCCAATGACTTGTAGAATATGTTGTCCTTCATGCACTCACTGCTCAGGAGAAAAAAATAAAAAAAGCTTTAAAATGATAGAGTAAACAAGGTACAAGGCAGTGCTTCCTTCTGTTTTGTCTTCCAAATGTGTAAAGTGATACTTTAATTTCCAAAGTAATTGAGCCCTCATTGATAGTGGCTTTTAATATTGTGGGCCTTGGAATTACAGAAAATACTTTGACATAACTTGATGGGAAATCTGTTCTGTTAATAGATAATTAAAATTAAAAAGCAGTAAAGAGAAAAAAATTTAATTGCCTTGGAGATCAGAGCCATAGAATCAATGAAAATTTATACTCTGTAGATGTTTTAGGTATAGGTCAATGTTAATACAAATAATAAAATATTTTTAAGATGTATTTTACATTTAACCCTAATGTCATCAGAATTATGTATGTAAGGAACATGTGAAATAAAATGTACTTTAGTACAAGATCGAAGTCTGTAGAAGGCAGCTTTGCACAATATAATATTATTTTAAATATTTTAATATAAAAATCCTGCCAACATTTGCTGTCCAAGTAAAACCAACGGCAAATTTAGCTGCCTAAATAAACTAGTGCAGATGGTAAATATTTTCACTGAGAACAAAAATTGTCAAGCAATCTATAACTTCCTCTTTTTTTGGGAGTCTTGTACTTTTGATACACAGAATAATGATCTCATAATCCATCAGGGTTTTCCTGTGTTGAGAAATGTAATGATGAACCCAGTGCAGATGGGTTCTGCCAGATGATCTGGGGGAAATTTCAAGAACTACCTGTTACTTGCCCTCAGACAAGTCCCCCTGCAGAAATATGCAGAGCTGCTCCTAGGAGATCCGTTAGTTCTCAAAGCCATGGCCCCTTGACCTCCCCTCCTAAATTTGAGGTGCAGTTTGGCAGAGCAGTAGTCCATTTTCTCATTAAAGAATTATTTTTCCAGTCTTCCTGGGAATAGTATTGCTTATTGAATTTCACTGAATGAGAATATGCAGGAACTTTCTGAAAAAGACAGTAGGGCTCACTCTCCTTGTAACCAAAGTCATTCCTACAGCCAAAATGGCAGTCAAACAAAAGAGGAAAAATTAGTTTCTTTCTTGCTTTCCTTTTTATTCTGTTATGTAGACTTCAGGTGTTGGTTGTTGGTGGGTTTTTTTGTTGTTGTTGTTGTTGGTTTTGTTTTTATTTTTCATCAGTTATACTTGTCAGAATGATCCATGTAACATAAAAATTGTTTAAAATTGAGAGAAATCTACAATATAACCCCAAAATGTCAGAACCACTCTGAAGGACTTTTGCAGCTTTCATGGTCTCTGCTTGTCTTTTCAGCCTCAGTAGTCTGACAGGTTTCAAGAGGATGCTAGCAAAGAGAAACCATTCCACTCTATATGCTCCTATTTTAAATTCTCCTAATTCCTAAATGTTCAGTAATAGCAGGATTTCAGTGCTAAGAATAGAAAACTTCTGTGATCCAGCTGGTACTTCCTAAACCTTCCATGAATTCAAACTCCTTTATGAGTACTACTGATGAATTGTAACAAACAGAAGACACTGCTGGGAGCTCTGCCTATAGGTGAATAACCTTTATCTATTTATCTATCTATCCATTGCCAAAATACTGATTCATAAACTAAGCCATAGCTAAACACTGAGGGGAAAGGTCTCTTTACGTTTGCTACAGAGTCACAGGGGTGACACAAAGGCATTCTTCTGTTGACACACAGATTTGTCAAACACCTGGAAATTGCCTGAAACATTAGACATACGTAAGTAAAGAGCTACATGAAAACCTGCTAAAACTATAATCCAGTATTTGTAAATCATGTGATATCAAAATGGAAATAGCTCTTATCAAACCCATGATAAAGAAAAATTGCCAGTTTCCTCACACAAGCTGGTGAAATTGTAGAAAAAGATACCAATGTAATGGCTATGTGCAGTTTTCACATTGAGAAATATTCCAGATGGTTACAGTATGCCTGAGAGAATTTAGTTTGTTAGATAAAGTGAACTCATACCTTAAGTTGCAGGTGCGAATAGCTTTATGCACAACTGCTCTGAAAAGTTGGATACAGACAATTGTCTCTGTTGTGAAGAAATCCAAACGTTCAATTTTATTTCTTCCCAGGCTTCAGGCAGACGGTTTACTGAGTCGTGTAGGAAATGATGATTACCTCCTAAAGTTGACTTCAGATTGTAACCCATGAGGTTTACAAACTTTTGTGATGATTTGGGGTTTCCTAGAGGTTTTTTAAATACCTATTGGGAGAGAAATGGAATAACTGAAAAGATTTAACAAAGAAAAAGTCTTTTTTAAGCTTTTTTTTTCACTTATCTGTGCCAAATGAATAAAACAGATTGTAGTCATATGACCTAGTAATTATAAATATGTCTGCAGCAACTCCATCAAAAGAGTTGTGGTGACAATTGAATGAGCAGTAGGTTTATAATTTCTATTTCACGCTTTAAAGATTGAAGTTTAAATTTCATGCAACGATTCTTCAGTGGACACATGACTGTCCATAATACCTTTGCTGAAGAGGAAACAGCAAAGGATTATATGGTTTTGAAAGTCTTCTCTGAGATGTTATTGAGTTACTCAACACAAGCACACAAAAAATTTTGGGCTACAGACTTGTGTAAATGCATGAATAGACACACATGCCTCCAAAAATTTCACATGCACCCCAAAATTTAAAGGTTTTTTCCTGAACACCAAGGAGTTGTTTCTGTTTATAATTCTTTCAGTTCAACAAAACCACAGCAGTGGAGCAAGTAAGCTGCTCTTGTATTTTTGGGACTGACAAATTTTCTTATTTGACACTCTGTGCTTTCACTCTGCCCTATCATCAGTCAAAAGAAGGATTGGCCTGCATCCTATCCACTCCAATCAACAAGTATATGTCACAGTTTCCATATAATGTAAAATAATTGATAGTACAGTTCCACATCCATAGAATGGATATTTATGGCTGTCATCCACCAGTCTAGATGATACCTTTGTAATGGAGGTACCTTTATAATATCTGCTTCTTGGGCAATGTGAGACAGAAACTGTAAACCAATTTCCGCCTCTTGTCAAAAGAAAAAAAAAAAAAAAAATCTTTCTTTTGGTGGGGGAGAAGGAGGGGAATGCTGCAGACAAAATTGAGCTGCACATTACATTGATATTCCATTACAAAGGTAGCTGCTGCTTCTAATTTAGTCTGTGGTTTACTAGAAAGCAATCTGAGTCAAGGGATCTTCAGAAAATTTGCAGTCTGAACTCTGTCTGATGGAGGTATAGTATATAAAGGAGGATGTCTGCATAAGGGAAGAGCTGGCAATAAAGTCTGTCCCCTGATAATTACCATAGTCATACAGGAGACTCCCACTCAGTCTTCTGTCCAACCAGTTTCTTAGGGCTTTTCTCATATCTGTCTATATTTTCTGTTAGCTTCCCTCATACTCAGACCCCTAGTTCTTTAACTCTTGTTACACATATGAATTCCTCTACACCAGAAAATAGCTCGTTTGACTTATATTTCCTCCTTTTCTTAAAAAAAACCTTAAGTCTAGACTATGCCTGTGTATAACTAGAGCTTAGGGAAAGGGGTGTCAAGGATGCATGAAACTAGTCAATGATTTATCTGTATAGAGGAAGGAGGCTGTAGATGTGGGGTCAGCAAATAATGCTGCAGAGAGGTGAGCTGCTCCATGGTGCTGCACACCAGGTCTGGTCAGTGGCATGGCAGGTATGGACAATGAATGAGACTGAGTCCATCCCATCACTGGAGGCCTTTGTGCTTTTCTTCTCTGAGTTTATATAGGTAGGAAATCAACTGAGCAGTTTTGAGTTAAAAATACACAGGAAGAGGGGCTTGTCCCATGTGTCTGGGTTTTTTTCTAACAAAAACTGACAAAAATGTCACAAGCAGTATTATGACTCATTTTAAATTGCATGACCCACTGTCACGCAGGCGCTGGTCTAGAGAGGTCAGTCCCCAGTGTTCCTTTAGAAATGACTCAGGAGGCTCAACAATGTACCAGCTATGTGGAGGAACAAGTGTTGCGTCCTCCCATATGGTCATAGACACAGTCGGCTGTTCCCTTCCAGGGTAAAACTCACTCATGTGATTACACAGAGGAGAGAGCAGCCAGCCTTATCTCAAGCCAAACTTTAGAACAAAGTAGGATTTTTGAAATGTCAGGCAGTTAATGAAAATAGGGCCTTCAGACAGCAAATAGATGTTGTCAGAAACCTATATGATCCACATATATAATTGTGCAAACACTCATTTGAGTAATACTATTTAAAAATTTGTATTTAGTATTATTATATGCCTTCAGACCTGGAAACATTAATTCTAAATCAAAAGAAGTTTACTTGACATTCGCTGTTAGCAATAATACAAGGCTTCTATATTTCCGAGCAAAACAAATTAAATAAGTCATCTGCAGACACTGTCTGGAGTTTCGGTTTTTAATAAAGCCAGTCTTGTCTCTGTGAATAATGAGCAGTAAGTGCATTTCAAACCTAAGTAATATGATATTGGTTCTGGTTTTAAGGTTCATATTACTGCAAGACTTTGACCAGAGAATAGAATATGTACCTGGGACCTTGTTTTTTGTCAGAAATGGTTTTCACAGGCTTTTCTTAAAAATAAAAATTTAAATTAAAAAAAAAAAAAAAATCAATTGTTTAAGACAAATGTTTTTCTCCTGGTTTGGTCAGTTTTACGGCACTTTCATTCCAGCTGCCCTTCAATGCCTATGTTTTACCACACATCTGATCCTTTAGTGGCACTGGAATCAACTGTCCATCATGTTAGTTGACATGATCCATTTTAATGCAGAAAAAGATATAAAAGTGTACATCCTTCCTCAGCTACATTTAGGAGAGCTTATACTGTTGAACATGAAACAGTGAGTATGCTTTATTTCTTGAAGGGATTTAGGTTCCTGCAGAGGGGACCTCTGAGAGTCATTCTATCTCTTGTGGTACTCTGGAATAGCTTCTAACACCATCAAAATAGGGGCTGTATAGAGTTTCTGAATGCCATCTGAAAGTATATAACACTTTTCAGTCCTCAGGAAACCAATGCAGTCAATTGCAGAACTAATAAAACTCCTCAGAAAATCAGTATATGTTACAAAAGTTCCCATGTGGCACCTCAGAAGATGATTTTAACATTAAAAGGTGTCTAGATAATGGCAGTAACAAAACTAAATCAATTGGAATGGGTGCTTTAATGATTTTGGGCCAGTTTGATACCTCTCAGACCTCTATTTCCCTTTAGATGAGATAGATAACAAGTTCTCATAGTCAGAAATCCAAAGTCAGTGAATACAAACTTCATAGATCATTGAGTTTTGATATCATAGCATTTAGAGAGATCTCAGAAGCAAAATTTCCCTTTGTGTATTGTTTACATATTAGTTAGCCATCTCCAGATATTCAGATCAAGCAGAAATGAGGGGGGCATTGCTATTTCAGTTATTTTCACAAGTGTTTTCGGAAATGTTTCCTTCTGTTCCTCAAGCCTGAGGGAATACAAATTAGATACTGAAAGCATAGACTTTTCATGGAAATCATCATACACTGCAGTGTGTTTCAAAAAGATTTCTAAAAGATACAGAAAATTAGAAATTTTTAGCTATGAACAAAGTATAATTTAGAGATCATTTTTATAGGTAAAATATTAATTTATTTTAGATAAACATGAGTGCTACATATTGCCTTACCTATGTTAATAAGCTAAAGCAAGAACTTTTTGCCTTGGGAAGTAACACTTCATCACCAACTGTAAGAGTTCCCAGGGAATTCAAAGTCATATATTTTACTCATAAAAAGCAGAAAATTATTGCTTTAGTGCTGTTTCATTCTTAATATTGCCTTTGTTTTAAGATTATTATTTGTTCAAGTGTATTGAACATGGTTCTGGTCTAAGTTTATTTTCACACCCTATTTGCATAATTTTTATGGTCCAATATAAATTTTCTTCTTTAAACTTGATCATAATTATATTGGGATTATTTTGATCTAAATATCTTTTTGCCTCTTGACTTTTGTTACCAAAACCACAGAGATTTTTACTACATGTTCATATACCAGTCCCATTAAAAAATCTATGACAAAAGTGAAAAAAATCCTTGTACACTCATAGCCTGCATGGTATGAAAGGTGGGTGAAAAGTTGTTTCAGTAAAAGGAATTAATAAAGTTCAATTAAAAAGGCAAATCACAAACCCTGCAAATCTACATGTTTAAGATTCTTTCCTCTACTATGAGTATTAAATCTCAGATAGAAATAGAAAGGAAGAAAGCTGGAGCTTCTTTTAGCAATAAAAAAGTCATTATACAGTTATGATGGTAAGAACGGGGCAAATTACATATGCCCTCTAATACTCAAACAATCTTTGTTTCCTCTTCAGAGTAAGTTGTCAGAACTTGACACTCTCTACTGCCAAAAAGAGAGAATGTTTGCTGTATCAGAGACAGTAGAATCATTCATGTTTGAAAATTTTTCAGACCTTCCAATTTAGTTTGCTGTTGCTATAGAAAAGGAAAGTTTTGGAAAGCCTTGGAAATGAACCCTGGGTATGGCAAAACACAGGAGTAGCAATGTGGTTTATTTAATCCCACAGTATTAATAATGGAAATTTTTATTTTAATAATAATATTAATATTTTAGATGGTTATATAAAATGTCATAGAGAATAGGAAAGAATTTATATTTTTAATAATTTTTAGATTCTTCTGTCATACAAACAACTAATCCTTCTGAATTCTTGTATCATATTTTTGTGTCCTCTAGGCATTATATTTTACAAATAATTTACAAATATTTCCATTTTGTGAAAATATCAACACTTTTGTTGATTAGAAGAGGAAAGAACTCTCTTTCATTGTTGCTTTGGAGAGTTCCTGTATATTTTTTCTATGTGTTTTTTCACTTTCCTCTATAAAAATAAGTATTTTTTTACCTTATTCTGCTACCAAATTCCCCATTTATCAACTGACTTTCCCGATTTTACCACTTCTACAAGTCGTAATCTTAGTTTCTCATTTGTTTGCTATGAAATTTTTCTTTTTATTTGTCCAGCAAAAGCTAAGTCAACATTCATTTTGACTACTTATATCCAATACTTTGAATGAGTTCACACAAAGACATGTAGGTTGATCCCCTGCTATGGACACTTCAAGTAAGACCTTATTTATGTAGAAATCCAATTTCAAGGTTTAAAATCAAGCAGTGGCTTGGTAGAACAATAGGAGACATTTAGCAGATGCGATACCTCAGAAATGTTTGAGAGTTGTTTGGTTGGGGAAAAGAAAGAAAATAGGAGAAGGCAGTTGCAAAACCAATAGACTTTTCTCTTTATCCATCAGCAACAGGAAAAAGAAAACTAAAGCAGGGAACTGTTATAGTATATGTTAGGAAAAACAGTCTAGATGTAAGGACAAAGAAGGCCTGGATGGGGTTATGAAGACAGGTGGTGGGGGAGACCTTGGAGAACATGAGCAGAAAATCGGGGCTGATATGAAAGTAATTCAGCTAGGACTGTTGCTATGTGAGCTTGTTCTATATTTATATGTACACACCGTCTGACTGTACTGCTTTCCTAGTCTAGTTCATTGAGTGGCTCCATAACTTCCTTATGCTAAAGGAAAGATCAAAATCAAAGCAAGCTCAATAATATATAGACAAACCTGGACTGGAACTAATTGTGTTTTATATCTTCTGCTCCATACACGTGGAGAAGTACCCTAGTTCACCAGTGCATAAGCCTTCAATAATATTTTCACTCTTAAAGAAGCAAAGATCACCCCAAGTTTCTATAGGTACCTTCAATCATATTCACTTATCTCATGCAGACAATCAATAGTCCATGACAGTTGTTACAGTAATTAAATAAAAACTGTAGGATCACATTTTCATACTGATTTAAAATGAATTTATTTGGAGCTCCCTTTTATGTTTACAGATCATTAGGTTTGAAGTTGTATAATATTCACTTTGCAGTTACAATCGTGTACACAAATAGGTATACAATTTGGAGTGATTCTTCAAAAGTTTAACAGTATAGTGTAGATGTTGAGTCCTTGGAGTGAAAAAAATTAAATACACTGTTTTCATATGTTATTTCTGTCTTTTATAAATTTCAAATACTGTTTGACCAGAGGCAATCCTTCTTATTCTCTACATACCCCATGTTCTTCTCTTTCAGATAAAATAATAACATGCTTATCTTAAAAGACAGTTGAAAAGTTGAGTAGTCTATAAAGTAGTTTGAGAACTTCTGAAGACAGACACCTTAAATTTACATGTATTACACTTGTTGTTTTGGTAATTGCTAATCTTTATCATTGATATCTTCTGTTTCTGGAAGGTGTTTCAGCATCCTCAAAATCTGTATTTCATGGATTGAAATAACATTTTGAACAATACCACAACTAAGATGATGGATTTTCTGGAAACAGTGATCAGTACAATGAATGACTGCATTTTCCCACAAGTCAATATCATAGCATGGCAAATAACAGAATAATAGTAGTCTCCCAATTGTCAGACAATCACTTCAAAGTTCACAGTTCTCTGAATATTTGCAAATATGTGCAACAGAACACTACCAATCTCCCCATCATGTATAAAGTCACTATATAGTTGTCGTGGTTTAACCCCAGTCAGCAACTAAGCATCACACAGGTGCTTGCTCACTCCGCATCCAGTGGGATGGGGTAGAGAGTCAGAAGAGTAAAGTGAGAAAACTCATGGGTTGAGATAAATACATTTTAACAGGTAAAACAAAAGTCACATGCACAAGTAAAGCAAAACAAGGAATTCATTCACCACTTCCCATGGGCAGGCAGCTGTTCAGCCATCTGCAGGAAAACAGGGCTCCATCACGTGCAACAGTTATTGTGAAGACAAATGACATCTCTACAATGTCCTTGACACCTTCTTCTTACCTGAGCGTGACATCATATGGTGTGGGATGTCCCTTTGGTCAGTTGGGGTCAGCTGTCCCAGCTGTGTCACCTCTCAACTTCTTGCGCACCCCCAGCCTGATCACTGGTGGGGTGGGGTGAGAAGAAAAGGCCTTGACTCTGCGTAAGCACTGCTAAACAGTAATGGAAACATCTCTGTATTATCAACACTGTTTTCAGCACAAATCCAAAACTTAGCCCCATATTGTGAAGAAAATTAACTCTATCCCAGCCAAAGCCATCACTACAGGTCACTTAATTTAATGAGAAAAGTGAAAGTCATGGCTGAGTGCTTGAAAAATAAGCAGCCTTTGAAGAGCAGTATTTGCATTTGTAAAGCACAATCACTACTCCCAAGCCAACTCTTCATATCAGTGTCATTTTTCTTGCACATTGAGTCAATGTTGTCATTCCTTGTCATCAGTTGTGGATGAAGGAGTACAAGATAAAATATTGAAAATGATGGAAAGCTTTCAGCTTCTAAGAAGCATGAAAACTATACTTCTAGATCAATATGGAAAGTTTGCCTATGTTTGATATGATGATTTTACCATGTCACTGGTGCTGACAGCTTAAATAGCCTTACCCTGTGACTCCCTGACAGACACAAATGACAAGTCATCTAGCTGAAAGTGAAGGACGGAATCGTATGGATGAATATATATAATTTTACCACACAGTAGTTTCAGAAATATCATTCATTAAAAGGAAACCCTCCAACATAAATACTTATGCATATGGCTACCCAAGGAGAAGATCATTAGTACATATGCTTCTTCCTAGTTAGATCAAACCTAACCTATGAATGTTAATTCCCTGCCTTTTCTATTTGAATATCTGAAAAGTGTGTGTGGTATTTCCTGGGTTCCTGTGTAACCATAAGGTACATAACAAAATATACTACAGAAATCCCAAATATTCATGACCTGCATACTAATATAAAGTTCTGTCCTGCTAAAAAAAGTATTTCAGAAAAGTAGTTTATCCTATCACATTATTTTTTTGTCCAGACTTCTACTGTAAAACTGAGATTCTCTTTTTTGATCTGTGTATAGATTTGGCACAGTTCATAACATTTCTGAGAAAAAGATTGCAATACCTAGCAATACCTAGGTACTACCTATCATTTATTTGTTACTGAAATAATATTTTTCATCCATAGATGTCAAAACACATTGCACTTCGGCCAACATTATCATTTTATAGACATGAAAACTGAGTTGCTGGGATTATAAACTACTTCTCCAAGGCACCTTACGATTTTATAGTACATTCACAAATGAATTTATGCATTCTTAATTCCTGTAAAGTATCCTACATACCTGACTTCACGTATATTTTTCAAACACACTGTAACTCATAGAATTTATTTTAGCTTGTGAGCTGACGACAGACTTTCATACCTTATAGTACATTGTGCTTTACAAAACACTCAGCAAGTCCCCAGTTTAAAAAACTTAATTGTCTTTACTCTTATTTCCCATGGAGTTAACTTCTGTTCATTTTCAGATTTGCTTAAAACATGTTTGGCCAGCGACTTGCTCCTTTTATGCTAGATAAATGTTAAAAGCCAAAGGACATCATGGATACAAACGAAAGAGAATACACTGAATTTAGTTTATGATTCTTGTTTATTCTGTATGTTTTTTCATCATTGTGAGTTTCCCTAAGCCTGATTTGAGACCCCAAATCCATAGAAAATCTATAAAAAAAAAAGAGCTGGAGAGCGGATCTATGCTATGAGTTTGAATCATTTCTTGTTTAGTTCCTAAGTACTTGGCTCCCTGTCATCTACACACTGTGCAAGTAGGTTTATATTCACAAAATTTCACACAATCATTCAGATTGGAAAAGACCCTTGGGATCATCGAGTCCAACCATCAGCCCCACTCTACAAAGTTCTCCCCTACACCATATCCCCCAACATCTCATCTAAACAACCCTTAAACACATCCAGGGAAGGTGACTCCACCACCTCCCTGCGCAGCCTATTCCACTGTCTGACCACTCTTTCTGTGAATTTTTTTTCCTAATGTCCAGTCTAAACCTCCCCTGTTGGAGTTTAAAGCCATTCCCACTTGTTCTGTCACTAACTCCCTGTGAGAAGAGACCAGCACCAATGTCCTTTCAGGCAGCTGTAGAGAGTGATGAGGTCTCCCCTCAGCTTTGTCTTCCTCAAACTAAACAGTCCCAGCTCCTTCAATCGCTCCTCATAGGATCTGTTCTCCAGGCCCTTCACCAGTTTCATTACCCCCCTCTGCACTCGCTCCAGCACTTCGATATCTCTCTTGTATTGAGGTGCCCAAAACTGGACACAATACTCCAGGTGTGGCCTCACCAGTGCAGAGCTATGCAGCCATCAGTCTCAGCTAAATCAGATCATTCTTTTAGCAAGAAAACCTGTGTAGAAACAAGGTACCTGCTCCAAAATCTGCTTCCAGAAGGCTGTAGAGAGGAGAGTAGTTTTGCACCAGTCAGCAGAGATGCATCCGCTATGAATTTTTTGTTCAAAACACAGTGAGTTAGTCTAGACTATTTAAACAGACCAACAACCTTGACAGTGTTGCCACAGAGTACATGTCAGCGAGAAATTCTTTTCCTAAGCAGACAAAAATTAGAAAATCCATACAGCAAAAAGTTTTTCACACTGGAACATCAGATGAAGTTTTAAGTTTGAATAAAATTCTTAAACAAATTTTAACAATATTTTTATAGTATATGTGAAAGCATTTAGTTTATATTTCATGAACACTCAAAGTCTGTTTTCATGCTGTCTCCTGCAATTGAGTCCTCTCTGTCCTTTGCTAGTGGAAGTCTTGCTCCATGTGGAATTAACTCAAAGACTTCCTTGTATTTTCTTTCAACAAGTGCTGTAATGGCAACTCTTGGCAACAAGGTTAGACAATCTCAAAATTTCAAATACTAATGTTTTCAAGGGTGTGTTTTTAATGTTATTGTCAAGCAATCCTACCAAAACACTGAATTAGACTATAACTTTTTTTTTTCTTTTAAGTTTATTAACACATTGAAAATCATTCAATTTCTCTGTTTTCAAAATCTCCAAGGTGTTGATGAAGTATTTGAGATGTCTGTCTTGGGGAAAATCTAGCTCAAATTTATTTAAATTTACTACTTATCTTCTTTGGAAACTTATAAAAGGTCTGCAAACTAACAACCTGGAAGCTATTGCTTTGTCTAACTCTTACTTTACCCTCCCTTCCTCCAAGAGGTCTATGAAGCATCCACAAGGTGGCATTAGGTAATACTATGTTTTAGATCTCTTTGATAAAAGTCTTCGTGCTGTGACTTCTGAGTTTAAGTTATTATTAATTACCTCGAATTGCAGCGTTATATGGATCTGGCCTAGTGGATAGTCTCCTAGTTATTAAATATGTTATTCATTTAAGTAGACCATAAGACATTAAAAACCAGTATCCAACTGCACTTTTGTCCACACTAATAGCAATATATCTGATTAAATAATTAAAAAAAAAAAAAAAAAGCAGCAGTGTATTCTTTTCCACGAGGCTCAATGAATTCCCACTTTCATCTATTGAAACAGCTCCATGGGTTTGAAATGTCATTGCAGAAAGCCATAAAGAAATACTAGATATGAGTATACAAACTGCAGCCAAGGCAAAACTCATTGTTTTAGAAAGTCAGATAATTTTACTAACTGATTAAAAAATACTGTACGGGCACATTTGAAATATGAATATATTAAAGAGAAAACAACTTACTTGGTTTACTTTTTTTCCCCTCAGGTTGCACAGTATTGGATCCTGATCAGTATCTGATCCTGACCTGGTCTCTAATATGGGATGAGCAAACTTCAATAATTACAATTACTGTTGTGGAAACTTTCATACTTACTCCAATTATTTAATTTAACTGGAAAAATCTCTTTTCAGGCAGTACCAAAAAGTTCAAAGACATCAAAATTTAAAAAATGTTTTAAAATTTGCAGTTACTAAGAAGTTCCAGAAAAGTTTTGAACTAAAAAATTAATGTTTGGTATGTTTTAATTTACCTGAGAGTTTTCCCTGTTATGTATGTTTTTCTTGTAATTTTCCTCAGTGAAAGAAAAAAAAAAATCTATTTAGTATTTTAATAACATACCAGAACATGAATGTACTATTCCTATGTTGCCTGTGGCAGTTCTCAGTGCATCAATGCCAAGCACTTAAGTCATGAATTAAGCCTCAAAATTTAAAAAAAAAAAAAAAAAGTTTGAAAAAACACAAGATATATCAAAACTATACGAATTTATTTTCAAATTGTTCATTAGGATTTTGACAGTGACATATTAAAAAAATAAATGAAAGATGTTTTTGCATAATCTCATATTTTCAAGAATGACACACTGAAGAAAAGCTTCTAATAGAATGGAGCAGCCGTGCAAGAGCTATCACTTGTGGCAGGTAAAGGCTACAGGGTCCAAATTCCAAACCTATATCTATTAGCACTGACTAACCTCTGATTCCATTGTTATGTTTTTGTTTATGCTAAAACTTTGTACACGTTTAGAAGATGAAACATATATTTTCAAAAGGCCTACCTAAAAGTGCATTAACTTCTATGACAAACAGGTGTGTAACTGGACCTTGGACAGAAAAGGGACATCATAATATAATAATTTACTTTAGAGCTTCTATGAATAATTCAGGATCATATGATCCTGGATATAGCCCTGATCAATATAATCTAACTTCATTAGTCCTGTTTTGAGCAAGGGACTGAATTGCTGAGGCCCCTTACAAACTCAGTTCTATGCTTCAGTAATTTATACTAATGAAGTAATAACAGTAATTACTTTTTTACCTACAGACAATTTCAAATCATTTATAAACAAGTAAGTGGTGATGTTTACACTTGAAGTGTTGATTATAAATCTCAGGATTTTAGCACAATCCATGCATTAATTTTGCCTAACACTAACACCAGAAGCATTAATCTTTAACAGCACTGTGTCTCTGGTGAAACTATAAAGTAAATATTACTTTAACAAACAGAATTAAATATAGTAAATGTACTGTGTGCCTAAGCAATGATTGGAAAAACAGTTTATCCTCTTTCTAAACATGCTTTTTAACTGTTAAATTAATAATTTTATGAGCATTGGTAAATTATAGTAATTTGGTTAGGTATTCTACAATATATTTAGTGTATGCAATTCTGTCTGTTGACATTACATTTACAATGTATTCCTAGTTCTTTTGATATTTTTCCTTGTTTCTATGTAACCAGAGTGAAATGTGTGAATCTAAAACCCTATAAAGGTTTAGATTTGTTAGGTAACATTCTTGAGAGTGTTAATAATAAAAAATTGAGGTGTTTATGAAAAAAACCTTCCAGCAGGAAGCAATTCACAGCTTCTGAATATGTAGCCACTGAATATGTGATGTATGGAGGTACCCAATATAAAAGTATTTAGACTTTTGAAATCATGTATTCTGAAATAGACATATTGCACCCTAGAAGAAACAAAGACAGTGTTCAGTTAGATGATCAGGGATACTGGCAATGGTATTCTCAACCAAAACAATCAACTCAGATTAGCTATGAAATAATGCTAGACAGGCAACTATAAGACTAGTAAAAGTAAGACAAGAAGACAAAAAAGAAAGTAAAAAGCAGTACGTGTTTAAAAGATAGTCAATGACAAATCAACTTTGTAACTGACTTAGAGTTCAAAAGAATGAGAAGGTCTATCAAGTCTCCAAAGAAAAAGAACAAATTATGTTGGATATTAATGTTTTGTGTTAAACAAGTTAATATTAGACAAGCAAAGCAGAAAATTGGTTATTAACATGATTGACTCAATACCTATAAATAAAGAGTTTTTAGAAGACTTCGGAAAAATTAAAAAGGAGAATAACTTCCAATTCTGTTCAGTAAGAGTGTATTATGTCTGAGGAACAAAATCTTGTAATGCCTAGTTCTAAACGTTTAAAATAAGAAATAAAAAAGATACTTTACAGTGTTTGCTAGTTATGTTCTGTTAAGGTGTTGCATTATGCTCCCAAACTCAGAAATAAGATCACTGAAAATTATCTCTGAAAAACTGATAATTTTTGGAGGATCAGTGTATCTTTATATTATGAAGAAGAACACTTAGTAGTATATGTTTCCATTCTAATTGTCTTTCTGAAAACAAAAACAAAAACAAAACAAAAAAAAAGGAACAAAGGGAAAAGAACTTGGAACTTGGGATCTGGAAATAGACATACAACAAAATAATACAGTAATTTGTTAAAGTTAACAATGAAAAGACATGTTAAAATATATTTTTAATCCAGTTTATGAAAAATGAATTTATCTCCACAACTGAAGAAAAATGTGGCTTCCGTAGATGTTTCACTGTAAACTCTGGCTTGCAAAGAATCCTTTCTATAGGCACTTAAGACGTATGTAATAAACCATAATGCTGATATTGGATTATTGCCATTTACTAGTGATTTTGTGATATATAAGACTGTGATAACCTGAAAGTCATCTATGAATGCTGAGCATGTACATATTTGTGCATCTAGACTATGACATAAAAGAAAGGAAAACATTTTGGACATAAGTCATACGGCAAAGACTGTCTCATGTCCATGCTGTGAGGGGCTAACTCCCACCACATTGATCCCAGAGCATTTGGCTCTGTGTGTCTGCTGGGTTTATGTGAGTGAAGGGGTTTTTGATAGTGGGAGAGGGGACTACAGTGATGGCCCCTGTGAGAAGTTTCCTGAAGTTTTCCTGGCTCCAAGTCGGACCTTCCTCTTGCCAAGGCCAAGCCAATTAGCAACAGTGGCTCTGCCTCTGGGATAATGTATTTAAGAAGGGAAACCTGGGATGGGGAGGGTAAGTTGGGAGGAGGACCTCATAACTATCACCTATGTGAACACCTAAGTCAGTGTAAGAAAGGAAGAGGGAGGTGCACTGGAGCAGAGACTACTCTGCAGCCCGTGGAGAGATGACAGGGCTGCTCTCCTGCCACCCATGGAGGTCTCAGGTGGTGCAACTACCAACCTGCAGCCCATTGAGGACTCCAATGCCACAGGTAGAGGCACCTGCAGATTGGGAAGACCCTGGGAAGACTGCAGTATGCGAGAGGGACCCATGGCGAGAGCAGCTCTGGAAATGCTGCAGCCCATGGGGACTCACATTGGAGAAGGTTCCTGGAGGGCTGGACACCACACTGGAGCAGGGGAGAATACAAGGAGTCCTCTTCTCTGAGGAGGAAGGAGCAGCAGACTGACCATAACCCCCATTCCCTGCCTTCTGCACCTCTGTGGGGGGAAGAATTAGAGAAATTGGGAGCAAAACGGAGGCCAGGAAGAAGGGGTGGGTGTGTGTGTGTGTGTGTGTGTGCTTTTAACATCTGATAATGCTTCTCACTGTCCTACTCTGTCTGATAAGTAGTGTTGTTGTTAATGTCTGAATTGATGTTCTTTTTCTTTCCCTAATGAATCTGTCTTCTGTCTGTGATCCACAATGGGTGAATCATTCTTCTCTGTCCTTATCTCCATTCCTGAGCCTTTTGTTTTGTTTTTCCTCTTTCCGGTTCCTGAGGGGGAAGGTGTGAGTGACCAGCCGCGTGGTGCTCACTTGCTCTCTGGGCTGAAACCATGACAGCGTTCTCTCTGGGGAATACCCTGAAACTCTAAGATAATTATTATTTCAACAGATTTTTGCTTCAAAACCCCTGACTGCTGTGTTGCAACCCACAAAAGTATTGGTCTGGTAATAAGAAACAGAAGGTATGCAATGCATACCCTGCAGCAAGGATACCCAGGCTTGGTGTAGTTTCATCCATGTGCCATGTTTCAGGAATCAACTGTCTGTTCCTGGGACCTGTTTTAGAAAGAAATAATAAGAGTGATCCAAAACACATCTAATGAGCATGCTGAGAAGCTAAATAATGTGGGACATGCAATTTTCAGTGCTCAGACATGCTTGTTGACTCTCTTTTATCCTTGTAAGTCTAAGGTCATGCTAATTAAGAGTCAGTTCATCACAGAAGTGACCATTTGAACAGAGTTTAGAATACTGAAGAAATGTAAATATCAAGGGTCAATAAATCCATATTTCAGTACTCCCCCTCAAGGCCTCTTGGCCTTGAACAACAGTTTTAAGAAGCAAACATTAATCTTCTGGAATAAAAATATGTCAATACCTTAACACACTGGATGGAAAGTTGAGAAATCACAAGCAAGTAAATCAGTATGCAGTCTGCCACAGCTATGAACACATTTATGGCTGTATTTTAGGTATTCCATGGTAAAGAGAGAGAAAAAAAAAAAAAAATAAAAAAAAAAAGAGAGAGAGAGAAAATGAGATCTCTAACACATTTGCTCTAATTGACAACATGTTTGAGGAGGGTGGGCAACACCACTGTGTGTACATTCTTCAGAAAATTGTGTACCGTAACCGTATATTGATTTTACAGTTGTAAAAGACTGAACAAAGTAGCAGTGCATGGAACAGGATATTGTGGACCCCTTAGAGGTCAATTGTACAATGAACTGTAAAATAACTAAGTGTTAAAACAAAAGGCTGTAAAAGTTGCTGGTACTGGATAGTAAATGTCATAAAAGAGATTTATTAGGAATTAGATAACAAAAATTTACCATGTGGGAAAAAAAAAAAAAAAAAAAAAAAAAAAAAACCAAGCAAATTTACAGATGAGGCTCACTAGGGACACAGAGGGTCTTGAGCTGACAGTGAAGTTTAGGCTTTAAGAGAGTCTTACAGTCAATTTAAAGAAAAGGAAATTTCTTTATCATTTGCAATGTAATGTTTGCAATTTAAAATCTAAGAGCTTTTGTGTGACTGTATGTTAATTTTTTATGTTGCCTAAAATAACAATAAAACATGAAGTATATTTGGGAAAATTACTTGGCAATGTCCTTCCAAAACACATAAAAGCATTCTTCACAGAGTAATAATCACTTATTGTGATATCTGTTTTATATGTTCCATATACTTTTCACTTCTCTATCTCCTTCTTGTTTTTCAGAAATGCATCTTCCAAACAGAAATGGAATAAAGTTGCAATAACATTTTATGTGAGTTCTTTGAGAGGAAGAAATGAACCAGATTGTGAGTTGGCTATCTCACGATCTAGAAGTCCTGCAAAATACAGCATGAGATACTGAGGTGAGAGTGACTTTGGAATCCTGAGGAACTGTCTGCTCAGAAGACATCTCAACAGAAAAGGACCTGAGGGTATTGGTGGACCTGGCCTCAGTGTGTCACTGAGCCTGAGCCAGAAATGCATGTTTGTTCTGATTGTGCTAACTGTGTACTGGGCTACATTAACAAAATCATAGCCATCAGTTCAAGGAAAGTGACTATTGCTCTTAGCTCAGCCCTTGGGGGCCACATCTGGAATAAAGCATCCAATTTTGTCCTCTACTGCAAGAGCTGTATCAATAAACAGGAGAGAATACAGTGGAGGACTATTATGATAGCAGGGAGCTGAAACCATAGTGAGACCAAGGGAATTGGATTTAACCTGCAGAAAACAAAGCTAAGGAGAAACCTAATAGCAATCTTCCTCTACTTAGAGAAGATGTGTGGACAGTGGAGCCAGATACTTGTCAGAGCTACACAGCAATAGGACAAGAAGCAAGAGACGAAAGTTGCAACAAAGAAAATTCCAGTGGGATATAAGGAAAAAGGTCTTGACATGAGGATGATTAAATCCAGGAACAGTTTGTCCAAGGAGACTTTGGAATCTCCATCCCTGGAAATTTCCAGAAGTCATCTGAATAAGACCTTGAACAGCTAGATCTGACAAAAGCTCTCCCTACTTTGATAGGGAGATGGGATCTCCAGACAGAAGACAAGTTGAATTGTCCTGTGATTTCATGATTCTATGATTCTATTTTCTGTAATGTTTGATTTGCAAAATAAGCAAATTTCAGGGACAATAGATCCCTGCGACACTTTTACTAACCAGTTTTATTATCATGATTATCACTCTGTCTTTAAAACTGTTACAAGATCTTATGTTTTGATAGGTATATTTGATTTACATCACCCTCTGTGTATTACAAACACAACCCACTCAGCATTAAAAGAGGCAACCTCAGGCTTATTGAAAATGTTCTGGTGTAGTACCATGTCCACTAAAAGGCAAACACCATACAATTTCTCTGCAGAGCTTGATCTCATTTTCACCACATTCAGAGAGAAACCTGGAAGATGATGGTTTATAGCTATGAGTAAAGAGAATACTTGGGAAACATGGCTTTCATCGGTGTTAAGCTGAAAAATACTATATTTGACATTTTACTCACTCCCACTATGCTTCTCATAAATATGCCACCGAAATAACATATCAAGTTCTTTATTGTTTTTCAGTTTGCAGATCGTTCAACTTGTGGTGAAGTTTTTTAAAAATAGAAGAAATCTGATACGCATGGGTAATGTTTTATAATCAAGAACAATAAAATGCCCTTAAAAGTTTTTAGAATAATTAAATAAGTTAAAATACAGTAAATTCTACAAGAAAAATCTTTCTTTGACAAGTAGGAGAAAGAAATCATGAAGAAGGAACTGTTCCTTATTACATCGACTATTGTTGTGAGTCATGAAAGGGATTTACATGACACTATATCAAGGGTTACCAATCCCCAATCAGAGCAAGTATTTTCATACTCCCAAATCCCATCCTCCAAAATTATTATTCAATTTTCTTTTGTATAATTCTTTACTATTTCATCAGCAGGGCATCAAAATACAATTACCACAAAATGAGGATTTTAAATCCACTCACGTTTCTTCACATTAGTGTTATATAAATTCTTGGATTACTTTGTCATAAGGTAGTTTGCTAACATGTGGTTCCTATCTTCTGTGGTACAAAGGTTCTTTTACTATTCTGAATGTTCCCAACATTCACCAACATTTTAATACAATGGAAATGAAGACAATCATATTATCATTTAAATACTTAAAAATATGGAGTCTTATCTCTTGGAAACATGAGACTAATTCTCACCTGTTTTGTGTTGAAACTGTTACATTTAATATATATATGCATAAGAGGAAATGCAAATAATTACAATCAGTTTTGCCATGATAATTTGCTGCATAATGGTATCTGTAACATGGGTGAATCCACCCTAAAAGTGCTAAGAACAATTCAGAGGTAAAGAATATCATCAGCATGAAAACAATGTGAGAAGTCAGAATCCATCTGGTTATTTATGTGAAAGTGCTACATGATAGTGATTTTTAAAACTTCTTTTAGAGATAGAAAAAGAAAAAGTTGATCTTTCTCCCTAAGGGCTTTAGACACTTTGGCATTATGTTTGCTAAAGTCAGATTGAATTCCACTTTTAAATTCATAAGAGTGAGACTGCATTGGCAATTTAAAATGGAACAAACATTAAGTTTTTATATAATGAACATATTTACCTCCCCAGCACTACCACCACCCTAATAGAGACAGCAGGAGCTCATCAGCTATTGTTTTAACCACGATTTTGCATTAATTATGATTGAAGATTGGTGGTAAAATACCAGTAAAACAAGACTCTGTAAGAATAATATTTTGACTAGTCTGTGGGTTGGATTTTGGTTTCAGAGTTCAATTCTTGGTTCTACTACTATATCTATGACATGTCAGATACATTCATTGGGTCAAAGTTTTTCTGTAACACAAATGCAGATAATAATGGTGATTTATTTCTAAAATGCAGAGGAGTCATAAAGGAAATTAATTATCTAGAATTTGGTTTGCCTTTGCTGTTCATTTTATTCTTTTTAAACATAATTTATTTTACGAGTGTGAACTCAGTCTCACCACCCACCTGGGAGGTATTTTTTATTATGTTGATCTTCCAAAAGGACAAATTCTGATGTATAGAGATGTTAACGTTGGCATTCCCACAAGTAGACACAGCAACCTGCTCTGAAAGGACTGTACTGGGTCTGGCTGAGTTGGAACTGGTTTCCCGTACAGCAGCCCTCATGGAGCTGTGTTTTATGCTGGGAGCTGGCAGGGTGTTGGTAGCACCCTGGTGTTGTGGCTACTGCTGAGCAGGGCTCACACAGCACCGAGGCTCTTTCCAACATTTCCCCCCTCAGTGGGATGGGGTGGGTGAGATCTTGGGAGGGGACACAGCCAGGACAGCTGACCCAAACTGACCAAAGGGATATTCCAGACCATGTCACGTCTGCTCAGTATAAAGCTGGGAGAAAGGAGGAAGGGGGTGGGGGCACCCTTGGTCCTCTGAGGCAACCACTACGCATATTGGAGCCCTGCTCCTGAGAAGGCCCAACATCACCTGTTCATGGGAAGTAGAGAAAAAATCTGTTTACCTTTTTTTTGCTTCCATGCACAGACCTTTGCTTCACTTTGCTTATATAAAAACTGCTTTTGTTCTACCCACAAGGGTTGGTCTATCATATTTTCTTTCCCCTCTTTGCCCTGTTGAGAAAACAAGGAGGAGGGGGGGG
>NW_020799095.1:126237013-126242864 GCF_003259725.1 Athene cunicularia
AGAAAACAAGGAAGGGGTGGGGGAGGTGGGGGGGAAGTGATGGAGAGACTTGGTGGGTCCCTGGCATTTAGCCAAGGTCAAACCACCAAGGTCAAAGGACACAGTGTATTCATGGTCTCTTTGGGTGTTTTCAGAACAACCTTCTCCAAAATAACCAAGTTCCTGGAGTACCTAAAAGAAACTGCACATTTATGGTTTTTACAAATAACACATTCAGGGACAAATTATGTCAAAGATGAACTAATATAATTAGTCTTTCAGATGTTGAGTTTTTCCTGGTGAAATAAAGTTACTATGCAATTTAGCCTAATACTGAGGGCCAAATCTGCTGCTAGTAAAAGTGTACTGAGAAAGACAAAGTTTTCCCTAGCTCCCCACCAGATGAACAATACTAATGAATGAATAATGACCAATACCTTGATGCTGACCTTGCACAGGTCCTTTGTGTGCCCAGCTCCTGCACAGTGGAAATGAGAGTGAGATTCATGGTTCCAGTGCAGAGCAAGAAGCCCATGGAAGATAGACAGCCAGTCTCGGAGGCTGAAGAAAGACTGATGCTTTTGAGAGGTAACTTGAGACTGACTGGAAAAAAAAGACAGTAAGAGCAGGAGCCATGGTGTTTATTGAAACTGGACAAGGAGACAAAACAGATTTGGGTGAAGAAGCTCCAGTTCCAAGAGTACAAGTAGTATGTAAGAGGCCAGAGATAGAGGAGAAAGACCCATGAGATGAGAAATTGGAAAAATGTCCCTGATTTGACTGAACAAGGATCTGGGCATTAAGAGAAAAATGCATATACTGGTCAAGAGAAAAAAGACTGGAGTTGTTTCAGAGGTTCTGGAGCCATATGAGATCCTTATAAGGATCTTATATGGCTAAGATTCACAGGCTCAACTTTATGTTCTCCTTCATTTTACCTGATTTCATTTCTAACCAGCGCTTTGGCAAATATAAACAGCAAAGTTACTATGACTGATGTGACCAATTAGTTCACTGAGGTGCATATGTTACTACTTAGTGTTTTAAATATCATTAACACTTTAGATTATGAGCTCAATGTATTGATTTCTTCTCTGAGGGTCTTTTACTAATAAAAATAACTCATCTCACACACTGGAGGTTTTTTCAATATGAAAAAAAAAATGTGTTGCAATAAAATATCAAGGAGAAAAAATCAACTGGATTATTTTTCTTTGAAAATACTATAGGGGTCATAGTACAGATGTGCAAAAATGTTTATTTACATTAAGACATGAAGGTTTTTTGCCATACAGATGGCAAGAATGCATTGTGGTTAACATCTGATTGAACATCATGAGTTTGGCATTTCCTCATAAGACTTAACATTTTTATATCCTGCTTCTTACTCTTGGCGGAGTGGGTAGACTTTTGAGTACTAATTCCCTCATGTTTTCATGCCATATTGTAACAGGTGTGCTGAGCAGCTGTGTGTTAGGAAAAGGGCAACTATAATTACCTGCTAGTGAATTTTTGGAAGCTTTGAGATGGTGAGCATTATTACTTCTCAATGGTAGACAAATCCGCTATAAACATTTTAGATGAATGGCTTTACCAACCTAATGCTTTCAAATTTCTTAAGAACTTAAGGGGAGCATAACCCAGGGAGCATGGTGGAATGTCCCTCTTAAAAATGGTGAAGGCCTGATGAGTAGGTACCACAGTGAAAAAAAGACAGGAAGGCCCCAAACACCTTCCAAGTCAAAGGAGAATCAAAGTAGTCCATATAGAACAACAGTCTGTAAAGTCAAGGTTCCTTCTGAGAAGAGAAAACATTTATAAAGGAGTTGCCTGTAGCACAAGACCACTGTGAATTACATGGTACATTATCCACAAACACTACCTGTCTGTGGGCACATTTTTGACCTACAACTGGAAAATTAGCTAAATTCACTCTAGAAACACCAGTATAAATTCTGGAATGAAGTAAGCCACCTTGCTCTTGCCAAAAGATTCTACATGGGAATATACTTTCCCTATGTAGGAAAACAAAACGCATTGTGTTGGGTATGTGCTATGGGAGCCATGTCTCACAGAAAAAAAATAGATTTATGTTTTTCAGACCCCTCGTGGATTTTGAAAATTAGACTTTTAGAGATGAGTAAATAGTTTTAAGTCAATAATTTACTCAATGTACTTAATCATTATTTCTGTTCTCAGTACAGTATTTTATTGAAATTCATTATTTGAATTCATTCAGTGAATTGTTTTCCATTCTGTTTTTTCTCTATGGTTGAACACAAAATTATACAAATATGCAAGCTAAATAATTCCAGTTGAAACTATCAGGTGGTTTTGGTTATTCACAAATACCATTCAGACATATATATAAGCACAGACATTCGTAGGTTCTTAATTTTCTCTCTTTTCTAGATGATGGTCAAACTAATGTTTTTCAAATGCTGTTGAAAGAGCTAACACTGTCACCAAGGGGGAGGTAAGGAAACAGTGCTGCGAGTTAGTCAGCAAGCTCTAAGAAGTACTGTCTTGATACAGAGACTTCATTTAATTTTCTGACCCCACATTCAAATAAAACTCATGTATCTATGTAATTCCACAGTATAGTGTGTCCAAAGATCCATCTGGGGCTCCAGAGGTGTCATTTAAGCAAAACTCTGTGAGGTTCTAAGAGAACTTGTGCAGGGAATGGAAACCATGACCAGGATTACATCGGCAAGACACGCTAAACTGCAGATCAAAGGATGTGATTATTTCAATTTCTTTAACAATTTTTAGGCTTCAGCTGGAATTTTTTGTACGGTTTTGATAAGTTGAAAAGAGAAACTGAAAAGTTGAATAGGGTCCAACGCAAGGTCACCAAAATTATGACAGTTGGAGGACCTGACATATGAAGAAAGGTGGAAGAAATTTGGTTTGTTCAGCATTAGAGAAGAAATGTCTCAAGAGGGATCTAATTACAGTCTTTCAACACTTTATCATTATAAAAATGACTGATGTACTCTTTTCAAAAGGACACACATTGGCATAATGATAGGCAACAGGCACAAGTTATTTTAGAGGAAATTCTATCTTAATATTTTTAAAAAACCTCTTCACCATGAAAGCAAGTAAACATTGTAATAGGTTTCCCAAAGAAGTGGTAAAATCTCCCTCACTGGATATTTTCAAGATTTCTTTTGAAAGGGCCCTGGGTAACCCCATTTGATGCCAGGCCTTCAACAGTAAGTTCAACCAGATGATCCCCAGGGGTCCCTCCCAACCTAGACTTTTCCATGATTCCATGATTTCTGTAACTTTATGACTTAAATATGTAATATTCTGGACAAATAAAATCCTGGGTCTAATTGGATATTAAAGTGTTACTGAAGGTGCATGGAAGTCTCAGGACACAGCCCTAAAAATCTGTGCTACTCCCTCACATGAAATATTTATGAAGAAAAACTGTAGTAAAAAGTTATATGTTCAAGAATATAATTAAAAAGTTTTAGGCAATTCAGTTGTTCTCTCTACAATCATCACCTGGCAGAGGAGTAGATCTGACCCACAGAGTCAAATCCCTGATGGAAATGCAGATTTTCTTGACTCTTCATGATTGTAGGGTATATCTGTACAAGCTCTGTAAGTCTAGCCTATCACTTTGAAACCAGTGGCATTTATGGGATAAAGGGTATTTTTCCTCCCTAGCTATACCCATCCAGCATTGGAGAGGATGTTAGTGAATAACACGTGTCCACAGCAGTGTAAACCCATTTTATGTTACTATATTTTAATGTCTGACACACATGCTTTGCATGCTTCTAAATACCACATGCCCAGTGCCATAAAAAAAAAAAAAAAAAAGATGCTGAGAAAGTTTATTTCTGACACTTCTAAATAATTTTTTTCCCAATTAACAGAAAAGCTGCAAAGGGTTTAGAATGTGGTTATAAACCAATATACTATCAAGTTTAACAGAGATTTAGTTGCTGTAATATCTAATGTTGTGTTGTGAATATTAAGAAGGGCTCTAATCAGTCTGCGTCCATCCATTCATAGATTCATAAACTTTAAGGACAGGTGGAATGAGAGCAGTCTGTTAACCTGTTCCTTTTGCAATTGAATTTTGTCCCCCTAAAGCAGAGTTTAACAGTGATATTATTCTCCTGAACTGTAACATGGATGAATACAACATTATATGCTTCTACAAATAATCATGTTTCACAATTGATTTCTACCAATGTATATCTGAAGGATATTTGTTTAGTTTAGGAGTGACAGTGCTATAAAATTACACAGGTGAGATCCACATCTGGCCTCTAAGCAGCTAAGGACTAATTGCCAAATCAAATATCACCGTAATATCACCGTAATCCCCTTCATACAGTGTCAGAGCAGAGAGTAAATCCTGTCATCATGTGTAGGACTCACCTGCATATGATTTCAGTAGATTTTCTTCTTGCAAATTATACTCTGGGAAAGGTTTCTTCAGACTTGTCAAAATAAGTAAGAATCATAACATAAATTTGTTGTAAACATATTTAATCTAATTCAGCACTGTCTGATTGTAACAGGAACACTAGGAAACCGCAGCAACCTCTGGTAGTATCTTTGGAATATCACAAACATTACACAGGTAGAGTATTCCTTTTCCTCCTCTATATACACATGTAAGATTTTTTACTTATGTAAAATTTTTAAAAGTACACATGGGACTTCAAGAGATGGTTTCCCATCTATGGAAAGAAGATTTACTGCACAAACTGAAGGTACTGGGAAAAATCCAGTCAAGATATCCTCAGACATCCTGTCTTACTGTTTTGTTCAGAATCACAGAGGTCTGCTGGAAAACTAGAACTTGGACCTCAACCAAGCTCTCACAGACAGTAAATTGCAAATATTACATTCATTTTATTATGGGCAGTTTATAAGTCCAGTGATCAAAAACAAAGACTGGAGTTCCGCCTGACTATATAGTCATGCTTCGGACACACCTACCTGTTGTAATTTTGCCATTGATCTGCTTTGATGAAGACAATCCTTCAGATAAACCAACTTCACAGACAGCTTCAGACAAAACTACGCAAGATTTCAACTATTTTTAGTAAAGGCCCTAAAATACTGCATTACATAGACACACATAAGTCTATGGGACTGGATGGGATACACCCACGGGTGCTGAAGGAGCTGGCTGGGTGCTCGCCAAGCTGCTTTCCATCATTTACCAGCAGTCCTGGCTGACCAGGGAAGTCCTGACTGATTGGAAATTGGCCAGTGTGACGCCCATCTATAAGAAGGTTCGGAAGGATGATCCGGGAAATTACAGTACTGTCAGGTTGACTTCAGTGCCCAGGAAGCTGATGGAGCAGCTCAACCCGAGTAACATCACACAGCACATGTGGGACAACCAGATGCTCAGGCCCAGTCAGCATGGGTTTATGAAAGGCAGGTCCTGCCTGACAAACCTGATCTCCTTCTATGACAGGGCGACCTGCTTATTGGATGAGGGAAAGGCTGTGGATGTTGTTTACCTTGACTTCTGTAAGGCCTTTGACACTGTTTCCCACAGCATTCTCCTGGAGAAACTGGCTGCTCGCAGCTTGGATGGGCACACACTTCTCTGGGTAAAAACCTGGCTGGCTGGCCGGGACAAAAGAGTTGTGGTGAATGGAGTTAAGTCCAGTTGGTGGCCGGTCACGAGTGGTGTCCCCCAGGGCTGGGTTTTGGGACCACTCCTGTTTAACATCTTTATTGATGATCTAGACGAGGGGATCGAGTGCACCCTCAGTCAGTTTGCAGATGACACCCAGTTGGGTGGGAGTGTTGATCTGCTCGAGGGTAGGGAGGCTCTGCAGAGAGACCTGGACAGGCTGGAGCCATGGGCTGAGCCCAACTG
>NW_020799095.1:126242914-126308041 GCF_003259725.1 Athene cunicularia
CTTGGGCCACAACAACCCCCAGCAGCGCTACAGGCTTGGGGAGGAGTGGCTGGAGAGCTGCCAGTCAGAGAGGGACCTGGGGGTGTTGATTGACAGCCGGATGAACAGGAGCCAGCAGTGTGCCCAGGTGGCCAAGAAGGCCAATGGCATCCTGGCTTGTGTCAGCAATAGCGTGGCCAGCAGGGACAGGGAAGGGATCTGAAACCTGTACTCGGCACTGGTGAGGCCGCCCCTCGATTCCTGTGTTCAGTTTTGGGCCCCTCACTACACAAAGGACATTGAATGACTCAAGCGTGTCCAGAGAAGGGCAACGGAGCTGGTGCAGGGTCTGGAGCACAGGTCGTGCAGGGAGCGGCTGAGGGAACTGGGGGTGTTTAGTCTGTGCAAGAGGAGGCTGAGGGGAGACCTCATCGCCCTCTACAGCTCCCTGAAAGGAGGTTGCAGAGAGCTGGGGATGAGTCTCTTTAACCAAGTAACAAAAAATAGGACAAAAGGGAATGGTCTCAAGTTGCACCTGGGCAGGTTTACACTGGACATTAGGAAGTATTTCTTTACAGAATGAGTTGCTAGGTGTTGGAATGGGCTGCCCAGGGAGGTGGTGGAGTCCCCATCCCTGGAGGTGTTTAAGAGTTAGGTCAACATAGCGCTGAGGGATATGGTATAGTTGAGAATGGTCAGTGTTGGGTTAATGGTTGGACTAGGTGATCTTCAAGGTCTTTTCCAACCTAGATGATTCTGTGATTCTGTAAAATATTGCATTTTGCTCATGAGTTTACATGCAAAGGGTTTCTCACTTCTTCAAGTTGGTGCAACTGTAAGAGAAACAGAAAGCAGTAGCTAAATGTTGGTTGTTTCAGAGGAGATAACTTTAAGAAGTCCTTTACTGAGAGTTTACAAAGCTGTTACAGGGTTTACTAACAATGCCTCTGTGTCAGAAACTGCCCTCTGATGTTCCTTCAAGTCCTTCACTCCTTACAATATGTGAGTCTCCCTCCAACTTCTCCACAGGTTGCTCAATAGAACTGGACTTACTAGGGCACTATCAGGCATTTATCAGTTTCACATCCATTCTCATCCGCCTCTGAACCTTGCATTTTCCAGCCATGACATTGACAGGATCCTACATTAGAACTGCAGACAGGTTGCAATGTCAAAAGCTCTCTATACTCACATCAGCCACAAGACGGTATTGCCAACTAGTGGCTTTGTCTCAGGGTCTCTGTATTGTCAGGTGGCTGCAGAAGTCCTGTTGTGACAAAGGCATGAGCAGGAGGCTGGTATTCCCAGTGGGTCTTGTCCTTTGGGAATATTTTATGGCCCTTGCCACTGTAGGGACAACATGAGAGTGGAAGGAGGAGTAGGGGGGTGATCTGACCTTCTCTCTCTGCACAGGTTCTCTTGAGTTCTGTGTCTGTAACTAGTGATTAGACCACAGAACCTTGCAGATGAATTGGTTCTTCATTAAGCAGTCTTGCTAATAAAAGTAAATAAATAAATAGAACTTGATTTTCTCATGGAATTATTGATACAGAAAGACCTGTGGGAAGAAAAGTGGATCATATTACAGTAGACTAGCAAGTAACTGTTTAATGACATTTTCTCTCTATAAACCTCTTTCTACTATCTTCCTGTATTCATACTGTACATGACTGAATTTTAAATTCTTTGTTTCTTGTTATAATTGGTAGGCTTTTGACATGGAAATTATTTCTTTTAAAATGGCATGAGCTAAGGTTAAAAAACTCAGTCCTGTTTTAAAGACAGTGAGCAGGTTGAAAAGCATCACCCGATGACTGATCAGCATAATTTGTAATAGCATCTGGTATAGTTTATCAGGGTCCTATTAACTGTTCCAAAAATCGGGTGTCAGGGTTAAAAAAAAAAAAAAAAAAAAAAAAAAAAAAAAAAAAAAAAAAAAACAAAACTGAGTAAATTTAAAAATCCCAGTTAAAAATATACAGACAGCCATTCATCTTAATTACTTGAACTTTACTTTCAAAGAATGCAGGCTAGCAGCTTCCTTGGCTGTTACAGATTAACATTAATATTGCTAAGAAATCAGATAAAAATAGAAGCTTTTGTGGCTTTAGGATAGCACCAGATATAAAGACCTGTGATAATGTAACAAAGACTGGAAAAAATGCAGAGTAGTTACTTTGTCCAAGTGCATAAATTACAGGCATTTGTAAGTAGCTGTATGAACTTGAGTTTACAGGTGTAAAAGTCAGCTCTTCTCTGATCTGTTTTAGTACAACTGCTCACATTTCATAAGATAGCATAAAATTTGAAGTACATTATCCCAATTCTTGTCTCTATATCTTTGAGAACCAAATGTATTTTTACTTGAAATAAAACCAATCTTTTATTATATTGTGAGTATATGGTTTCTGGAGGTATTTATAATTGAACTACAAATCATCTGATTTGGTATCCTTAGCTTTTCTTTGCCCTCATTTACCTGTCAGCTGTAATGCTCACAAGGCATCTTATAGTTCAATAATTTGCATTTCATAGACACATAGAATTATTGTTTAAAGGAAGTCTAAATAACACAGTAAATAAAATTACAGATGAACAATTTTCTATTAATAATGTTAGATATATGGTATGGTAAGATTTGTTACAAGATTTCTTCTACATTTCTATGACTGGGTTATAGCATTGGTGGATAAGGGAAGATCAACTGACATCAACCACTCGGAGTTGTGCAAAGCATTTGACACTGTCCCACACAACATCCTTGTCTCTAAATTGAAGACACATGTGTTTGACAGGTGGACCACTCAGTGAATAAGGAACTGGATGGATGGTAGCTCTCAAAGAGTTGTGGTCAACGGTTCAATGTCCAAGTGGAGAGCAGTGATGACTGGCCTTCCTCAGGGGTTGATGTTGGGACTGGCACTGTTAAACATCTTTTTTGGAGACATGGACAGTGGGTTTGAGTGTACCCTCAGCAAGTTTGCCAATGATGTCAAACTGTGTGCTGTGGTCGACATTCTGGAGGGAAGGGATGTGCCATCCAGAGGGACCTTGACAGACTTGCAAGATGGGCCCATGCAAACCTTGAAATGCAACAAGACCAAGTGCCAGGTCCTGCACATGGGCGAAGGCAATCCCAAGCACAAATACAGGCTGGGCGCTAAATGGATTGAGAGGAGCCCTGTGGAGGACTTGGGGGTATTAGTGGATGAAAAACTGACTATGAACCAGCAATGTGCACTCACAGCCCACAAAGCCAACTGTATCCTAGGGTGCATCAAGAGAAGTGTGGCCAGCAGGTAAAGGGAGGTGATTCTCCCCCTCTGCTCTGCTGTCGTGAGACCTCACCTGGAGTTATGGGATCCCCAAGCATAAGAAAGACATTGACCTGGTCGAGCAGGTCCAGAGGATGGTCACAAAGATGATCAGCGGGCTGGAGCATGTCCTCTATGAGGACAAACTGGAGAGTTGGGGTTGTTCAGCCTGGAGAAGAGAAGGCCTTCCAGTACTTAAAGGGGGCTACGGGAAAGATGGGGAGGGACTCTTTGTAAGGGATTATAGTGATAGGATGAGGAGTAACATTTTTAAAATGAAAGAAGGTAGATTTAGATTAGATATTAGGAAAAAAATCTTTAATGTGAGGGTAGTCAGACCCTGGCACAGGTTGCCCAGAGAAGCTGTGGCTGCCCCCTCCCTGGCAGTGTTCAAGGCCAGGTTGGACGGGGCTTTGGGCAACCTGGTCTGGTGGAAGGTGTCCCTGCCCATGGCAGGGAGGTGGGAACTAGATGATCTTTAAGGTCCCTTCCAAACCAAACCATTCTATGGTTCTATGCTTCTATGATATTTCATCACAGGATTATAAAAAAGATTTGCCTCTAATTCGTGTTTTGGTGTCTATATAGCATATATCTCATAAACATATCAGTCAAAATTTATCTCTAGTGTAAAGGTATTGAGGTCAGTGGATTTTGACTCAGGATTCATTTGATCCATTCAAACTTGTTATTTAGAATATAATTCAAGGCTGCTAGTTATATCAAGACAGCAGTGTTTTGAATAGAAGTATTCATTTTACATGAAAGGTTTTTCCATATGCTCAAACTAAATGGAAATAATCAGTCTGTTCAGTTCACTAACAGATCATGTTTCAGGACCTCTTTCAATTTGAGAAAGCATTTTTTTATTACATATACTGCTTACACTTAGTATATTTCTGCCTGCAAATAAACCTTGAGGGAGACTGTTTAAACAGTTTTTCATGATGCTGCTTTAGACAAACTCCTTATCAATATTTATGGGTAAGAATTCAGAATGAGCTACCTCTATCTTTCTGTTTCTTTTAGACAGTAATCTTATTTTAATTTTGCTGGCTTCTGCAGAGCTAAACTCACTTTTATTGTTTCTCACATAAATAAATGAAACAATAATGAATAGTAAATGGTAAAACTTCTGCTGCCTGATTTAGTAATAAGTCTCTTTTTTTTTTTTTTTTTTTTTTTTTTTTTGAATAAGACATGAATTTATTTGACTAGATGAGGCCTAGGTCTTTTCCAGCCTAGATGATTCTGTCATTCTGTGATTCTGTTCTTAAACCTGATATAGCAGCCAGTTCAGAGAATTATGGTAACACAATTACTGAAACACTGATAACATCAAATTCCTTCACAGCATGTTGAAAACAGCATCATTGAACATTTTCTTAGAGAAGGCACTATTCTGAGTAGATACATTCCAGACATTCAGGAAGGGATGAATAAGCTGAATTTTACAGGAGGAAAAGTAAGCAGGAATGATGTGTATGTTGACTACCTCCATTTGAGGAATCACTTCAGCTTTCAGTTTTGAAGAGGAATCCTATGTAAGTTACTTGCAAGAAAGGGATAAAGTGGTTGTAAGAAGATGGCATCCTTGTGAAACTTTGTAGAAATGCATCCTCTGGGGTATTTGAATGGAAGCTGTAAAACCTTGGGGCTATATTCAGCAGGGCTCCAAGTGGCTGAAACTGGTACCATTCATGCATTACCATAATACGGGGAAAATGACCAAGACTTTATGCCCCTCTACCCCACCAGAAAGAGAATCAATTATGAAAGAACATGCAATTAAATATGCCTTGCAAACTGCATTTTACATAGTCGCTCCCTCTCTTAATTCTCACTCTGTGGAATGAAGTGCTTTCCACAAACCCTTGTTCTTTCTCTTTTACCTATGACATTGATATCTCTGAAGGAGCAAAATCAAGACTGTGTGAATATCTGCTTATGTCTCTTTGACCTTGCTTTAGAGCTCTAACAGCAGGTCATCATTTAAGGAGGCCAGTTCTGTAAAGACCTGGTGGTGGCCCATTGTTGCAGCTTGCAACCACGTCCAGGAAGTGCAGTGATGCACAGTTTGTTCCTTTCCTTCTACCTCCTGACCAGCAGTAGGCTGCCAGCAACTCACAATGAAAAAGTCATTGAGGACAGAATAAGTTCCCCTGACCCACTTACCATGAGCATAGGTGGAGGAAGATTAAGAAATGACCAAAGACTTGGTTTCACTTTTTAGCTAACACAGGCAGTGTGGCCTCATCCCCACCTGGGGATGCAGGCTGAGTCATGCATGGCTCTGGCAGAGGGTTCACTCTTGCTTGCATCAGAGGAAAAGCAGAAAAAAATTATGGTTCTTGGAACCAAGACTTTCTTTCCAGCTTATGCCAAAGCAGTTCAGCTATGTGCCACCCAAAGGCTTATGACAAAGCCACTTTTAACTGTGCAATTAGCTGTGCTGGCAGCAAGCTTAGCTAAGAGCCTTGGCTCATGTTTGATAGGGCTAGCTTAAGTACAGACACAACAAAAATAAAAAAGATGCCTCGGCTGTGTGCACTGACATCCTGAGACTTCTGCAGAAAGCAAGGACTTGCCATTATAGGCAGCCTAAGACAGTCTCTTTTATGCTACATTGGAATCTGGTGGCTACGTGCTTCCTTTACATTGAATCACTTTCAGCTGTTAGTAGAGGCCTTTTTATTCTTTCTTTTGCCCCTTTAAAAAAACATAGTCTATTCACAAATATAATAAAAAATGTGCTCTGTAAAACAGAATTCAGTGAATATTAAATGCTTATTCCTGGAAAATATGTTTGCTCATTAAATTTGACAGTCACTGCTTATGTGGTAAATGCTGTCAGTGCCAAGAACCCTTTGGCAGTTTCTGCGAGCTACAGGTCCATTATTTTAATTGCCTTTAACCTATAATCAATATTTGTTGCTTTCAGTACAACTAGATGCATAGCTAAGCAACACAAAGAAGAGATTTACAGTCTATTGCACCTTATATTCTGCTTTAATGTGTAGGAGATGAAGCAAAATGCATCATCACAATAATCTTTCAATCATCATAACTATTGCAGCTTGATAGGCAAACTTTCAAAGGAGAAATCAGAGCATCTGTCTGTTTTACTACAACACACTTGATGTGAATTTTTAGGTTAAATTCAGTTGTATCAATCTAAATTTAGACTGATTAATTAGTAGCTAGTGGAATTTAACTTGTTTGCAAATGAGAGTGGGACTCTGCCCGCAGGACTAGAGTGCTTTCATTAACAGTTGTAAAGCTGTGTGTGACTGTAACAGCAGCTCCAGAGAGGTCACTGGAACCTGTAACATGTATAAAGGTCAGTTTTGCTCTGTTCCAGGAATGGCTCTGAGATGTTGTGCCTGACACCTGGGCAGAATGAAAAACCGAAGAATACCATGTATTCAGAGAATGGTGCACCTTGTGGGACTCATTCTGGATGCATCAAGAAAACTACACTGTCAGTTACATAACTTTGCATTTCTTGCGATTTTATGCTTCTCTTTAAAAGAAAAGGGACTCCACGTTTGTGGGGGGAAATAAGTAGGTAGCTTTGATCTAAACTGCATGATAATCTTTGTACCAATGACATTTGAAAGGTATGATTTTAAGTTATAAATGACCATCCCATCCTTAGCGGATCATAGCTTCCATTGCTTCTGTAGAGATTAAGTCTAAACATGACATTTAAATCAGACCCATTCATCTCCTGAATCATGATCTATGAACTCCTTTGCAACAACTGTTGCTACCGAAAGGAAATAATTCTTGGTAAAATCTCAACTTCATCACAATTAGAACAAATAATCCATTTGACTTCATTTGTGGAAGAATTTCATCCTTAGAGTTTAAATTTTCTTAGGAAAAATTGTCTAAGGACTGCACAATTTACACTAGTTTCATGCATAGAACAATGTAGAAGCACAAGAAAATAAATTTCTCAGTGTGCCTAATTGCATCAATAAAATTAGGTTAGTTGGGTAAGTAGATAACAAAAAAGTTATTTAGAAGGAAGGAGGGGAAAAGACAGATCAAAGAGAGGCACAGACACAGAAAAGACTGGTTTATGTCCATTCAGTTTCCATTAAAAAGGAGTTACTATCACTGGGTTGTCTTCTTCCAGTTTCTCAGAAATAGGCATAATCTTTTTTTCATGTTTTGCTCCCCGTGTACATCATGCATTTGCAAGCACACACAGACCGCTGCCTCCTGCTCACATTCCCACGGCCTGGCATAGGTACCTGCTCTCACAGCTGACACAATGTTGCTGCTTGGCCAGCTGGCAGAGCACACTTCTACACCCAACCACAGTCCCTTGAGGGACCATGAGTCCATCCCTAAACCGTAGCTGCATTACTGAGCCAACTCAATAATTTATGTTTATTAATAATGCATCTCAGTGAATCATTACTCCTTTAAATTTCAAAACAATTGGTTTAGCATTTTTAATGTTTATGTGCCATCGATGAATGACTTATTTATTTCAGCTACAAACATACTGGATTATAATAACAAAGACACTGGCTCTCAGTGGACAAGAACAAGGTTCTGAGGGGAGGTCAGACTGATAATTAGCTAGGAGAAAAGGTGGTGAAATAGAGCTGCACATAGTCATTGTAAAAGCTGGAATTTGAAAAAAAAAAAAAAAAAAAAAAAAAAAAAGAAATGAGATACTTCCTCCTGATACCAACTCCCCAGTCCAATATTAATGCAGTTCCCCGAACTATGAAGAACTATGATATTTGTAAGACAAAGAAATTAGATCTGATAAATTATAACATTATGCCAAAGGTAATGAAAATAATACATCTGGTCAGCAGCTCACCGAACCACAACACTTTTGAACTCTCCTTACAAGCACCACGTACAATACAGAGCCATTGTATCTACTGGTGCACACCATAAGACACTATGAGTAATGTATTTTATACAGTGGAACTCATAAATTAGCCGTATGACAACCCAAAGCTCTTAGCTGCTATACCGTGGCTAATACAAACAGCTGCTTCCTCTGATACAATATTGATGTTTTTAAATACTGCCCCTTGGTGACAGTTTTGAGGCCTAGTAAAACAATCTATTGCACTAGCACAGCGTATGACAACAAAGGAGAAAGTAATTTGTAGAGCAGCCACATAAACTGAAAACGTCACATGTAGGAAATTCACAGTAGGTTAATTTTTCAGCCAGTTACCCTGAAACTAAAGCTTCTGGAAAACTCTATATATGTCCAAAAAGTATCTGTCGGCAATTTCAGACAAAGACAGACAAAGCTAAAAATGTGCCATGTTCGCAATATGTCTTTTTTTACCTGTCAGGAAAACAAAGTCTAGTTTTCCACAAGCAGAAGAGATGAGAAAAGATATAAAGAAGCAGAAGGTACATTGCCTTGTCATGAATGTATATGTACAATGAACCCAAGATAAAGTGCAAATACTTCAGGCAAAATTTAGGCCTAGCATAAGTGCTTTTAATATCAAAAGAAAGAATCACAGTAATCAAGTTCCTACAGCAGTCCAAAAGCCTTACTGTAATGATTTCTACTACTCTGTGCAAGTCCAGCATTTTACACTCTCCCTATCCCAACTCATCAACCCAAGCTTGGCCCACAGTCCCTGTATGCAGAATTACCATCTAACCCAGCATCCAGCCAATCGCGAAACTGTAAAAAACATGATTCCCAAAATGCTATAAGATTCCCTGCCCTGCAGGAACATGACAGAATACTAATCTTCAAGCTCATAAAATCCACTTGCCCTGGGATCTGCAAAAGTGACAAAGCAGATCTCACATTGAGTTATGTTCTTCTTATGACTCCAATGTTTTAGAATTTGTTCTTCTTCGGATCAAGTATTTTGTTCAAAGATTGTTCATTTCCCTAGATTCTGGAAGTAAAAAAAAAAAAAAATAATTAGTTCCCATGCAGTTGTATTTTTCCCTTCATGTTAAACTTCACTCTTTATTTCAAAAATTTAAAAATGTAAGCAAATGTTGCTTAGAATTTTCCAGTTAACTGACAAAAACTCAGACTCTTACAGTAAGTTTATATTGTTTGTCTGACAAAAATGTCTGCTTAAATTATCTTTTACCTATCAAAATTGTTTTGAAAGATAAACCGGTTTAGCCCCATCCAAGCAATTTGTATTATAATTACCTGAGTAGATCATTCTGATTGTGTGGGCCTACTCCTCTGGCCTGTTGTTCTTATAGTGCTTTTAGACTACAGTCATGGGTGGTGAAGTAAATCTTGAGAAAAGGACTCAGGACAGGCACTTGGTCAGACAATATGACTTCCAGCTGAGCTCGACAGCATCTCTCCATGGGCTGTATGATAGCAGCATGCAAAGACATGCAGAATGCATTCTATTGTAAACTTTTATTTGGATGTAAATGCTAAAGTTATTTGAAACAATGATTTAATGTATTTGTATATATACACAGGGAGTTTTTTTGTTATTCCCCAGGAATAATGACAACTGTTCTACTCAATACACAGATCAGTTGAGCAAGGGGTTGTAAATCAGATTAGAGACTGAAATTATATCATAAATCACAGAACTCCAATTCAGCTAATTACTAAATTGCAATAGATCTTGGATTTTGAATTAAATTAAGGTTCCACTATCTCATCTTTCTGCCTGTGCTAATAGTTTGAACATGGCTGACCATAAGCATGTTTTTTTCATAGCAATTGCTATAAATTTGTTGCAAAGAACAAAAAAAGTATCCAGTTTATTACATATTTATAATCTGCAAAAACATCAACAGTTATGTCTCACTGAGTACTGGGTGAACAAAGCAGGAGTACCTGGTAAGTACCAATAAGAGTTGAAAAGTTAATAAAGTCTTATTTGTTCAATAAAGAAGGGAGTAGGTGGACAAACAGGATTTAGTCTGAATCACAGTGGAGACAATATCTAGGATGCTTTAGGAACTAAACAGAAAGAAAATCTCCATTAGATTGAAAAACTTGTGTCCTTCGTGTTATTTAATAATCCAGCACGGTTTCAGAAAGCTAACTGCTGAGACCCAAGCTGGCTGGAGACCTCTTATGTATTCTAGATTGATTGAGAATCAGTTTCTTATGTCAGGTTCAGGTCTCTGCCTCTGACAGTTATTTGCAGATAGAGATTTTTCAGAGGCAGCAAGGGAAGGCACAAATTCTGTACCCATATGTATTAGAATTATATGCATTTGGAAACATTGAACTTGTCAAAGAAACAGCACGTATTTAATGAAGATTTAAGAAAAAAGGAAAAAAGGAAGGATAGTATATCATGTGGCTTTAATTATTGTTACACAACGCTGGTATGTGGGAAAAGCAAATTCCTACTGACTACATGAAAATTGTGCCTCGGGTTTAGCCTGCAGATGTGTGCAGTCATTGGGTGCACAGCATGGCAGGTCACTCCACCTAAGGAGTACCCTACAGCATTTCATGTCCTCCAATTACCCTGTGGTTTAATCTTATTTATATGTTATCTCTCTCTCCTAAAAACAATTTTCATATTTCCCAGCAGCTATCCAAAGCCAGGTGGACACTTGCATAACACTCAATGAAAAAATGCAGTCTGGTGCAATGATTATATTAGTCTCATTAGGACTTTGGAAGCTTTGAACACCTCAGGCACGTACTGTCCTGCCCAATGCACCAGAGTGGAACATGTCAGCGTGCAATATCTCAGATATTTTTCTTTCTTTGAAGGCCAAACATTCTTCATTTTACTTCAAAAATGAACTCTATAAGCTATGTCATTAAGGTTGAAGACCCTTCCATAATCCTTCTAGGATCTTTTCCATTTCCTCTTACTGGCTGTCCTGATTCATGTACACCAGTCCTGAATTCACCAGCTTTTGTGATCTTTAGGTAAAGCTACTCTGAGCAGTGTATTCATATTCTTCAGCCGCATTCTGAATGTTATGGTAGTTGAATCATCTGTTATTCGTATTCATGCACTCAGGTTTTTTATGGCCCCAAAAGAATTTATTTACTTTACAACTGCTCCTGTAGTAAGTATCCACCTCAAAAGACCAACTGTCTCATGGCTGTTTCTTGAATATAGAATATCAGTGCAGTATGGAATTTCTATAACAACATGTCCATTAATTACCACTAAATTACAATGCAGCACCTATATAAAATATGATGAATACCACACAAATTCATTTTGATTACTGTTATTACACTGAATCCTTAATGAAGTTGGAAAGATAGGACCTTTTAAGTGTCAGCAGATGTTTTTGATCAGTGTTTATCCTTTTTGGTATAATTTAATGAGAGATCATATGTTAATATGCAGCTGGAGAAAACTACCTTTCAGACTCAACAAGCCTAAGAATAATTTCCAGCTGCCATTGCATATAGCAGAGCTATAATTACCAATCATCACAAAATAAATTTTAAAAAGCAAAATACCTGAACTAAAAGACATGCGAAGTTACTGTAGACTTAACACAGTGAGGTGGATCTGTTCTGATTGCAACTGATGTGTTTTTCTTAGTCTGCTACTAAGCAGTTATTCCCCTCAGATTGTGCTCACTCTTTTCAGCAATACCTTTGGAAACAGCCCCTGCGAGTCCCAAACATCTTCTCAAAACTTGCCCTCCTGTTCCTCCATAGAGACAATAGAATTTTACTCTCTCTCCAAGAACGTGTGCAACAGGTTTCCAAAATCTGTCAATCCCACATATCTCTATTAAAAGACTAATCAGAGACTCCTTGGAGGCACGTTTTTGCAATTCTGATTTCTGTGCATAGGATGTTGATGGATTCTGAGTGGTTACAGAGGATGCCTTGTGTTGTCAATTTGAATCACTGGAGTCTAGTGCCATGTTGTAAATCAAGTAAGACCTATGGTATGGTCTTTGTACTGTACCTATCCCAACCAAAATGTATAAGTAGCATACTATTCTTTCTGAGTTGTTGTAACATTATCAGTTGGGTAATAGTGTGCACTTATGCAAGTAGACTGTAAAAATCAAATCCCTGCCTACAATCAAAAACTAAAAATTGAAAAAGAGTTTATCTCTCAAGAACAGCTGAGTCAATTCAGTGAACAAAACAGTTTCCATTCTTAGCCTCTTCTGAAATCAAAATCATTCTGTCTCTGCAATATATGAAGTCCACCTGTGAGCCACTATACAAACCTTCTTTTTTCCCATTCCTAGTGTGTACTTCTAAATGCCTTTGAAACGTAGGTATGTCTCTCTTATTAGTGAAGGCCTATGTTACATTTGCATTTTTGTTTAGCCACAGTTTCCTGAGAATTGACACAATCTTTTTTCTTTGATGGCTTGAGTCACTTGATAAATAACATACTTAGGAAATGTTACCACCCTAGAACACTCACTCTTTTGTTAACTTTCCTGCTGCATTTCAGAATTTCACTTAATTGTTCCAAGAATCAGCATATAATGCATAGCTACTTTTATACATTTTGACCAGTATCAAAGCTATTCATACAGTAATGAGTCACTCTGTAGTATTTCCTGAGGCAAGTATCCTTTGTCAGAAGGGCTCTTTTCCTTTATCCAGGTAAATGGCAAGGTTCTCTAAAGAAAGGCTCTGTAAGAGTCCCCTGAGTAAAATGGATTTCTTTCACTCCTGGGAGTACAACTCGCATGATGTATCACCTCCATTTTCCATCTTTGAGGTTTCTTACTGCTAAGTGTGTTGCTTTTATGTAGAAAGAAATGGTTTTGGATAGTCCATAACCTACACACTCAGATCCTCATTAGAATCAAAATCAGAACATAAGAGCTGAGACTGTGAGAAAATTCTTCTGCTAGCTTGGAAATCCAGGCAGGTGGTTAAATCTTATAGGAGATGTTAATTACTATCTGCAAATATCTGTTCTGAGAGCAGACCTTATCAGTTAAGGAAAACAATGTATCTGCATAGTCATCTTCTGAACTGAAGTAAACCAATCAAATTGTCTGCTGTGGAATATCTCTGGAATATCTTTTAATCTTCTCTTTAAGAAAAAAAAAAAAAAAAAAAAAAAAAAAAAAAAACGAGGTCTTATACTAACTTATAGCAAGTAGTAGCATTTTAAAAGGACTCTATCCAACATCAGAGATGGAAACACTAAAAGCCTTTGCCAGCAGAGAAAAATGTGCAGCCTGAGGACTATAGCAAGCTTAATCCACTCCTATACTAGCTTGAACTGTACCGTAATATACTCGTCTAGTGAACAACAAACAGGATTTTTCCTGGTATTGAAAGTGACAATAAAAAGATGTAGCTATATATATTCAGGTATCACTGGAACTGATATTCTAAAGAATGGGGAGTATATATGCACAATAATTTTAGACTACTGATTTTCAACCCTGAGGTAGATGAAATGCTTCTAGAGAGTCAGTGAAATATAACTCTCTTTTCTGTAGGTAATCTACATGTTGCTATACCATGGTTCAGTGTCTTCATTTGAAAATATTTAAAGGTCTACAAATAATATTAAAAAAAGGGACTAGAAATAGGTGGTTTAGGTGTTTGCTCAGAAATACTCTATAGCAACATAAAAATATAATCTCTGGGGGAACCTGAAAAATAAAACCAAAATAGAGATCACATTAAATCAGAAGAAAGTGGGAGTGTAAAATCAGCAAGTAAGGTTTTAGAAATAAGCATAAAGCATATGTAAAAGGCACTTACAGCAGCATTACCAGGCAGAAAAAGAAGAATAAATGTCATAGAGAAGGCCAAAGATGAGTTTCTTTGCTTCAGTCTTCACTAGGAAGGTTAACTGGAACCAGAATTTTAAAAATTAATTTTAATGAAAGGGTAGACATTCAAGCTATAAGAAAAGGATAAGCTAAATAACATTCAAATAAGATCTATATGTTCCAGTTAAGAAGGTCTGATGAAATCCATCTTAGAACTAGCCAAAGTAAGTTCTGAGCCATAATCAATTATATCTGAAAATTCCTGGAAGATCAGTAAGGTCTGAGAGGAGCAGGGTAAATGTAGAATCTATCTTTTAAAGGGGAAAATGAGAAAACAGGGAATTATAGATCAGTCAACTAAGCTTTTGTCCACTCAAATATTTAACAGATATTTAAAAGCAGATATCTAGAAGATAATAAATAAATTAAAAAAAAAAAAAAAAAAAAAAAAAGTTAACATGGGTTTGTCATATCAAACTAATTTAAATTCACTCCTTGACAGGATAAATGGTCTAGTATGTAGGGACAAGTAGTAAATTCTTAAGCAGGAATTTTGGTACATAATATTCTCCTATAATATTTTTCTAATCAAAATTAGAATTTTTGTTTTAGGTGTTATTACCATCAATGGGAACACAAACGGTTGGGAGATTATTCTCAAAAATGCTTTTGGTATTTGACTATCAACTTAGGATCATATCAAAGAAGAATTCTCCAGGAATCTATCCAGAACTCAGCTTCTGCCAGGGCCCAAGGTCACTATTTTCAGTAATGGATTGGAGAAAGAACTGGGAACTATTCTTACAAAATATGCAAATGGAATAAAAATGTGAAAGACTGCAAAAATATTCTAAGAATACCAGAGGATCTTGACAAATTAGAGTCTGAAAGTAAAATTATTTTCACTGAGATAATTGCAGTTATGGAAGGGAAACTGAATGGAGAATTCATTCAGGAAATAATCTGAGGTGTGTATCAGATGAGAAGCAAATTACCAACCCCTGGTGTTGTCAGGAAAGAAAAAAAAAAAAAAAAAAAAAAAAAAAAAAAAAGTATGCATTAAAATACAAGAATCTGTTATTTTGTACTACTGGAATTTCAGAATTTCAGATAGAATTTTGTGTTTAGTCTTCATTACCTCAATCTATAAGAAGGATATGGAAATATCAGAGGCTGAAGAAGAGCAAGAACGCTAAAGACTTTGTAAATGTGTCGTATTGAAACACTCTTGAGAGAATTGCGTGTATTTCATATAGAAAAAAAGATTAATCAGTCCTCCATTTATTATGAAAATTTGTTATTGACAGGATGGCAATCAAATGCTGTTCACACAAGAGGAACAAGATAACTACTCCATAAAGTAACAGTAACTAAGTTGTACTTTCTAAAGTCTTTCTAAAACTAACTCTGATGTGTCATCTAGGTATATTGAGCAATATCTACAGAAACTCCTACTCCTTGTGACTTGAAATTCAATGTCTAAGAGTCAGTAGTCATATAACAGGATTCCCAGTTCTTCAGTTAGTACAAGCAGGACTGGGTATGATGTCATCATTTCAGACTGAGAAAAAGGAGTCTTTAAGGTCTAGCTGGTGTTGTGGATTACCTTGGAATAGACATTTGAAAAGCACATAAATGGGTTTTGGATATTCTTTGATGTAAATATTCTCCACTGGGATTCTTAGAAAGTGATATAAATGTGTTGTCTCAATTAAGCAATCTCCTGTTTCAAGAGACCTAAGTGTTTTTCAAATTATCGAGTATGATCTTGCTTTGTTATTAACAGACAAAAATGCATTACAGCTGTTTTCCCCTCAGTTTATTTTCACTTGTGAGACAAGTTTAATTCTAAATGATTCATAATTCATCAAAGGTGAATATGTGTCTGCAAGTATATTTCTTTTGGTTTGAGAGAGAAAGTAAATTACAGTTCATGTGTCTACTCGCAATTAAGGTAATCAGGATAACCTTCAGAAGAAGGAAAATTGTGTCAATTCTAGTCTGAGAAGCAATTTTCCTCAAACTATTTCCAATGCCAAATGCCAATTTGTGATGGGCAATTATTGCTGCCAGGACTTGAGTTTTCCTAGGAATTTTTTTTATTTTTTTTTTTTTTTCATTACATGCTGTAAACCAGCATCACAACTTAGAATAAAGCAATAAAGCAATGTAAATGCTAAATAGTTTCTTTAACCTCTGTTACAGTGCAAACTGGCAATGACAGGTGCTGAATCTTTCAGGTGGAGCCATAACAAGGGAGCTGTGAAGAAATTCTAAACATGTAGTAAAGTGGAAGCAGCGGCTGAGAGTGATGCTGATGTGAAAGCCATGATGGATTTTAAATATGTGTACAATTGTATATTTATGTCTTTTTTAAGTTTCACAAAAAAAAAAAAAAAAAAAAAAAAAAAAAAAAAAAAAAAAAAAAAAAAAAAAAAAAAAGCTTCTAACAATTGCAGTTATTGAGATTTTTCTTAATCCAAACAGTACCTGGTCAGGGCTTGCAGCTAAAAATTGCACAACAGAGAGAGTTTTGGGAGAAAAAAATTGTACCTTTAGAATTCAAGACTGAGGGATAAAAAAACAGAAACTACTTAGGGAATAGAATTAAGGGTTGCTTCACTCGGTTCATGCTGGAGCAAACTGTAAAGCTATCAAATAATAAGTACTTTTATTTATTAATTCCCTGTTAGATCTGATATCATACCAAGTGCTGTAGGAAGAACTGTTCCTAAAAGTGTGTGTAACGTGCCAGTTTTCCTTCCCTCTCCCTCCTAAAATAGGGCATTGAAATCTCAGTGCTTGAAGTCTTTCCCAAAACCCCAGGAAATCATCAAGACAGTTACCAGATACTTACATACATCTCCAGTTACAATGACTTACTCCAGCAAAAGCAGTGCGTTTCAAATGGAGTTTGCAGTAGTTACCCTTCACCCAGCAGAATATGCATTAGGAAGCCTACTTAGCTGGAGAATATATATTTCCTGTTAATGATTATTGCACATGCTCCTGTTTTGACAGAGCAAAATCATCCATTCCTGACAAGTAAACATCAATGTGCAATTTCCTATGTTAAGCTCTTGCCTTCACGCAATTCTTAATACCCAAAACCTGATGAACAAACAAGGAGGATCTGTAAAAACTGCCAGCAGAGCCCTGCAGCTGTTCTTGTCTGATTATACTACCTTGGCATCAGCACATTATTAAAGATTTCTAACTGATGGTGATGGGCAGCCCACTGTGAAGAACAGGCTGTTCTCAAGTGGCTGGTCTGAGCAAAACACCATCAACTTACAGCTCACATGTTTCTCAAAATCTGTGGGAGTCAGGCTGCACCAAGCATTTATTCGGGATACTGCTGTATTTCAAGGCAAACAATAATAGCTTTACCAGCAGAAATACAGTATGTCCCTAATGAATCCCCCAGTTCTCATCTCACAATAACTGGGCACAGTGCTCAGTTATCTGATCAGCGTAACCCAAGTACAGTAGTTAATTTTGAAGAAAAGAGGAAAAAAAAAAAAAAAAAAAAAAAAACTTTCCATCTTCTTAACTCCATTACAAGATAGCACATTTGAATAATAGTTTTAATTAAATTAAGTGAGTTTAATTAAGATTGGGCTGCTTCAGGGAAGACAAAGTACTGTTCAAGGCTTTTAAAATGCTTTCTTTCTTCTTTTCCTGAAGAGTGTGTTAAATTGTACAACATCCTAAAGTCATCTAGTTCATAAAATTGCCAATCTAATAAGCATTTAGTTTTTGCCATTGATAATAGCATGTGGTGTTTGATAGAGGGCGGTTGTAGTCAAATGGTTAATGCAAATAAAATCTAATTTTATTTTTTAGTTTGAAAAATTACAATATGGCAGCATCTGGTTATGTACTATGTATCTCTGGACACTGTTTTACTTATACTGCTGTTAATATTCATTCACTCAAATAGTTGTCTATGCTTCAAGGGTTTTATTGCAAACTTTAAAAAAAAACCCTCAGATATTAAACAAGAAATGAACTACTGGAAAAAAAAAAAAAAAAAAAAAAAAAAAAAAAAATTTTTTTGATTCAAAAAAATAAATAAGTAGGAAAGCCTTTTTCAGGAAGGGTTTATAACTGTGTGCAAGAAAATTAGCAACTTGGGAAACAGCCATGAAGATGATTAAGAGACTAGAGCATCTTTTGTATGAGGAGAGGCTGAGATTGCTGGGACTATTCAGCCTGGAGAAGGGTTGGGAGGATCGTATCAGTGAGTATATATAACTGACGGGAGAAGATGAGAAAGAGGGAGCCAGTGGTGCTCAGTGGCAGGACAAGAAGCAATAGCACCAGACTAGAAAACATGAAAATCAATCTGAACACAAGAAAAATATTTTAATTGAGAGAGTATAAAATGTTCACAGTAAAAAATGCTGGAACTGGTTACCAGTGAGGTTATGGAGTCTCCATTCACAGAGATATTCAAATCCAACTGGATGTGGTCCTGGGTAGCCTGCTCTAGTTGACTCTGCTTGAACAGTAGGGAGTTGGACTAAAAGATCTCAAGTTATGTTTTCCAGCCTAAACAGTTATGTGATTCTGTGATTCAAGTACAAGCCAGAATAACTGCAGGAAGAAAGGTGTTTTCCAACCTTGATGATTCTGTGATTCTGTGAAACAGTTTCAGCTGAGTCAAAGAATGTGCTTTAGATTACATCACTAGAAGATTTGACCTGTATGAGTTTGTCTAATAGCAAGAAATAAAAAAAAAAAAAATATTAGGAAAAATCCTTAACATGTAATTAATTAATATTTGAAGTGTTTTATCCGACTGCAGAAACTTTCCTATTTTAAAGTCAATGAGCAGTGGAATATTCGAGCTCCATTTGCAAGCAGAAAGAGTAGAACTAATACAAGCTACATTCACGAAGACTTGATATCACACAGAGTATCTTCTGCATAAAATTCATATCTTTGCAATTTACATGTTTCTGGTTAGTTTCATAGACCATCCAATTAAAAGAGAGAAAAGATACCACATTGTGCAACCATGCACCAGATGAGCTAAAGGCAGATCACTAACAACTAAACAGGAAGAATTATATTAATGAAAAAGACTGGAACAATTTTAAAATAAAAATTTATTTTAATTTAGAAAACTTTAACATGTGTTTTATATGGTGGCCCAAAGGAACTCACTTTGACCTTATTCACAGCATAGAGAAAAAAAATAATCCTGGGAATAAAGGTAATACTGTGCAGGAAATATTGATGCTGAATCACAGATGAACATAGTTAAAGAGACAGAGAATGGTAAATTCTCTTGATAAATTCAAAGTTCTATGGATTGCAAAATTAAAATGTTCCACTTCACTGAAAATCTTCTATTGAAAAAGTTTACATCTTTTCTAATGGGGCTAGTGATGTTTGTCATACTGAAGTTGTGAAAAGAGTAAGGAAAAGGGGTTGAAGAAATTTGAGAGAGAAAATGATTCTGTTCACAGGGACATAAAGAAGACAAATCTCCAATAGCTAACTAACCAGGAACCTCATCTGAAAATTCACAGAACTCCCCGAAGGAAAATAAGGAAATAGAGAGGGGATATGTTGGGAACATGTGTTGGCCCTACAGATAAGAGTTGTTCTCCCTGATACTTTGCACTGCGTGTTTGCCCTTCCTCTCCCTTTAATAGAATTATATATCTGGAAATAGCCTTAGAGTCAAGGGTAATAGTGGGGGTCTGGAAGCATGGAGAAACTGTCTGGTAAAAACCTTAGGATGCAGTACAATGATTCCCTCCATCAGATTTTTATTTAAGCATGAGAACTGATATGATCTTCATCAATGTAAGCAAATTCTGTCTTCCAGCAGGAAGATGAATCAGAAAATATTGTCCATTTTAGTTCCTCAGGTTTCTTTCCCATGCTTCTTCCTGCCCGATTACCTACATGGAAAATCAATATTTTGTAAAATGCCTACATATTATATTTTAACTTATAAGTAGTCAATTTTATGGACTTTTGGCATGGGACTTGGGGGTTTGTTTGTCATTTTGGATGTATTGTAGCAAAGCAAGATGAACATATGCCAACAGTAGAAACACCAGACTTGTCAAAGATGCTAATTATAAGTAGGAAAAAGGGCACTTGGCTTTAAAACAGTAAAAGACGTATAGGTTATATACTGAGAAAACTTTCTCACTGTGTGAACAGAAAAACATTTAGACAGGTTGATTAGGGAATTCGTGGTCTAGCACTTAGAATTTCTTGCAAAAAAAATCTGTTGAGATTAAGAACAGATTATCAAAATTTGCCCTGGGAAAATTAAGTAGATAATAATTTTACATTATTTTAGCCTTCCACAATTTCTATGAAGACACAGTCTGATGAGACAAATTAGATGCTCACATACCCTCTATGCTGCCACAACACTGTATTGTGTGCTGTGATGCAGGTACATTCTTGCAGTCCAGAGCTGCTCGGTCCTTGATATGGGCTTTCCAAGAAAGAGTGTTCCTTGCTAACCCCATTTTGAGCATAACTTGAAGAACGTCAGATGAAAGATGGACACATACTGAAACAATGAACAGTGCTCATGTTAATCTCATTATGCCAGGGGGCTATATGGGATAGGGTCTCCTTGGGACTAAGAGTTGCAGGGGCTCCCCAGGGTGGCAGGTCCGGGCCAGGCAGCCCATCCCATTCCACTGCCCCAGCCAAGGAATATGGCAGCTGGGGGCAGCCCCAGCCCCAGGGATCAGACACCTCCCTGGGGACAGGAGTGAGACAAGGCTGGCCTAGGATGTCAGCCCATTTGGGGAGATGGAGACCTGAGATTACCTGAAGCTACAGTGTCTGAATTACAGAAATAGTCTTATCAATTAAATTATGAAGAATTATAATTATGCTGTTTATTGAGTTTTTCTAAAAATGATTTTAAGAGGTAGATTGTAACTGGATGGGACAAACAGAAGAGGAAATTAGTTCTTGCAAAGCTTCTTTTCTGCCAGCAAGCCATCTGCTCTTATGGTAGAAATTCATTAGTGGATATTGGTTTAATAAAGTGCATAACAGGCAGAAATAATTTCTTAGCATTCAAATTGAGGTAAAGAACTCAGTTCTAGTGAATGTAACATTTTTCAATCTATATTTATATAGAATGTACAGTGGCTGATCAATGCTCCTGGATGTAATCTCACCAATGAAAAAAAAAAAAGGAAGGATAACTCATGAATACAATTGTTAAATGAGAGATGCTGTTTCTGCTGTAGAAGAGACAAAAACAGAATAGTGAACTTGTGTTTTATATATACTTCCAATATACATAAATCACCCTGAAAAATAAAAATAATAGCAAGCAGATACTTTCCTAAATTAAAACTTGTGGTTCTTGAAGGATCTACTACATTTGGTTAACATTCATCTTGGTTTTGTTTGCTCTCCTTGTTCAAATGTATGTTATGGAATCTCAGTAACTCTAGTCAAGTATCAGTCCTTTATTATTCTGAGTTATATAAAGACTATTAGTAAACAACACATACCTAGTTCTAGAGACTGAGGTGCATAGACCCTACAATGTATGGACTTATTTACATTAAGAAAGTTAGTTTCAGTATAAATTAATATGTATCATCTTTTTCTATATTCATATTTAGACAATATTTCCTAACTTTAATGAGTTTTGATTTCTGCTATAAAAAATTCCATAACCGTATTTCAAAATCAGTAATCCACTATAAGATTTCTGTTGATACATCTCTGTTTTGAATAAATATTTCAAAACTGCTCTCACCATACTCCCAGTCCCTATTGCTGATTGCTTACTACATGTTCTCTACTGTTCCATTTTTATCCTGATAAAACAACTCTGTCCTACTTAAATGCTGGTGTATAACCATGATCCACTTGTGACTTCATCCTGATAGCAAGTTCATAGACTCCCAGTTTGTTCCTGCCTTGATATTATGTGCAGCCTCACCAAGAAATCCTGAAATATCTTGCCTCACAAGACAGAACAAGTTCAGTCTCATCTTACCACTTGTCAGTGAGATGTCCGTATCTATAAATTGCTAGCAGACAAATGAAGAAGAAAAGGTATTTCCTGGGACATGTGACAGTGAAGTTACGACAAAAACTCTAAAGGCGAACACTGGTCTCTCAGTCGTGTTTCCAACATATACAGGTGCTCTTAGAACCTTAAATAAATACTTCCCCAATAAATCACAACAGCACATGCCTGCACAGCCAATAGCATCCACTGACCAAGACAAAACTACCTTGTAAAGTTAAGCTCTCCTCAACACACTATACACACATCCAGAGGAGCAGCCTTGGATCTACCATGAAGCCACAGGGACAGGAATGTACCAGTCATTAAATAAGATGTCTTATACTACTGTTATCCTCAGAACACAAAATAAGTATCTCTTTGTCCACAGTAACAGCTATGAAGAGAAGTGTTTGGTAAATGCTAAAATATTACAGTGGATGACAGAATTGTCCATCCCTGTGTAGCAAGCCTTTTGGACTTGTCAGCTCAATCCCACACACATACACTGAAGAGCCGAACATCTGACAGGCTGCTAATATTTCACCATCTAAGTGATCATCTATTGACTATTAGCTTCCAAATAATGATGATGTTTATGCACTGCTCAATACAGAGTGAAAGCTGTCTGGTCGATGCTAACTGCTGTAGTTCAAAAAGTGAGTTCAATAACTGTTTCCTGAAATAAACAATTTAGAGGCCTCTAGGTGTCTCTGGTCATCCCAAGTGTGCAGTACTCCCCTGATCCATGAAGTTGGGAAAGAAAGTTCAAGAGGAAGCAGAAGGAGATGTGCAGTCCACCCTTTTCTTCTGTCTCCAAAAGCAGCTATAAAAATAAGTAAGTTTAATTTTATTCAAAAGCAGATAACATGAACAATTGCTAGAACACCTGAAATATTCTTTTCATAGTAGTTATCACTGGGATAATAGTGCTCAGCTGTGTTTCCTGCATCCAGACTGACAGCAGTTTGAAAATGATTCTGAAACACAAAAAATTGAAAGTAGTGTTGCAACCAGGCAACTACGCAGTGGAGCAGAAAGAATGGTGGGACTGACTCCAGGATCCCAAAATGCAGACAGATCCATGAGGTTTCCTATAATCCAGCATGATAAAGACCTGCTAATTCCCATTGCCTAGCAACAGAGCATTGACCCCAGATATCTGCTGAGAACATGGTGCCTTGATTGTGAAGAAAAATCAATCAGAAAAAAAAAAAACAAAACAAAACAAAAACCATAACATTGAGGAATATGTGTCAGAAAATAAACTGTTTAAATCCCGTAAGACCAAACACTGTTGAAATATACCATATTAAAGCAAAATACTGTTCTTTAACATTTCCTTGTGTGTGCAAGAATTACATATGAGACAGACTGCTGGAGCAGATGAAGCAGATACATGGTTGCCTCAAGGGTTGGAGACAGGCAACCTAAAGCATAAAGCTCCGCAGAAAATAATTTGGTTTAGCTTACTTTTTCTTTAATTTCTGAGAACAGTCACCTTGATAAACTATTCAGTGCTGACAACAAAGATCAGTGTATCTAAATCCCTATGGAAGACAGGGAATTACCAGAAGATTTTTTTCATCTTGCATCCATGACCTGCCAAATCCATTATCTTTACTATAAAGATAAATAATTATTATAATGTTTATTGAAGTCCGATTGTACTCATGATGTTCCAATTGTTAACAAATTGGAGGAAAAAAAGAAATCATGTCTGTCTTGGAAAGCTTACAGTGTGTGGAGTGTGTGACAGGGAAGGTTCACATTGGCAAGGTAATAAAGTTGATCTTTTGCCATGGTTTGGGGCAGACAAAATAAGTCAGCTTCTTTATGAGCCTACAGCAGGCATTTGCATGTAGAGAAAGAGAAACCTGGGAGCAAAGCTCAAGAAAGTTGAAGGTGGTAAGAATATGCATATGCTAGAGTATAAAAATTCTGGTTTGATATGCAGAGGTTATGGACAATCAAAACACACTAAGTTCTCTCCTTCATCAGGTCCACTTTGTCAGCAAGTGCATATGTAGGGGGGAAGCACAGGGAAAGCAGCATCATATCCCATCCCATCCCTGTTCATTTTAGGTATCAGAAACGTCACAGAAAACCTTCCAGATGGTGCATCAGCTGAGACTACCATTTCTCTGGTCCTTGTATGGAGCTCACATATGTGAATATTTGTACCCTTTCCCTCCCCCAAGTCCTTCCACTGCACAAATGCAATTGCCAGGGACAATCTGAACCTTAATTGTAGAATATGTCAACAGTTTGTCATTTTAAGTCTTATATAACTTGGCAGTTTTCCCTGAATCTTGTCAGTTCTCTTTTTGAGTGTTTACATATGGGCATAATAAATGTTACAGATAGCTATGACTGGATCTAAAAACTATATGCCCTGTAGTTTGAAATCCACAGCATGCCACAGAAAGCTGCATGTGATTGAAGAAAAAACACCTCATTTGTCTTCATATATTTTCTTCTCTAAAATGTAGTCTCCTTGGATGAAAAAAAAAAAAAAAAATTCTACTGTCAGATCAAACATAGAAAATGTCAAATTTCATATCAACTTACTTACTTGATACATCTAACATAACAACAAATTTTGTATCATCTTATTTTCCCTAACTTATTTAGGGAGAAATAGCTCTTATACTGGAGGCACAATTTCAGGCACAGCAGCGCTTCACACAAAAAAGGAGTGACTTGTATACATACAGTCAGTCATACCTTCAAAGTCTGGAGGGTATGGCTTTAGAAATTTTACCTGCTAGCTTCAAGATATCTAGAATTAACCAAAGTCAAATAATATTTAAGAAATACAAATACATTTAATGCACAGATACAGAATCAGGAATAAACTGTGTAGATGCTTTATCCTAAAACATGCATCTTTGTTCTATTACTGCTTGTGAAGTCTATGAACTTCAGTTTTTCATTCCCTCTTTTTGCTAGTCATCAAACATGGAGCATATTATTTTTTTCTACCATTACCCACATGAAGTTAGTCACTCTTTGGATCATGAACAAACCATGAAGATTTGTATACCCATATTTCAGCATGAGTTTTTGCCTTTAAATATCCTTTTTGAACTTCATGCATGTCCAGAACAGTAATTCTAGACACACATGCGTATGAAGTGGAAATGTTTAAGGATAAGGAATGGAACTGCATATTCTTTATAAGATAATGAAATACAGATTGATTCATCAAGAATGAAAGCAGATCTTAGAAGTGATTTGAATAATTCCATCCATAACTGTAAGAGTTCCTATGGTAATTTTTTTTGTTCACAAATACTTTGTACTTCAGAAGTAAAGTAGCCTGGACTGGAAAATCTTTACAGTTCTGGTACCAAGCTAGAAAGTGGTGTGTGAATAGTTCATAGATGTGCTTTTTCACTAGCATCTTGCTATGTACTTCTTTATTCTTGTTTTAAACAGATAACCTCCTCCAGATTTTACTCTAAAAGTGATATTCCCAAATGTGCCTAATAAAACTTTTTGGACAAGTACGGATAAAGTGCTGGTGAGAGGTAAACATAAATCTGGTGCTTACACACCATGAAAGATATTTTTTTCTCTGTTTATAGCTGAATTACTTTTTATTATTAACTTTGATTCTAAGTTACCCACTGGTAGTTACAATATGAGATCAAAAAGTGGAATGGAGGCTTGTAATACATTAGTCATGAGTTATACTATTCATTTACATTACTGGTCATGAAATGTCTGATTTTGAATCTTCGCTTAAATTAGGATAAAATTTCTTAAGAGACTATGAGGAAGAACACTTAAATATTGGTATTCAACTGTGTGTTTTACTACTTAGTCAGCTGAATGAAATATGGTAAAACATTAAATCTTGAAAGAGTGACAATAAATCAAGCAGTGCTGTGAAATGCTGACAACTGTACTAGAAATAAAGAATCAGGAAAACTTTTTCAAGAATAAGGTCCCAGAGTTTGTGTCTACATTTTTTCCATGTCTCAATTTTTCTAAAGTCCTAAGATAACAGTTTCCAGTTAAATCGCTCACACACTTAATTGTTGGTCTGTATGCCTTTTAGCCTGTGCAGAGGGGAAAGGAGATGCTCTAGGAAAATCCAAACAATTTCATTTTCATCCCTTTTGGAGGCCCTGTGATGTGCAGAACACTATATGCAGATTTATACTAAAATACTAATATTCCTTCTTTGTTTCAATTATTTCATTATATATTAATTGAAATTATATTTTCTGCATGATTAAGGGAACCGCTTTGCTTATCCCAGCAATCCCAAAGTCTTAAAAGTTAAAAAAAAAACCTCATTTCTGTGATTAAGCAGAGAAGTGGAGTCACAGAGGAAGATATATTTAATTGCCATTCTTCAGCCTCTGGGCTGGGGACATCTTGCTCAAAAGTTATATCATTTATGATGTTGACGGCATAGACTAGTCAGAGATCCTAAAGACTAGGCTGACACAGAAAAGCAGGACTGCACACAAAATGATACACGAGCAAAGCCATAATGGTCACAGGATTTCAAATACTCAGTGGCTGACAGTGTAAGTCATTGTAGTAAGAAGACTTCTCTCACACTCTAACAAAGGACAAACTTATGCTCTATAATAATTCCCTTAAGGACAAAAACAGTTATCTTACACCACTGAGCCTTCATCTATATCTATGCTAGAAAGTTAAGTGGTGCTAGGAACTTTCCTGAGCGCCATGGTTGTCTGTATGCTTGGACTGTGAGAACAGAACTTTTGGGTCTGATACCCAAACAATTGCTGGGCATGGCATAGAGTTAGCATAGACTAGGGTCTATTCCTTGTAAGTAGCTTACATGAGGCCATGCTGTTTTGCAAGTGGGCTTGATGTTACAGACACAGTTCCACTCCAGTTAGCCTCAGAGCCAGAGATAGCATTCTGGTCCCATTTACTTTCCTAATAGAGACATAGCTCATGCTCATTAGCCATACCCACTAGCTATGACCATAGCTGTATTATGACCATGACCATGTTATGTGATGTGTCCTAACTTCAAAATAGTAACAGCCCTAAATAAAGATATAAAATGTCAAAGGATTTTCTATTATGAAACTAGAAAACATGGGGGTTTTGCTATTTTTCTCATTTTCAAAATGAAAGCCACATGGCTTTGTCTTTATTTATTAAATCATCTTCCTGAGGACAATTTTTTTCTCATGTAAGCTTATTCACTTCCCTAACTGGTTAGGAAATTTCATAATTTTCTCAAATTTAGCTAAGCATACCTGTAAATACCACACACTGTACAGGATTTAAAAACATATGAAACAAAAAGGATACAGTTGCCATGATTTTAAAAGCTACTAGCAATTACTGTTAATATTATTGGAACACTTATCCTAAATGCCAGAAATATTCTGTTTTCTGAAATTCAGATGTATCAATCTAGATACTAATGAAATAAAAAAGATACTGCATTCAAAAAATCCCCAGACCAACCCAACATGGCAATTAGAAAATGCAAGTCAAAATCCTACTTTTGGACTGAAGCTGCTTAAACAGCAGACAGCTTTTCTTCCCTAATGTGAAACCATTATTATAGAGTTGGAGATACTTAGCACTTCTTATTCTAGTACTGAGATAGCTTCATCTCATAGTAAACTTCTGTATCAGAATCAGACATGACAAAGACGCTTAGAAAAAATGCGTTTCAAACTGTTCAATATGAAAAGTGGTTCTTTCTGGGCATGGTGAACTGCCAACTATTATGCTGAACAGACAGATATTGTTTTCCCATGAAGGTTATTTTACAGAATAGGAATGAATGACTGTTCTTTTTGCTCCTTGAAAGGACATATTTGCCCCCAGACAGTTATTCTTTTATATGGTCACGTTGAACTCAGAAGGAAAGGGCGAAAGTACTAGTCTGAATCCTGCCATAAAAATGCCACTTGAGGCAAAATTTAATGGTGTTCATCACACTAATTACAAATTTGATATTTTTTTCTCTTGTATGGATGAAAAAATCCAAAGTAGAATTAATTTGAAAAATGCATGCTTGCTACTTTATTGTGTGCAAAATTGTTCAGTACATTAGGCAGATGTTTTCAACAAGTGGCAAACATTGTGTTTCACTCTAAGAACTGGAATCTTCATAGATATAGGGGAGAAGAAAAATCCCATATAAAGGGATCCTTTGATGACTTCCTGTCATTCTCTGGTGTCTCCAAACATACCCTGATGTAGAGGGACACTCCCAGGGCTGAAGGAGGTAGAGCTGTAGAAGACACTCCTGTGGTCATTTTGGTGATGCTGCCACCCATGGATATTTCATATTATGCTGCCATAACTTAACTTCACCCTACTGACAAAGTCAACTTCATCCTGTTTGGGGCATGCAGGCATCTCGTCCTGAGTGGCCAGTTTTGTCCTGCCGCACATGTATTACGCAGAAATGTAAGACAAATTATACTCAGAGATGTCTAATTTCTCACACTTTTCTTTGAATGTATCTTTGAAAACAGGAAGGGAAAAGCTACAGGAACTCACACAGAGCCCTTCTTCAAAGCAAAAAACTGCAACTTTATCTGTTCTATCTGATGACTGAAGCCAGCAAAATGGGAATACAAAAGTGGTTTTGAAGCTTTTCTTAAACATTCAATTTAATAATACAATTAGAGGTGGTATCTGCAGTAGTTAATTATTTAAAAAATCATTATTAATAATACAACTTCAGAGATCTATATTGTAAGCCACTATTCTCCTTTACTAGTCTCAACTTTTTCTCACTGTTGGTCAACTTTTGCTTAAGACCTTGTCTCTCACTTCTGGTAGCACAGGAAACAAAATGTCATGTAAAACCCCTACAGTCTGCTTTATATGTTCCTTCCATGGAGTAGGATATTAATTTAAGATATTGGAAAGTCATATCTTTTGTGGTTCCTCCCACTGCTTACAGCCGTAATGACAACACATTACAAACAGGTGTAGCCTGTTACTCAGGGATCCCTCTAGTGTAAGGAAATTACCAAGGGAAGATGTGGAGAGATTAGATAGTTCTGAATCAGCTCCTTCTCTTCCATTCTGTTTCCCTAGCTGAAGCATTTTGAAAGCAAGGGAAAAACCTGGCAGGTTTTGAACTCCTTTGGTCCACAGCTTCTGAAATATATCATCCTACCAGATACAACTAGGAGAGTCATTGAGGCTAATCAAACTTGTGAGTCTTACTTCTACAGAAAGATAGTGATGTACCACATGTCTCTCCTTCCTAGTTCCCTGAAGTTTAAATTTAATTTAATTTTGTAGTGGTAGAAAACTAGATGTGCCACTCAGAGGAGCTGGTCATTACTCATTCCATTCCTCCAAATTAAAAAGTCTGTCTAGTAATAACCATTTATCCTATGCAAGTGGACACATTGAGACAACTTCTTGTCTGCATGGAACAGCACTCCCAAACTAATCAAATATCTTTGCTTCAAACATGGACAATATTCCATGCATCTCTTGTGATATTTTCCTTAGAAAATAAATGGAAAATACTAAAGGGTACAGCCGTAGGTACCATCACTCATGGTAAAGCCAAAATCAGAGTATAAAGTGCAAAGCCGCAGAGTAGGGTGATGGAGGACATTTGTAAACTGTCTCCTTTCTGCAAAGCATCCACCTCATATGGTATTAATGTTAGCAGCCTTTCTGGCTGTGTCTGCTCTTCCCTTTGTAATCCTTCTTCCCTAACTGAGAATTCTGTTCGTGCATTCCAAGACTATTCTGTCTTCCATCAAGAACTGCTTTGCTCCACTTTTCCCTTAGTCAACCAGTTACTGATGATGATGATGTCTGTCGAATTTTATTAGAAGAAATCTCAACATATTGCGTTCTTGCAACTCTGTCTTTTTTTTTTTTTTTTTTTTTTTTTTTTTTTTTTTTTTTTCCTCAATGATGCCTCCAATCTGTGACAGATATTTGAATTACTGGTGAAACACTACATTTTCTTCTCTATCCCTTTCTTTATTTTTTTTTCCCTACCAGAATTTGACAACATATTACACAATTGCCCATTATTCTCTTTCAAAAGCTCCCAGATACTCTCAGTGTCAGCTGGGATGGCTAACATCTGACTGGATGTATTTGCAACACAGGTATTTACATCAGAGACACTCACTCTCAGGCTTCCCAGAATTTCCACCCAACAGAATACAATTTATCTCAGCCTAAAGTAGACACCTACATTTTATCACATGAATCATACCCTAAACTCCACTGACTATACTAACAAAATTTCTGTTGACTGTGATGGAAGTCTACATAACCAGCTCAGATGTGGAAACCTGCATTGTAGCCCTTAAAGTTATCTGTGACGAATGTCACTCTCAGACTTGCTCCTTTTTTTTCCCCTTTACAACAGCTTTTTAATCAAGGGGAAACTCATAGCAGGATTGATGCTGGACTTTCCCAGGCTGATTTCCTGTGCTGAAGGGAATGTAAACTGAAAAAAAAACTTAATATAGCTGTGATATGATCTTCCTTGCCTGTCTGCCCTTGAAACACTGTGAAATGCAGATCTTTCTTTTAGCACAACTAGCTTTTCAAAAATAGTATGTGGGTCATGAACTCCAGTGGCCCAATTTGAACAGCCATTGTTTCTTCTTTTTTGTACTTGATGTTTCCTGTGGCAAACAACTCTCATGCATCAGATACCATAAATGACCTACGGTAGGTACTAAGCCACCAAGGTGGTAGCTACATGATTCTTCACACTATTCTGCCCCTGTCCTGCTTCATCACCTTAGCATCATGTGTTAAGTTGATGTGGTTGTCTCCCAAAGGCTGAAGTCACTCCCTGGACTGGAGTCACTGGACATTTTTTCAGAAATATTGCAGAAGTCAGCTTTTAACTGGCAGGTTTAATGTGTCTTATTAAACTTTATCTTTTCTGCTTTGTGATGCAAATTTGATTTATTTACTAAGGTGGTTCACTAACTTAAGAAAATTTGACTTTCAGGGCACACACCGATTCTATTTTTTCTAAGTACACACAGAAATAAATCTGAAGACCTCAAAAAATTTTTTTCAGGATTTCTAGAAACTTCATTTCCATGCTTTGCTCTTTTGCCTGATTTTGATATCTTGTAACAGAAAATCTGTGTGTCTTGTGAAAAAATGGAAATGAGATGGAAATATTCAAAAACATGATGAGCAAATGAACATATGAAGCAGTAGGGCATTTATAGAATGGCAGCAGTCCAGAGATTCCTAGGGCAATCATGTAAGTTTATAAAAGTCTTCATGCAGTTTGGTTATAAACTAAAATCCCTCACCATGGATAGCTGGTTAGCATGGAAGTAGCCCTCTCCCCTTATGTGGCATCTGACCCTTAAATACTTAAAACCTTTTCTTCTTCATTAAAAATAAATGTACCAGCAAAGAACAGAAAAGACAGCAGAACAACTGACAGCAGAAAGAGTAGTGCAGAAATCCCTCAATAGCTACCCTCAGAAAGAGAGAGCAGTGGCCAGAGCAGTATGAGTTGAGGTGTTGCAGGAGCACACAGCAACGCGAGCGCAGACGGGGAAGGCACTCACAATACAGCACAAACCATAAGAGGAGCCAGCTAACAATTCTGATGACTAGCTCAATGAATGCTGATGTCAGACACACAGCAGCAAGGCCAGCAGAGAAATTGGAGGTTTGATATGATGAAATATACCTAGCCTAGAGAAAAATCCAGACTGAGTTAATTGAAAGCTACTAATCTCCAGTGAGAGGAAATAAGAAGAGATTGGAAATGAAAGATAGAGAGATAAAGGCAAAGTTTTGGCCAACATGAGAGCAAACAGAATATAGGGTAATATAGCACACCAGAATATTTAAACATATGCTTAAATTTTAATGTACGAGTAATCCTATTGACTTCAACACATGCTTAAATTCTTTGCTGGATCAAGGCTTTAAAGTACATTTGAATTAAAGTGTAAAATGATGATTCAAGAGTGAGCTCATTTCAGGTTTCACTGGTGAACCAGAGTTTTGCCTAACTGACATTTGGACTGGGGATTTTTAATGAACATCTAGGTGCTTCAGAAAGCAATTAGGCTGTCATTCAGAAATGGCATTTTTCTCTCTATAAAATAATTCCCCATTCCAGGTTAATATGCTCCAAATTAAGCTTGGAGGACACCATACTGCTGGTGCATAATTATAGCTAACACCTATATAGGATATACATACATCTGTTGGGGATTTTTTTTCTATATATGTAGTTTATTTCCAGTCACTTCCTCAACCTTCTAGACATTTATCAAGAACACTTGAAAATTCATGTAACGGTGAATAACTCTGTTCAGTACTCCATATTAGAATATATGCAATGAATTTAAAGGAAGCTGCAAAGGAAAGAATCATCAAAAAATAAAACAAAATTAAAATTAAGTCAGCTGTTATAAAATCATTCAAAAGAGTTAAGATAGTAAGCCCACTGCTTAGGAGATTCTGAATTTCAATATTCAGAGTAGCACAGTTCACCAGCTGGCATTGGTGGTATCAGCTGGAGAGAACTTTGGCTGCAGTGCTTTTACTGATCTGTCTCCCCTCTCTCCTCCTTTGCCAGCAATTTGTTGCTGAAAGCAACTGGCTGTTTTAGCTACATCTGGGAGCAAACCTAGACTTGATACTAAAACCATAAGACCAATGAAAATAACCAGCTGGAATTCATCCATGGAAGGCTGGAATTATTGTGTGTGTTTTTATGATGCACTGTTCAGTATTAAGCATGTTGGCGTCAGGAAGGGAAAAAAAGGAGCGTACAAGTGTGCTGTCAGCAGAGTCTGATACACAACCAGCTCACATACTGGGGTAGCAGCAAGTAGGCCTAATTCTCCAGCCTGAAGTGGAAATAAACAAACAGATAAAATGAAATGTTGAGCTAATGTAGGGAAACACATGGCTAGATATGTGGTTAGGGGCATTTGTTGCACTAAAACGTTTTCCCCCAAGGCAATCTTTCTGATGGCAATTAACATGGCTGGTGTTTTGACAATGCTGCCTTTTCAAGTGAGTCTAATCAGGCCAGTGCTCAGTTCCTGGAGGAAAATGGATAACAGGTGCTAAATCCAGCTGAGTTGGTTGAACTAGCCTGGCTGTCAGGAGAAGATTGTAGCCTAATGTTCACTGTAAGAGCCGTTGGGCTTTGTGACTCAGGTCAGAACATAGTGCTGGGACCGTAACCCGATGCTGAAGAAGTACATAAAAAGACTGCACTGAAGTTCACTGTGGATGTGTGCCTGTGAGATTCAATCAGAAGTGAGGGGAGTGAAAATAACAAGTAGAAAGAGAGTACAATAATTTATAAGATTGATCATTTCAGAAAGAAAAGCCAATACCATTTGGGGGAAAAAATGGGCATTTGCGACACAGTAAAACACCTTCTTCAGAAGTTATACCTATTTAGAGCCCCCTGTCATTTCATTTATTTATCTGTTACTTATTTATCATAGTAACTCTTTGATTAAAAAATTAGCACATCATTATACCCACCTCATTTCAGGAAAAACCTTTAATCCTGTGCTTAAGTCTCACTGGCTAGAAAGAGACATCCACAAATGTCCAATTAAGCACTACTCCTGGCAAGGGGAGTTGATTTATGATGCTGTGCCACTGAATCCTTGTTTTACCCCCCCGTGAGAGTAGCTGACCACTGGGTGTTGCCACATCCAAGAAGCTGTAGAGGTAGAAGTGTTATGGGGTCGGCACCGTGTTCTTCCCAGGGTAACGAGGCCTGCCCACCAGCACTGCTCTAAGGCAGCTGTATGGCAACTGGGCTCCAGCTACTACCTCCTCAGAGCAATGCATCATACATGTGAGCATAACATAAGTGATGGACAGATAGCTTCTGGGAGGAGTTCTGTCACATGTGGTGCTGTGTGTAGCCGGTTAGTGATAGCCACACTGAATTCTTGGATTTTGGTAGCACTAATACAGCCAAGTAGGACTGAAAGAAGACTTTCTCTATGCTATGTTTACATTATGTCCCATGCTGTATGGTTAATGTCAGTCATTTGGTCCTTTCTGCCTTTAGTGTATAGTTCAGTTTCTGTGAAGTAGTTTTCTGTTTCTCAGAAGCTCTGGAGGTTGGCCACAGCTACACAAGGTATACAGGGTGAGCTGATATTGCTAATGCATTACGTTCATTCAGTAGGTACAATGTACTTGTCCTGTGAACCCTGCAAAGGTTGATATCTGTTTCATCACTGTATATGGTTTTACAGGTCTTGAAACCATGACCAGGTGATGACTCTTAAGTCATACATCTTTATATTTAGCAGAATTATCTACCAACCTATCTTATACTGAGTTATCTCTTCTGAAACAAGCTGGTTCACTTGTCTTCTTGCAAGATTCATAGAAGTACACAAATCAAGTTGTGCTTTGTTGAGCATATCTTGAGACTTTTGAGACTTTTCGGTGGAATGCAAATAATTTGTTCCCAGTTCTTGAAGATTAACACAAACTGAAACTACAGAAGAGTTTTCTTTTTTGAAAAAAAAAAAAAAAATCCGTTGGCCTCAATTCTTTCTGTTACTGATGATGTAAAAGGGAAATAAAGCTACATTCTTAACCCTGATTCTTAGTAGCAGCTTGGATGGTATTATAGGCAGAACTGGTGATTCACATGGTACCATCTCAGGAACCCCACAGTCCAAGAGCGCAGATAGCACAGAGAATTGTAAATGCCATCAAAGTGATGTAAAGACAATGGACACCTCTCAGAAGACCTAACTCAATGAGAAAACTGCCCTCAGCCCTTAACTACAAACAGCACAGCATAGTTTAGCATTAAGGAAGGAACTAAAAGTGGAAACTGATTTCTCCAGATCTTAAAGGATTTTTCAGCATGTCATGTCCATAGGAGCATGTAATGTGAGACTTTTTGTTTTACCACTGATCCTTCAAAGTCCAACCAAAGCTCTGATGGTCACACTTTTCCGAGAATCTCTGTTATATTTGTTGCAATGATGACATATTGCCTCTTCTGTTTTGGACAATTTAATTCAGCTTGTATATCTTGAATTTAGGGATAATTCAGGTAGAAATAGGGACAAAATAAAATACTTGTCTTCAACAGCTGTCTATACCTACCAGTAATCTTAAAAACAAAAACAAAAAAACAAGCCACAAATTATGAAATCTTGGATTGATAATTAAAGGTTTTTTTCAAATATCTATTTCTCATGGCAGAATACCCAGAAGATTGGATATGGGTAGGAACTTGCAAGACAGTTTATTTATGAAAAGTTTAAAAATGTTCTTTCCCTGAAGTGCTCACAAATGTCACAGTAAAATATGTTGACAAGTTGGACAGAACAGTATTTATACTAGTGTGATAAAAATAAAGCTTATCAAGTACTATAAAGCCAGGTGCACACTTCTTTGTGAAGAGAATGTAAAGACAATGTGACTGGAACCGATCAATGAGGGCTTCTGTTCCGAATCAGCTCAAAAGGAAAGGGTAATGCAATGGCTTTTATTCTCCAAGTTGGGAAACTGCCAAAATAGCATCCTTTCTTTCCTTAACATTGACAACAACACAGAGCCATTTAAAATTACTTCAAACCATTGTAAAAGCTCTATCAAGATGTCCAAAATAATTTTTCCAAACAGCTTTCAGCTGCTCTTTTGAAGTCATAACATCACTATACAGGTTAAAAGTTCTAAATCCTGCTTGCGTTCCTGTGAGTCACACAATGTTTCAAGGTGTTTATTTTTCTGAGAAAGTATTTCAGTTTGTCACTTGCAGTTAACACAAATTTACCACCAAATTACTGAAGCCAGAATTGAGTTTCTCCAACAGCTAACATTCTTAGCAATTCAATCATGAAATTAAGATTGTCACAAATACAATGCAGATTTTTGCTGTGCTAAAGAGTTCTTCATAGTATTTGCTGTTAAAACATTGCAAAGCCACTAGATGTTTTACGGATTTTTTTGAAAAATAACACTAAGCAAAGACAAAGACCTTAGTCTCAATCTTTAAAACTAGTGATTTCAGCCATTGACTTAAATATTTTGAGGAATGCCAGGCTTTTCTAATAACAACCCACAACACTCAGGTCAGAAACAGCTTTATCTATTTGTTAGAAAATGTTCATGCTGTCAAAAAGAAAAAATTTGTATTGAATATTAATGGCCATGAAAGATAACAGCGGGACTTCTTTAAATGAAGCTGTCTAGAAGTTCAGAGACTAGGCTAATGGACCCTGTTCTCTGTATGTCTGTGGGGCAACTCACTCCTTTTACTGCTCAATGCAGTTAGCTGTAAATAGGGCCAATTATCAGTGACCAGCCCTTACACCACTGATGTTAGGTGGGAGACTCACTTTGCCTGTAGGACACTCACTTGTCCATGTTCTAATGACATAAAGTTGTACTATTCTAACAGGAAGACACACAATTTCAATGTTTGTCATAAGAGACAAGTTGCTTCTGCCTGGGTCAATGTAATGTCTCCAGTGTACTTATGAGCAAGGCAGAGGCTAAGCACCACAGAAAACTCTGAGTATGAAACGATTTTTACATATCAGATGATGTAAAACACCCATGGTGGCAAAGGCATTCATATTAATCATGAAATTTTTATTGCCTGCATCTCCTAAGGGTGCAGATATTCTGTCTTTGAACAGTAAGATATTAAAGGGGAATCACAGAATCATAGAATGGTTTGGGTTCAGGGGACTTTAATTATCTAGTTCCAAACCCTCTGCATGGGCGGGGACACCTTCCACTAGAGATGGTGAAGATGATGAAGGGTTCTGAAATCTATTTTCTTTCCTAACCAGCATTTTCATGTTGCAGACATTTTTTTACCAACTCCATTAGCCACATAACAACCCTTGCAACTACTGCTATTTTTTTTTTGTTTTTCTAAGTCAACAGGAGAAGAAATAAGTAACACAAGCAAATGTATTTCTCCACTTACTTGATTCAGAAGTTTTCTAGGTCACATCTGCTCCCATCGGCTTCTACCATGTTCTGATACTAAACCATCTGGGATGTATTGAGGAAGATAACCACAAAGGAATTCTTACAGAGGAATATCATGAAGTGGGTCACTCATTAAACCTCTTCAATGAAAACTAAGAAATTGGCCTATATGACAGGAGAAGCATGAAATATGCTGAGATGAGTGGCACTGCATCGGAGTTGACCTGAAGATAGGAGCGTGCAGAAACTATATCTTGGAGCCTCCTGCAAATAATTATATTGACTCACAAGTGTGGGGGACATGTTTTCTAATTATTTCTTATATCTCATGGGTTTTTAGTTTAAACTGTTGACTGAGTCTCCACTTTCCCTCTTCTGTCAATACAATTTGAAAGGTTTTTTCTTTCTACCTACAAGGTAGATGGATATTCACAGCAAACTAACATTTATATCTGTCTTCCTTGTCATATCCAACACTGAAAATTATGCAACAGCAAATACATTTTTTACATTCAACAACAATGGTACTGTTTAATTCCCAAGTCTTGCTCATTATTTAAAATATAAGGCAACTGAGAGTATTGACAAATAGGACAAATACATATAAAAAGCCTGAAATTAAGGAGAAAAGATATAAATATTGCCTTGTCAACTTGTTCATGTTTTTAACAGCCATCAATCTGAAATGCCAATTTGGAAGGTTTTATTGGGAATTAAGCAACAGAACAAAGCCACACAAAATTTTGAATGCATTAGGACTTAAACTAAAATACTGTTTGCAGTTCAAATACTCACAATAATTCTTATCTTCAGTAACAGAAAATGAAATAATTCCATTACATTAGATATCAAATATATCAAGAGATGGTATCATATTGTGATTTCTATAACAATTTAGAAAAAGTGATGTCTGTAATCTTATTTTTTAAAAAGTCACGGTGATATGGGGCTAGAAAAGGATGCAAAAGAAGGTGACTATTAACAGGCATAAATTAGGTGTAGACTATAGGGTGGGAGCACTGCCACCAAGTGGAAGTAAAAGCTGTCTCAGTTCACATCAGAGGTCCATGTCATTCTCTGTTTCAACCACTGGTCAGAGTGTTTCAAAAGCTAGTTCAAGTTTTAGACAACTGCTAACAGATTATCTCTTGGGTATAGATGTGGGATAAGGGATTTCCCAACATTCTGTTAACAGGGAGTTTATTTGCCTATATATTACAGTACACGTATACATGAAACTGAGCAAGGGTAACTGCCTTTCATTATCTGCATAATTAGATTTAAAATCCTGCTCATTTCTTGGTCTTTATTTCTTGCAGCAGTGAGTTGTCTGATTAGATATTAAGCATGTTAAATAATACTTTTGACCAATTTTAATCTGCTTCTCCTTTGAACTTCATTGATTCCCTCTTCTTGCATTAAGAAAATGCTCCAAACATATAATAAATTATTCATTCCAATTTGCATTAATTGCTGCACAGGTCAGAATTCAATTGCATTTGTTAGCATATTGTCCATTCACATTGTTAGAAATCTTTTTGCTCATGTTCATCTGTAAGCTTCTTGTTTTCTCATGAAAATAACTTGGTGTCCTGTATATTACTGTACTGTGTTCTGCCACAGACTCTGTCATCTTGGACAAATGACCTACTCTACTAAATTCATCACATCTGTCAGCATTCATCCTTCATAAATTGGGAATAAAATTTCCCCATATTAGAATGTGTGATGCCAGTATAAAATTTCTGTGTGGCAGTGAAATGTTGAGGGCCCTTTTAGTATGTAAGGATTTGGAAAATCACTTGAATAATATGAATCAACTAATTAAGATGGGTATTCAGTAGATAGATAGATAGATAGATAGAGTACTCTCATAGAGTTCAAAAATAATTTTCCTTATCACACTCATTAACTTCTTTCCCCATTAAGCCAGCACTGTAAAAATAGACTGTTATCTAAATTAGTTTTTTAAAAATGATCAAAAAGTAACATTGATATATTCAGAACTAAAGTGGTATTTTCTTGCCTAAAACCAAAATAACACTGCTGTTATTGGTACACACATACCACATCTCACTGAAAAATTTTGTATATGGCTAAACTGTGATGGTATGGTGATTCAGCCTGTCCAGAGTTAATGTGTACAGGGTCTGTTCCATGCAGGTTGATCTACTCATCTAATGTTAAAAGGAGGGTCACTCTACATATGCACAGCATTAACCTTTTTTTTTTCTTTTTTTCTTTACCCTCCCAAATCTTCTAAGTTTTAGCTGCAATGAAAACATTTCTTTGTAGATACTGCAGAGATTCTGCTGCTGGGTAGAGTCATTCTGTGAGACTTCTTCTCCATTAACTGCATAAGGAGGGGAAATAACACTCCAATCACCTTAACCATCTGCATTAGAGGAAGAAAAGTGGTGGAAATTTCTTCAGTATGAAACTAAAGGCATGAAGGCAGAATCGTTCTCTTTGTATGCATAAGAAATATGGCTAAACAGTTACTTTTGTATGTGTTTAGAAACAACATTAAGGGACAGACACTAGATTTAATTTTTCCCTTACTATTTTCAGACATTTCTTTTGATTAGAGCTTTCCTTGGAAAATGAGTTTATTAGTTAAAGCGAATCAACTGGATGAATGTGAAAGGAATCCTGCTTCTAAAGCTACAGTGTGTGCAACACTTTTCTGCCTAGTGCAGGCTGACCAGTACTTAGGAATTTATCACAAGTCATATAGTATCTTTCCCTGGTCGACCTCCATTTTCAGGGGATCTTGTAACCACTTGAGAATTTCAGACTAAACAGGGAAATATAAAAATGAAAGTCTCAAACACCACAGACTTCAAAGAACTGAGAATGGGTTATTTTTAGTTTGAGCTCTAAGTCTGTATGATAGTCATTATTTCAAACAGTTTCAGATATTTGCAAAAGTGGAAGTAGAAGTAACCCCAAGAGATTCTATCCTTCTTCTTCAGGACAGGACCAGCTATCTCTACAACACTCCTGATGGAAGCTCTTAAAAATAGACAATGAGTATTATTCCCCATATTCCCCTCTCAGCCAGTCAGGTCTTCACTGATCTTGCCATTAGAAAATTTTTCATACTGCTTAAGCTATATCAGTAGTCAAGATATCTCATTCTGTTCGACACCAGGAATTATAAACAAATTAATTCTTTGTAGCTGACATTTTAAATACTTGAAAACCAAATTTTTTCTGCTTAATCTTCTTGTGTCTAGACCAAAAATCCCAGTTCCTTATGTTCCTTCTCAGAGGTGTTGTTTGTTATATCATTGATGCTCTGTGCTGGACCCTCAGTTGACATGTATCTGGACACAGAGGTCTAGCAGTGCTGGGCAGAGCAGGTTTACACTGTGTATTCACTCTACTTAATGTGCTTTGAGTCCTATCCCATTTCTTCACTGTCTTGATAGCAACATGGTTCTGTTAATCTGTGGTCAGACTGTTCTGGGAGGGACTAGATTTGCAAGGATCTTTAGATCCTTTTCCTGAATATCAATTACTTGATTTAGCATTCTCATTCCTGATGTCGCCATTGATTTTTCCTAAGAGTAGAGATTGGACCTTATTTTCTCTGGATTGAATGATATTTCTTTTTTTCTATGTCATTTTTCTGGTTGTTGGGACATTCTGGTTTCTAGCTATGCAGCATTCTCACATCTGTCTCAGATCAGGGTCAAGGGCAGATTTCTTAAGAATTCTTTCCATTCTGTCTTACAAGATACTAAAGAAAACATCGACAGGTGTCTGGATCCCACCTTACTGAGCTTTTCTTCTTCTATAGAGCTTGAGTACATTCTGTGGCCCCACAGACTCCAGTCTCAAAAAGAAAGACAACAAGAGATATATGTTTCAGCTCAAAACTGATACATTTCTTACCATCAATCTGTCATGCATTTTTCCAATCTGAAAATGCTGTCACTTAAACACAAAATGTGCACTCCATATTGTTATCAAATTCAGTATGCTTTTCCAACTTGCACATGCTTCTCATTTTAGTTGGCAATATTAGGGAAAAAAACAAGCTCGTGGGGTTTTTTGAGATCCCTACCAGGGAATTCTATTTTGTAGGCAGAATTTAAATATTCCCAAAGTTTTCAATTTTTAAATCTACTGGTAATGAGTCTCTACTTTTCATATAGTAATAAATTCCATAAACTATTAGCAACTTTTTGAAAATGGATGTGTAAATACGTGAATGTAACCAAATTTCCACACAATTAATTATTTTCTAAATGTACATAGATATATTACTACACTGTGGTTTGGGATCTTAAACTTCAATTTTAATGGTAAATCTAACTCTCTTTTTATTGTAAGAATTGCACTTTATGCTAAATCTTAATTAGATTCTTTGTCATGAAAATTTAACAGTCATGAACTGCATAGTTTTCTCATTGCTCTTGCATTCACCACCCTATATACATATTTAAATTTTTAATTTTTTAGGAGGCAGTAACTATCCTATTAATATTGCATTAAACATGCGTATTTTACAAGCTTTTAGAAACACATTACTGCTCATCGCACTAGGGCAATGGACTCCTGGGGCACATGTGGAAAATGAGCATGTCTTCAATATGGTTTTGTTGTTCTTAACCACAAGTCTGCTTTTCAAATCATTCAGGATTACTAAAGTCTCACTTTTGCTCCTCTAAGGAAACAAGTCAAGTTTTGTAGTTCACAAAAGAGATGGGGATTCATGTTGTCCAGAGTAGACATATCATGCTTTCAGAAAACAAACTCATAGCCCTATAGAAAGCCAGAGGACACCCCAAAGGGTTGGACACCCCTCATAGCCATCAGCCATGCTACTGAAAGAAAGCAAGGGGGAAGAAAATTGGTTTTGCTTCAGTGAGGCTGATCCCATCTCAGAAACTCAGCTAGCCCTCATGGTGGCTATGCTGGACCTCCACAGCCAGCTGAGTATGGTCAATGAGAGTAACAGCCAACACAGCACTTATGTAAACTATTATCACACTCATGCCTTTATCAAAATGATCAGATGTGATGAGCATCTTAGTGCTAAACTGTGTGAATTTCTCTAGGTCATGTAAGATTCACACACACACACACTGGAGCCCTAACCAGCCTTAGCTATCCCTCGCAGTGTTACCAGCCACTGCTTAGTTTCCTAAGAACATTTGTGGCTACAAAAACATGACCAAACAGCAGAATGTTAAGCAAGTTAATTTTTCCCTTTTAAGCTTTTATCTACTCTGTTTTCTTTCTGACCTCCTGATGCTCTCGGTCCTTTCCCAAGACACTGAAATAAACAATGGAGCACATCTTGGGTCAGCTGTGAAAGCACTCTAAGTTTAAGCATCTCCTTTCTGCTCCAGCTAAACACAGTCATTGAACAAACAAACCTGTAGATTTGGTGGCTGGAAGGGGCTTATCATGAAGGCTGAATTCCTTAAATAATAGCCTGTGAGATTTTGCAATCGTTGTATCTCAACAACAGATTTGATGCAGAGTTAAGTTGTGCTGTTAATTCAGCTCATTTCTGGATGCAGACATCATTTGCTTGGACACTTTGCAATCAGTCTCTATGATAAGTAGCCCAGATGATAAAGCACTGCCATCACAGAAAAATATACATCTGAGCCAAACCACTCAGCTACAACTTGCAGAACTAGCTATGTAACAACTGTGTAGGCAAAGTCCATCTCAAATAATGATACAAAGTCATAATGTAAATATGTAAGTTCAGGAGACCATCAGCTACTGTTCAGAAATTTGTGAAATCTAAACCATAGAATCACAGAATACCAGGTTAGAAGGGACCGCAAGGATCATCTCGTTCAACCTTTCTTGCCAAAAGTATAGGCTGAACACCCTGTCCAGCTGAATCTTAAAAGTGTCCAATGTTGGGGGATCTAGCACTGCGCCAGGGAGATTATTCCAACATCTGATTGTTCTCATTGTAAAAAATCCTCCTCTTGTGTCCAGTCAGAATGTCCCCAGAAGATTGTACCCATTACCCCTCCTCTTTTCCATATGACTCCTTGTAAAAAAAGGAATCTCCATCTTCTTTGTAGCCATCCTTTAAATACTGGGACATGATGATAAGGTGTCCTCTAAGCCTTCTTTCCTCAAGGCTGAACAAATCCAAATATCTCAGCTTTTCCCCATATGCCAGGCTTCCCAGTCCTTTGATTGTCTGTGGTCCTTCTCTGGACCCTCTCCAGCTTGTCCACATCATTTTTGCACAGCAGGGACCAAAACTGAACCCAGTATTCCAGGTGTGGCCTGACAAGCGCTGAGTAGAGTGGGGTAATGACTTCTTTGTGTCTGCTGGTGATGCCTTTGTTGATGCAGCCCAGCATCCCATTGACTTTCGTTGCCCCTGCAGCACACTGTTCACTCATATGTATTGTGTTGTCCACCAGGAGCCCCAGGTCCCTTTCCACAGAGCCGCTCCCCAGCCGGGTAGATCCCAGCCTGTGCTGCACTCCTGGATTAAGTTTTCCCGGGTGCAAGACCTGACACTTGTCCTTGACGAATTTCACAAGGTTCTTGTTAGCCACTCTTCCAGCCCTACCTATGCCTTCCTGCAGGGTGGCTCTCCCTTCTGAAGTGTCTGCTTCCCTACTCACTTTGCTATCATCAGGAAACTTCATCAAGGTACACTTGATCCCATCATCCAGATCATTTATGAAGATATTAAGCAGCATTGGGTCCAATATCGATGCCTGGAGAACTCCACTTGTGACAGGTTGCCAGTTTGAACAGGAGCTATTTCCCACCACCCTCTGGGAGCGGCCTGTCAGCCAGTTCCCCACCTAATGCACAGACCTCTTGTCTAGACAGTAATACATCAGTTTTTCTAGGAGGAGGCTGTAGGGAACCATACTGAAAATCTTGGAGAAATCCAGGTAGACAATATCCACGCACTGCTCTCCCCACATCAACTGAGCAGATTACTTTGTCATAGAAGGTGATCAAGTTTGTCAAGCACAATTTGCCCTTGGTGAATTTATGCTGGCTTTTCCCAATCATGTGCTTCATTTGACTAATGATAGCCCTCAGGAGAATTCGTTCCATAAATTTCCCAGGGACTGAAGTAAGACTAATGGGCCTATAATTTTCTATATTTTCCTTTGTGGATCCTCCTTGTGTCCACCTAAAGGTTAGGTGGACAAAAGTTTTCAATGGTAAACTTCTCTAGGTCTTCTAGTCATACTTATAGATACACCTAGAACTTCCTAAGCCCTTACACTACTAGGTGGCCAGCCCAAACTTCCTGACACCTTCCAGGACACTCAAAAAATTGTTGTTTCATACTCATCCCACTTGCAGAACCCAATGTAATAGGTGTTGCCAGACCACAAATACTGAAGACTAGCCTCTCCAAAAAGCTGGAAAAATGTGATATTTCCCCTTCCCCTAATTTTATCAATCATTCCGTGGTTATATCACTTCTACAAGGTGTAGAAGACAGTTTCGACTCCCGATTCCTGAATTTCCTGTTACTCAGGTGAAAGCTCTTACTGCTGCCAATGTTTTACTCTATGTTGACTGCAATCCAGGTGTCCCATCTTGGCTGTGACTGCTCACACCATCTAGAAAGAGCTCTGTGTTCCCTTGCTTGTTCCGTTAGTTTTACCAGGAGGTGCTGAAGAAACCAAAACCAATATCTTAGAAGTCACCTAGGAACTCAGAGATGAAATTCAAATGGGAGAGGAGAAATTGAAGTCAAATCTCAAAGAGCCTGAATCAATGCTCTGTCAGAGAGCTCCTAGAAGGCCCTCTTACTAGCTCTTATCTTGACTGGTATAGCCAGCTCCGGGAAAGTATTTAGAGCTGTGGTTGCTAAGTAAAGGCAAATCATTCTGTGGCTTGATTTAGATACTAATTCTCTGGGAGAAACTGGACCTGGAAGACACACACCTCTTCTGACTGATAAATCTGACTGATAAATCTGAGTGTCTCAGTGTTCTGGCATTTTTAAAGCAGATTTAAGCAGCAAGTTCTCCCTATTGTTTACAAATATATGCATTCACAGCAAGACCACCAAGTCCTAGGTATCTGGACTTCCAAGGCCAGATTTTGTCTCAAAATTTACACCTATTTAGATAAGAATTACATATTAAAACAACTTCAGACCTTCAATTTCTTACCCTAAATGTTGAGAACTGCAGTGTTCAGTAATGCAACACACATTTTTGTTGACTAGCTCATGGTGATTTTCCATTCCGTAAACAGTCTTTTTTTTATATACTTAACAACCATAGCCGGTTAGCTGTTTTCTGATTGAATTAATTTAATGGGAAAATGTTATTGAGACCAGTGTGCTTTGTCAGAAATATCCTGGTTTGACAAAATTTGATGCAGGGAAAGGCAGTTCTCCCACAGATATCTGGACCACCTCAGTATCTCAGCTTTTGAGAGAGGTTTGCCAGCAAAACGCTACACTGAGATAAAGACATGGTAATTCCAGTTTGCCCATTTCCAAGCCATCTTCTGGTATCCAGATTTTCCAGTAGAGCTGGATAGCTGTTTGTATTCTGGATAGAGACCTGGAGATCTTCATGTCCCTTCTCTCCCCTTGTTACTCTGGTGTTTTTCAGACAGATCCCCATATAGACCGCTTCAAGGCCAGGATCCAGAGGATTCTGACTTCATAGCTCAGGGCAAACCAGCCTATACAGGTTGTCCCAGGATCGGGGTGTAAGAGTCCCAGCACTGATGGTATGGGTGCAATTAGTCATGCCAGCGGTCTGTTGATCTACCATGGAGACAGGCTTTAACCAGAGCCATAGACCACATGATCCCAGGCTGCTGCCTAGTGAGATCACTGTTCTTGTCAAGTTTATCTTTACAGATACCAGAAATGGATAACTGACAGGAATTTCAATTTCAGGGAGTAGAGACACAGCAATAGTAATTTCTGAAACCGTGTATCAGTTTTTTCTGGCATAAAATTTTCTTCATATTTGTGGTTCCCAGGGAATTTAGGAGTGTCTTCTGTCTAAATTGTTTGTTTGTCCTCTCTATTCAGCTTAGACCAGAATAAATTTTACAAATAAACACAACAGAAAATTTTTCCTCCTTCTAGCATCAGCTCCCTGAGCTTCATCTGAAGCCTAGACTCATAGTTTCTCAAAGTTATAAACAGGATTAACTGCTCAATTTGGATGCATTTTCAAGCATATACAACACATTTTTTAGAGGCATTCTAAATGTCATGTTATTCAGGAAATGACAGTTACTATTTTGCAGCCTTTTAAACAGATATATATTAGAAGGTTGTGTCACTTCAAATGACAAGTGACAGTGCAATGAAAATTAGGGTTTTAAAATAACTTTTTCTCATATTTAAAGAAATAAAAACCTGATCCTTTCTACTTGAGAAATTTTTTTTTCTGCACTGTTATTGTTTTAAAATACTGAAAGCTAGCAATTGCAACTTCTGGAATAGTGAAAGCACTTTTCTACATATAGGTTGACTGTACTCACTTGAAGGAATATGAAGTGGTTATATGTTCTGAAAACAACAAATCAGATACAGCATATGAAATTATATGTCTGGGCCGAAGGAAAAAATACATTTAAATATGCTATTATTTTCTTTTCTCTTAAAAATATAATTAATCTTAAAATCAAGTTGTATTTGCTAAAAAGAAACCAAAATTAGTAATTTAGTTGAAACACACAACTTTTCCTTATCTCTTATAATCCTACTGTTAAATAATCAAATTTTTCTATTTTTATTTCTCAAAATGCAGGCTAGATTTTTTTTTAAAAAGTAAAAACAAAACAGAAAATTATATCAGTTAATAACTCTATTTTTGTGATGGCAGAGATTAAAAACTCATCAAAAGGAAAAAAATTGCAATGTGCTTTACAATGCTAGAAGATATATTGATTTGATGGACAAAGTGTGCAACCCCCATCTGTAGAAAATGTGCAAACAAATTCTCCTCCATACATGTTTTTGGGGGGGGGGAAAGAAAAAAGTAGGAAGAAAATAAAAAAAAAAAAAAAAAAAAAAAAAAAAAAAAAGAAAAGCAGCTCAGCAAACCCTAAAGTTTAAACAAAGTTATCCAGTTCTGTAATTAGAACACACATACTTTGTGATGAAAAACAAAAATTATCCCAATACCATGACTGAATGCTTGAACTTTTAAAAATTTATTTTATAATAGTAGAGTTAATGAATTCCAAGGCATTTTTTCAGAAAGTTAACGACCTCCCACTTTACAGCACAAGTATACATCCAGAATGGTCTATTGGACATTCTTCCTCTCTGCATTGCAAGCAGAAATTGGCTTGCAATGCATCCACTCTTCCAAGGCTTAAGTAGACCAAACAGAAGGTAGCTATCCATCCCTATGGCACAGCTAACCTAAGGGAAAGTCTTTTTAACTCGAGAATTTGTTGGAGAGATCAACAACTGTTGTAGTTAAACTTAATACTATTTATTACTTTGACTTAATAACTAATATAATACTTCTACTAAATAGAGGCTTTCTCCTGAAATTTAGACAATTAGTCAGCATTTCTGGTGTTAGAACACTGGTGGACTGGAGCAATGTTTATGACATGGATGAGTATAGACTCACTGTTGCTGCTGCTTTGAATTCTATCCAGTGTATCTACTTCTACTTTTTAGCTTTTATTAAATAGCTTACTTAAAAATACTTTGAAGCAAGGGCTGTCTTCTGCTCTGGCATTAGTAGTGGTCCCTAATACACTTGAGGTCATACTCAGAGGATCTTTTATAGAAAAACTATTGCTCTAATTATTCCTATCATTGTCCAAAGTCTGTAAAGCTTAAACAGTGGGTAGTCTGATTTACTTAGCACTCTCTTGAACCTAAATGCCAGCATAATCACAGATAAGTTTAATAGAATGATTTGCAAAGGAATTTAATGAAGAATAAGGTACAAGAATGGCTCAAGTTTATAATTGCATCTGGATACAATAATAATTTAAAAACACATAAGCCTTTTTGTATGTGGTGTAAACTGTAAAATTTTATTTGTTTCTAAAGGAATACATGTTTTACAGTTGCTGATTAGTATAGAATGAGATAATTGCTATTTCAATTTATAAGTAATTATATATTACTTAAGGACTGAAAAGAAAAAAAAAAAAAAGAGAGGAAATATTCTCTTTTGATGATTTAGAGAACCAGTAAATCTTTATTTCTCTCTTTTTTTTTTTTTTTTTTTTTTTTCAGGAAATAATAAGATGAAGGGGATAGATGTAAGATTCATTGTAGCTCCAAAATTGGTGGGGTCTTAGATGGCATGAAAGGAAATACAAAAAACACACAAGGGAATTAGTCATGGTATTTTCTGATACTTTAAGCTCTGTGGAAGTTTTGCTAAGGTGGCACTATTCAGATGAGTTATGCTGACAGTCACTGATCGAAAGAATCAGGAACGGAGCTTTTATGATGTTAAATGCCTAATACAGTATCATTCATGGCAGAAGTACTGGACCAGATCTACACTTGAATAAATCACATGAGAAACTGGTGCAATCTGAGGAAGATGGGACTCCCGAGTGTATTCAACCTCAGGCATTTCTGTAAACCAACAAAGCCATAGATAATTATGAAAACAAAATGTTGTCATAATTCTGAAAAGCAAGCATAAGCGCTCAGTCCATTTCTATGTATCCTATGAGGAATTCTGGAGCAGAATATGAAATCAACCTGATCTTAAAAAATCAGCTCAGACAGATCCACTGTAATATCAACAAAGGTACCCTTAGCTGAAACAGTCCAACTATTTTTGTATTACTATCTTACACTGCTGCTTGAATTTCACTCTTCTGATGTTACTTTGGGGATTTTTGTTCACTTTATGTTTGAACTGTGAAAAGTACTGAGACATGGTGCCCAAAAGTCATGTCAGTTGAAATCAAAAGGATCTTGGTGTGTGTCCATTAAAAGATCTTTCAAGATTCATGGCTAGTGGGCATACACCAAAACACAAGTACTAATACCAGCTCCATCCAACAGACTCAATTACAAAGAAATCAATCCCTTAGAGTGAATTGTTGTGCATTATAATGAAGAGTTTCTTAGAAAGAGTAAAAACATGGATAAATAAGAAATGAGTAATCAGTATTTAGCCCAAACAGAAAAGCAGTACCATGGTGAAAAAGTAGGTACTAAATATCAAACCACTGGTCAGACAAAAAAAGCTGAAACATTTTGATGGGGAAAAATCTAGTTCAAAAAGAAATACAGGTGTCTGTCTAGGCAATACACAGTACCCAAAAGTCAATTCCATGTATATTGCCCAAATAACCACCTGCCAACCTGAAGTGGTCAGTCTGTCACTGGTTTTAGAAGGCTCATTCTGAACAATCGTGTTTCAAGTGTTGGCATTTACAGAGACAATTATAGTATCTGACATGCTGAACAGGTATAATCCATTAAGTATCCTGCAGTCTTGACCTCCAGTTAATTCTCTTCCTGCCAGTGCTATCGGATTATTTTTTTCAAGGGGAAACAGACTGTAGGAGAGAGACTCTGATACCTGGGTCTTGTCACAGTATGTGTTCAGGCAATGTCCTCAGCCCAGCAAAATAGACTTGACCAATGGATAGTCAAGAATTAACCTTATGAAGCTGGTCTGTATCATGGCTAAAGATCTTTTCAATGGTGGGCACTGTAATTATGATGCAGGGTTCCTCAGACATTTTCTTTTCTTTTCTTTCTTAGTTGATGTAATGTTTGTTGTGTTTCAAGACTCTCAAAGTTGTATTATCCCAAGGCAGGTCACGGAAATGTAGCCATGCTATGCTAGTTATCACTTTACTAGTCAGACAACAGTATCTCCACTAACTGTGATAAAACTGCCCTTGTGCTGGAAGTGCTTTGTTTTCCTCTACAGCATGCTTCATCTCAGATCATGGGCTCTAATAGCATTTCACCTTGTTAGTTTGTAGGGAAAGCAATAAAGATACTGTCCAGGTGTCATGGTTTAACTCCAGCTATCAACTAAGCCCCACACAGCCACTCACTCACTCCCCCCTGGTGGGATGGGGGAAAAAATTGGAAGAGTAAAAGTGAGGAAACTAGTGGGTTGAGATCAAGGTAATAGGTAAAGCTAAAGCATGCATGCAAGCGAAACAGAACAAGGAATTCCTTCACCGCTTCCCAGCAGCAGGCAGGTGCTCACCTATCTCCAGGAAAGCAGGGCTCCATCACATCTAACAGTTACTTGGGAAGACAAACATCATCAGTCTAACGTCCTCCTCACCTCCTTCTTCTTTCCCCAGCTTTATATGATGAGCATGATAACATACAGTATGGAATATCCCTTTGGTCAGTTGGGGTCAGCTGTCCCAGCTGTGTCCCCTCCCAACTCCTTGTGCACCCCCAGCCTCCTCACTGGTGGGGTGAGAAGCAGAAAAGGCCTTGACTTTGTGTAAACACTGCTCAGCAATAATGAAAGTCTCTCTGTATTATCAACATAGTTTTCAGCATAAATTCAAAACATAGCCCATACTAGATACTATGAAGAAAATTAACTCTATGCCAGCCAAAACCAGAACACTAGGTGTTGTATAGTTAGGGAGCACAGCAAGGACAGTACATTGACAGAACCTCTAGTTTCTCTGTAACCATTCCAGAGAGGAGATACATGAGATGCTTTGTCAAGCAGGAGTGCATATTCTTCTCTTTTCCCACTTATCTGGCAAGTGTGAAGAACCCAGACTAATTTCTGTCCACTGGATATGAGTAGATATATGCATGGTCTGTTGCTCAGTCATTAGACACAGTAAGCATAACTTGCACATACTGAAAAAAACAAAGTATGGAACCATGCTGTGAATGAAAAAGGAAGTAATGTCCTTGACTTCAGCCAGAGGCAGAAATCAGAAAACTGTTTTCAGCAGGCCCTTTCTTGGACATGCATTGTACACTTCTTTCCTTACTTTAGACAGTTTAAAGCTAAAAGTAGTGTAACTTACATGTTTGGTAGCAGCAAGGTTTTCTCCTATCAGTTTGTACTGTGATATTTGAAATTCCAGACAGTCTAAATTCCACTGAGCTGTCACCAACAGGTTCTCTGAAGGACATGACCAGTCACTGCTGAAGCCACAGCAGAGTCAATAGCAGCTGAGAATAAACCAGCATCTGCACTCATGAGTGTGCATTCCTCTTCCCCAAGACTTAGATTCTGGGACAAAGGAAAACCTATGGCTCCTAGATATGAAGGTGGAGAGCGCATATTCGTAAAGAGACAACACAGCACCTAACTACTACAGAGCCTTTCATCACTTGTTTTTCTCTTCCAGCACCTTTTAGTGCTTTGTTTCTTCATTTCTGGCCCAGAAAACTTGTCTACTTAGGCACAAATGAAAATCTCATAAATACTGCATACATGCCATGCAGTTTTATACAGATAGATTGCACTATATTTAATTCCAAAGCTTTTAAAACTGACTGCTATTCATTAGTGACTACAGATTGGTACAGGTCCCAGCTTGAACTGCTTAAAACCACCTGCTGGGTACTGGATTTTTTGCCGACCATCAGCATACAACTACCATTTGTCTTCTTATGCAGTGTATTCTCCTATAATCAATTTACGGGTGAAATATTGCATATACATATCCAAATTAATTCTTCCTCCAGATTGGTCTTCAGAATCCACCATATGATTGCCAAAAGCTGTTCTGCTCACTATCGTTTTCTACTTGCTAATTAATTAGAGAAAGTCACAAGAAATACCAGCTAAGTATTTTTGGGGGGCTTAATGAATGAGTCTATTAATTTAAGAAGATTTAGCAATTATGCATTCTCTAATATTGATTTCCACTAAATCCTATCTGGAAATTAAGGAGATTGATAATAAAACCTTTTATTCAGTTCCACTACAATAGATCTAATGAATAAATTGGCTGCATGCACATCCTTAGAACTAGATTCATTTAGTAATAAATGATGCAACACAAAGGAGCACATTATAATTGAAATTAAGAAGGGAGGAAAAGCAGGTGTAGGCTAAACTCAGTAATATGCTAATCAAGCACAAACCAGAAAGGAAGTTTTATGTGGTGTGGATTTGTTTCTCTGGCATCCATAGAGTTTCCTTTTCAAATTTCATTTCTTACTTTTGCGTAGCCGGCTCCTGTTTGTTGGGTTCTTCAGCCTGTTGCTTCAGGATGAAAGGAATCTCATGTACACGGCAGCACACTGTGAGCTGAATCCTGCTTGGTTAAAAAGAACATGGAATTAATTTTTAGAAAAGACACTAGCAGCTGAGAACACATTTTTCTACTCCACATTGCTTATTCTTATTCCAGAACCCTAAAAGAGGGGGATGATTCCCAAAGAATGCAGAATATGCATCATGGTCCTAAGAGAAAGAAGAGAGTATATGAAAAAAGAACTGAAATCAGGAAAGCTCAGTTGTTCAGCCTCCTTCATCTTCCAGAATGAAAGCCATAATCAGTTCATGGAAGCCTTATACCTGTGATAATTCAATTTCCAGTGTGGCAATCCAGTTCATTCAGGTTTTTGGGTAGTGGTCAGCACCAAGCATCTCTCATAGCCCAATCATAAATCATTCTTTTCATTTCTCTATAAAACATATTTCACTTCACACATCTCTACAATCTTTGAGGGTGGAGATGAAACATTAAATCATCTTAACACTTCCTGTCCCCAGGTGCAGGAAACAATTTAGTTCATTCTTGAGTTGCTTCTGAGTCTTCAGTCAACAGATCTTTTTCCTTTGATTTTCTCTTTTTTTTTTGACTCACAATACTTAAGTGCCTGCTACCTCCTGACTGCACACAGGAAGTGCTGTTCAAATATCCAATAGAAAAGATACTAAGGACCTGATTCAAAAACCCATATAAGTTAATGTATTTAAGACTCCCACTGATTTTAATAAACTTTTGATCAAGTGATGTGATTATTCAAATTAGCTTCTTAAATGTACTGTATAATGTATCCTAATTTGCTTTATTGTATTACAATTCATCTCTTCTTGCCCAAAGGAGAAAAACACATATAAGTAAGATTCCAGTCTTTTTAGATTTAGATCTACAGAAACAAAATATTATCAACATCAGAATCAAACATCAAACACTAGAAGTGCAAAATAATAAAATATTTATTCTCAAATAATTAATTTCCATTATTATTTGTACATTTTATTACATTATTATTAATTGAACATGTAATGAGAAAATCTTTTGACAGTAATTCATTTAATGATAATAATAAAGATTCCAATAATATTAAATGCATAAGGACCGTGTCACAACAGCTCATTATGACTTGACAGTGCATATACAAGGGCCACTAAAAGTTAATGATTTGATCCTTAATGGTCACTTTATAAAGTAAGGAAATATTACTGCCATTGTAAAGCTAGGAGAAACAAAGTAAGTAATTTTCTGGAGCATGGAGAATATCTGTGATAGAGTCAAGATGAGAACTCAGAGAATTTTGTAAGGTATGCCTGAGCTTTCACCATATACCCATCTAGCTATGTCTCTCATTATCTGATTAACTTTTTCAGCCCCATATTACAATCACATGTGCAGACTTGCATCTCATATAACTTATTAAAAGTATTTTAATCTACAAACAAGTAAGCAGATAACCTGCATCCTTAAATAAAATCTGAATTATGTACATTATGGGATTTTAGAGTAGAAAATTATGTTTGAGATGTGAAGACTATTAAGACAGATCCTTCCCTAGAAGTCACTCTTCTTGCCCCTTTTCTTATATCTTAGTTCCTTTCAGCTGCATCGCCATAGAAGTATAAGCATGGACAGAGATCCGAGGATGAGTGGGGAAAGAAGAAGCACAGGAAATGGAACCTGCTAAGCGTGGCTGCTGAAAAAGCAAGGGAGTGGTGAAAAGAGGGCTAGAAAAGAAGAAAAGCTGGGGTCCCTGTCCCAGGACGTGGAGAAGACAGTCCATAAAATCAAGCTTTGAACAACAGTGTTACGTTTACACACACATACATTATCATCAGCATCCCCCTCCCACAAGTGCAGCTCTCTCAGGGTGTGAAGAGGAGGGATTATTTTCTCTCTTACAGTTGTTGCAGTTATTTTAAAAGGCTTCTTCAGTACCTTTACCCTTGCATTTGCATACACATATACCATATACTGCTGCTTAGTCCTACATTTTCTACAGACAAGACATGAATATACAGTAATTGTGGGGATAGTTATTTTGGTGTGATGAAGTCAGTATAATAAAGCTGAAAGTGAGAGAAAGTGGCCAAACTTGCATCTCTGATACACCTGAAAGTAGTAATCTCAGAATAGAAATTTTAGTGTTCTGCTAAATTGCTCAACAGCTAATGGGGTTGGATAATCTCTGCTCCCTCTGCTCTTCATGTACCTCATCCAAGGCAAAAGGCATATACTGTTATAGGAGCAGGGAACGAATCTGGCTGTCTTTCAGTGCCAAGGAATGCTCCATTAACAAGCTGCACAATTAGAGTCCCTATCTCTGTTTCTCAGGTTCCATAAATTCTGTGTTGCTTTCTGTGCAGAACTTGGCTTCAAGGGGGAGAAGGAAGGTGGAGACTTACTTCCCTACAGTTTACAGAATAACCTGGCAGCTCAGGTGGTCTGTTCCTCAAGATGAGAATACATATTCCTCAATTTCTTGCTTAGAGTTTTGCTTATTAGGGAATGCATAATCCAATTCATGGTCCATTACCTGGATCTGGCCCATGGCACTCTTGTACCCAGCTTTTCCATTGGCAGGTATGTAGTGTATCTGCTCAGGTAGTGAATTCTTTCTACCTGGTTGGATAATCTACCTCCCTTGGTGAAGAAGCTCTGTGCTTGCTGAGAGACAGACCTACTGCCTTTCCATATCCAGATAAAAGGAAGCAGACACCAGATAACTTATGTCTTCTCATGAGTACCAACATAAAACCTGAACTGCTGCTCCCTTGGGCTCCAAGTTAACAGTGCAGAAAGCTGTTCTTCCACAAACCCCCTTCAGATCTGTGGTATGAATCCTGAGTAGGAGGAGGTGTTCAGGCTAGTTGCATGTGAAGGGTGGGAGGTTGAGTCTCTGCTGAAGAACTGTGGCTCTGTGTACAGACAGTGGTGAGAGCTGGCACCTCTGAAATGAATTCCCTGGGAGGATTTGATACACCACTTCATTGCCAGTGTGGCAGTGAGTCTTGCCTCAGTATGTCACAGGTAACTAAAACAGATTACAGCTCTGGAAAAGACAATTAATTTAGAAACTGAAGAGCCGTGGTTTAACATGAATAACTTAACAACTAATAAATAAGTAATCTTAAATAAGGTCTGATCAGAGGAAAGAACTTTTAACAGTTTCTTAGAAAGAACCTATCCAGAAGTCAGGCATTTTACAGTCAAATAAGCATCAGTTCAATTACAAAGGAAATTGTAACAGGCTTAATAATGGACATGAGTCATCTTACACCCGGACACATTCTTTTTCCTTCTTCTCCCAGGATGCCTGCTCTCCAAAAGTACTTATTTAAAAATTGGTTATCGGAATAAGCTGTTACAACCTTTAATGTCAATAGGATTTCAATATCCCATAGAAAATTATTACAAAAGCAATTTAGCTAATCTCTTGACAACACTTTTGGAAACATCAAATTAGCAGCGATGAGAATGTCTGGCCAATATTGACCTGTTTCAGTAGCAGTGCTGGACTGGAAGACAACACTGGGTGATGCTCTACAGGAGGTTGAGGGAGAGCTGAGCACGAACACGACCAATGTGATCGAGAAATGCCCATTTATTACAACTAAGAAAGCCCTTTTATAATGTTCTCCTGCACACGTGAGTAACATGCGGTACAAGTCCTCAAGATTGGACAGTTAACTTAGCCTGTGCTTTAAACCTTCTTATGGTTGGATAAAAAGTGCCACATCAGCCTTGCCAGGCTTCCTGCCTTGTGGAACTTCCTCTTCCGTCCCAACCCCTTCCGGGGGTTGTTTGTCTCATCAAGTTTCTCCCCTCTCATTCAGGGTCACATCCTTATCACATTCTTGCTCGGCTGAGGCTCTTATCAGTCTTGTTCTCACACAGGATTGCTCACATGTCCATTGTCTCGCAGAAAGCCCTCTAGAATCCCAACAGGAGGTCATCTTTGTCTAAGAGCTGTGTAACTGCATAGAAATATTGGATGAGCAGACAGGGAAGTGTTAGGAACTAACATTCCATTTTAGAAAGATTTTTACCTTTTCTTTCCACCAGCACAGTAGAGGAGAAAAATGCTTTTTAGAAGCAATAACATTGATCTAAACATTAACCGTGGTCACCTTTAAGTTAATTTTTCATAGGATCATCCACTGTTGAAGAAAGACTGCCATCTCTTATCAGTTCATACACAAAGACTATATTATTTAATTTTATTAAATATCCTGAATGACATGTGTAGTTGTTCCACACACACACACACACACACACAGGGACTACCTTTGGCTGAGGCAGAGTCCCAGAAAATGCAGGTTTCAATCGCGTTGGGTGAAGGATGGCATTGTATCTGGGACTCTCACTTTGACACCTAGCTTTGCACAACCTTCCTAAGTATATGAGTCATTGGAGTGCTGTATAGAAAGGGAAGCAACAGCAGGAAAAAGCAACTGCCAACTCATTTTTTGTGGAGTCTACTGCAGTGGGTTAGAAACATGATTAATGTTTCAAAGTATGCCACTAGGACTGAATCTCTCTGGAGAATGCACAGAGGAATTCATTGGGATTTTTAATCCTGAGTGGGTTTAGCTATGAACCAAGCTGTGTCAGAACTGCTTGCTCCTAACTGTGTTCTTTTTCAGCATATTTTCTGTGCTTTTGGTGCTTCATCACAGCTCTGTGAGTTGCATTCAGTATTTGAATATCCCAGAGAGTGTTCAACCTACATGTGACTGTGAGAATCGTTTCTAATATTGCTAATGCACAGTCTGGGGCATGTTGCCTCAGGAGTTAGCCTTCAATTTAGGTATTAGCAAAATAAGATAATAATATGCAATTAACTATCCTACAAGTATATTATATGGCTTACTTGGTTACTGTTTATAAGGCACACTTTGGAAATGAAAATGCTACACGCACTAAGTATTGTACAGCATGGAAAAATGTTTGACTATTTAATTCAGATGGAATGCATGTAACACAATGAAACCATGAGTGTTGGCCAGCATGCAAGAGTCCCTTTGCCATCGTTCATTTGATATGCAAACACCAGATTAAATTTCCTTTACTTTGGCCAAACCAGCACTCTTAGGAATCATACTGTGTCTCTCCCACAGCTTTAAAATATTCTTCTTCTTACAGAAGAATATCAGGTGGGTTTTGGTAGTCAGATGCCAATACATGGAAATACTTTAGGTATACTCTGGGAGTAAGAATCTGTTCAGTTTGTTAACTGCAGAAAACTGAGAAAGAAAAATGATGTATGGTACAGAACTTCAAGTAAAACCCTTGAGATGGTCATGGAGATCTTTATTTTGCCATCCATAATAATAAAAGAAACCTAAACTGTAAGATTCTCCACAGCAGAAGCAGCATACTTATCCCAGCCAATAAGCAGAGTTGAACTGCGGATGCGTGCCATTAATCACACAGTAGTATTGGTGACATAAATGCAAAAAGAGAGAGTTTATAAACATGTCATATACAGACTTAGCATGCTTATATCCCTGGCTTGCTTTATTTTGGGGGAGGAATTGTTTTCTTTTTTTTTTTTTTCCCTTTTCTTTTTTTCCCCTGCTGATTTATGCTTTGGTCTGACAATATCAAATTTTAGCTGTACATGAATCCTTAACACTGCTGAGCTTTGCAAATGTGCCTTTCTTCATGCCCATTGGCCCTTAAGCTCTATTCTGATAATGAAAGAGGCAGAGTAACATAAGATGAATGCAGATAGCAACCTGTCAGCAGCCCTCTATAATGCACTGACACAATCTATCAGAGTTTACATGAGGGTTAGAACACGGGATGGGATAAAAGAGAGAGAAAGAACAAAGAGAAACCTGAAGATGATAATAAAAAATGAATGTATGACCCACTGCTTCCCTTGTGTTTTAGATGGTAAAAAGTACACACTGACTTAATTAAGATAAGATCTTATTCTTTATCATTTGGAGTCTTAACCTGCTATCGTTTTATTAAAATGCACCATGAATATTAAATAGTAGATGACTTCACCTCCCTACAGTAAAAGTGAAGCCATTTTTTTTGAACTCTTGATCTTGCTTGTTTGCTTTTTATTTCATGAGTGTGTTTTCTCTGCTGACATTATTCATGATGCTGTGAGATCTAATAGAGAGCTGGGATTCACCCTGAGTGGTGGTATCTGATGACCATTTGGAACAAATTCAAACAACCCAAGCAGTCCAGGGAAAACTCCAGTTTCCCTTGTGATCACCACCTGCCAAGAAGCCAAACCGAGCTGTAACAGAGCATCACAGTCTGGCAGATCTCCATCACAGGAAAAGTATGATTTTTCTCAGATTTAGTTAACTCCTTAAAGATTCTGGCAATGCAAGGAAACTGTTATGCTACTTGGAACAGAGAAGATCCAGTATGAACAGTGTCTGTGGGTGCGTATGCCGGCTTGCTGGACTTTCTGCACACACTGACAATGCAAAAGTACAACCAGCATTTGGGTCAGAAGATTTACGGTGTCTAAAAGCAAGAAGGCCAGAAGAAAAGAATGTGCTGTTAAGGAAGAAACTGATAAAGAAGGGTCTCATTGGAATTATAAAAGCAGGAACTTATCTACTGGCTGCGTGTGGGTAGCAATGTTTGTGGAAAGTACTGAGGGGAGCTATTTTTTTAAATATGCGCAAGAGTAACACAAGGTAGCAACAAGTATATAAGGGCTTGCTGCTATTTTTAGCATGCATAAGAATATATAAGGACTTGCTTTTTAATAAAGTTTGGAGCATGACTGTTAACCATATTGGTGTGTGTCTTGACTCTGGCCTCGTCCCGCAAAAAGGGGTTCCTGCTATAAGCATCCAAGACAAAAGACATCTCTGACGCTGTACTTCATACTGCCTTTTGAAAAATCAGGTGGTTGAGACAATTCAACAGTTGCTTGGTTTTAAACACAAGGATGAAGAAGTTCAATTTTAACTAGACTTTATAAAAAACAGAGTTAAAATACCATGCATAGCACCACTTTCAGCCTTAATTCCATAGACTTTTAGGTACTTATTTAACTTAATGTCTGTACTTCAGTGCAAGTGCTTTGCTGGACCAAAGCCCTAGTGAGCATACACAAACTCTTAGAAGGTACCTGAAGGAATTGATCTTTTCTGATTCTGAGGCAGATTTTAAATCATGGCTTACTTTCCCCCTCATCCAGGTTGTACATTTGCACAGTCTTTTATTTCCTGGCTAGAGTAACTACAGATCAGAGGGTTAAAATGTTCAATGGCTTAATGTGTTACCTTCATTTCTACCGACCTCTTGCAGCAAGAGTGGACAATAAAAGTGATAGCCTCGGTCTAATCCCTGATGAATGCTTGCCCACATAATTATGCTTGCTGCAAGCTTGGAACAGTTGGGAGGCAAAAGACAATGAGAATTAGAAAAGTACAGTTACTATAGGTCAGGACTGATGTCTTCACACGGCAATTGCTTACATTTTCTTCCCCAGGATCACTAGAGGTTTCTTACCCACTTAACCCGTGTTTTTTCTCTTGCTCATGGGCATGCTCAGACACTAATAGAAACTTCCTTCATCTGTAGATTTAATATGAATGCTTAGATGCCAGCTATTTAACTGAACTAAGCTTGTCAGCTATTACAGTTGTCTTTATATTGACATTCACTTTAATGGTTACTTATGCTTTGAAGTCTGAAAAAATTAAGCCAATTGCCTCAGTTATTTAGTTTTTGTCTGAAAATACACTGTTCATGCCTCCTGCACTTACTGACCCAGTGAGAAAAAGGTAAGCATCTTGAATTCACTTGAAATCTTATCAGAGATCTTAATTCAAATGCAACAACCTCCTGTTTCAATATTACATGTGTATGGCTGACTCCTAGTTACCTTGTAAGCTTCTGTAGTTGGAAAAACAATGTTTAACTACTATGTGTGTAATTGGCTTTTTCTTACACCTCTCATACTGTGAAGTGGAAAGGGCTAGCCAGCCTTTTATCCAGATGTGACATAATCAGTGCCTTACAGAGACAACCTTCCACATGGACATTACCACCTCTTGAGATACAGCTAATTAGCTTCTTAGAAGAAGCTGTTATAGTCTACTGGATATGTACAAAGCAGCTTCAGAAACTGCATAATAAATTCCCAGTAGACTCTTATTTGTTGCAGTAAATGATACATATTTCTTCTCTACTTAAAATTATGTGCAGTGTTTACACCAAATCCTGAACATTTTATTTTCTCTTGAGGATATAACTCTGTTCATGCTCTTGATTTAAAATAAACAAAAAATTTTACTAGTTGGATCTGGACATGCAAATTTAGATCTCTGTAGCTGGAATTTCACAATTGCTTTACTTCAGCATAAGTGAGAGTTGCCCTTTAAATGGATGACCTACCTCTCTCCCCTAATTTGAACCACACATTCCTGCCACCCTTTTGCATCCACACTACAGGCCAGGCTGTACCAAGAAACTAATCAGCCCGAAAATGAGTCTGGGGCATGGAGGCTATGAGGCACAAATAGGGTATTCTTTTATTATGTATTAGTCCCTGAACTGAGTTATTCACTTCTTAAATCCAACAGGAGAACATGGCTGGAGATGGGACAGAGGATAGGATTGCTTGTCTCATTCCATTTGGGTTGGCTTAAAGTGATTATGAAATTGCTGTCTTAACTAGATATTAAAAAGGACCATTTTCTGTAGCTTATGATTGTCTTAGATCTCAATTCAACAAGGTATTTAAGTAAGCACCTAACTTTAAGTCTTATACTGAAGTTCATTGCTAAAGCAAGTTCCTAGTATTTTCATTTCTTGGCTGACTTTCTGAAGTGTCAGAGTCAGGGGAGCTGTTCTCCTTTGTAACAGTTTCACTGAAAATTATTTAGCCGTTTTAAAGAAAATATTCATTGTTGCTAGGAAATATTGTTTGTGACCTTTTTATTAAGCAGCTACAGCACCTCGGGGAAGAAAAGAGAATCATAAGCTTGGCAAGGAGTAAAACTCCAGGTCAGATTTGTGTTTTTATTAGCCTCAGAAGAATTGGATGTGATTTAACTGAGTTATACAATATATAAAGCACTTTGTACATGGGCCGTGGAGTGCATTAGACGATAAAATTGGCTTCTTCTGCTGTTCCATTAGAGATGGCACCAGTGGATATACAAACTGAGACTGATACGTCTTGATACACAAGGAAGAAGAGGGCACATTAAGGAGGATGGAGGTCTCAAAAGTGCTTTCCTAGCATAATGTAAACTAGGATGAAGTTGTAATTTCCTTCTTCATCCTCAGTGAGAATACATGTGAGAGCTTAACATGTTGTAAGGAAGATATTCAGCTTCCCAAAGGACTCTTGAGAGATCTTCAGAGTCAGTATTTTATAAGATGCCTTGCTTTCTGAAGAAAGATGAAGGTTGCAGAAATGAACACCGTGGGAGGTGGATAAACAAGACGGGGTCATGCCCGATCAATTGCACATACCGAATGATACGTAGTAAATGCCTGTTACTCAGCCAGTAGATTAAACAGAACACATTGCTTCATCCATTTTCTTTCATAAAGATTTTCTAAAACAACCCTTCGAAACAAACCAACTGAGCAAGCAAGCAGCAGCATGGCAGAAATGGAAACTCAACATGTCAGGTATGTTACTGCTAAGGTTACCTCTCTAACCTTAACAGTAGACACCTATACATATTTTCTGCAAGGAGGCATTTCTTACATATAATGACACTGACATTCCTCAAAAGATGAGGCATTCTACACATAAAACCCCAAAATTTGTGTTCTATATCTCCCTTCTACTCCTTCAAATCTTCCATATTTTATGCCATTGTTAGTGCTCTGCTCTCTTCTTGTTAAATCCTCTGCTTCTATGTTTTGATCTTCATAAATAACCCCTTTTCCTTTCTTTCTGACTAAGAAATTGTCTCAGTTTATATTTAACATCTCTATTAATTAGACATTATCCTATTGTTATCCTATTAACAGATATTATCCTATTTAGTGCACAGGCACTGAATTTTACCCTTTCTCCCTTCCACAGGATAACTGTTCTCTCAGACCCATAAGCACAACTGCTCCTTAACCTAGTTCTGTCAGAACGATTTGATTTGTAAAACCCTCGCAGAGAAGTGTTTTAGTAGGTTTTAAAAACCAAATTCTTTTGACAGAATCAGGCTGGGGACAGCTACATATGTAGTTATACCAGCAAGTCTGAGGGGGGTGATAACCTTCAGGGAAGCATAAGGGAAAAGAGAGTGGCTAGTGATGAGCCATCTACATCATCTCCATGCTTACATTATCCACATATGTATTGACAGCCCTGTCAACATCTGACTGCACCCTGGCTATTCTGATTTTCATACCCTTTGCTCATTTGTCCAAAATGTCCATCATTGCTGACAGACCTGTAACATACAACCACAGTGCTCTCACTCCATTAAACTGTCTGTCTATAACTGCATTCTCATCACCCCAGCTGATTTTTCTTATTCCCTTCTTCTCCTCATTCCATTGCTGATTTCATTATTTTTTCATACTGTACAGTTCTTCTCTTCAAAAAATCCTGTTTTCATTTGCATTTCTCCCTAAGTCCTTTTCTCAAAACAGTTTCTTCTCAAGTCTTATTAAATATTCTCTTCCTTCTGCCTTGTTTTAATTAAGCTGTGAACTCTTTAGGTTAATGGACATGACCAAAGTGTGTAAAATGTTGTTTGTATTCTGCCAAATTATAATAACAGCAATAGTCAACAGTTCCGAAGTTCAAGCACAGAACAATATGTGAAGCCGCAGAAAGTAAGCCGAAACAGAGAATTTAAATAAATTAATAAATAAAGGAAAAAATCTGCAGCACTGAGCAATTCAGAAAATGAAAAACAGCCAACAGTCACTGACACATGGAAAGGGCAAGGAGAAAAGACAGGTCAGTCTTGAGACCAAAGAGAAGCTTCACACCAGGAGTGCCTGATGATTCAGGCAGAAAAGTATCTGCAGTTCAGGAAACTCCTAAAATGTTGTAATCACCCTGGAGCATACACAGGAGAAAATTCCACCCTGACTTAATGACTGAGAACTGCTATATCTATGGAAATGAGAGAGCTCTGTGTCTGAAAACTGGTTTTAGGAAATGAATATATGCCTAGTCAGGAACTGGTGAAGACTTTTCTGATAACTAAAAGGTCCAATCCCTCTCTGAGCAAAGCAATTTCTGGTGCTGTTTGACTTGAGTAGAAGCAAAGTAATGCAAAATGTACTGCAGGATGTTTATCTCAATATACAACCCATGATAGACCCAGATAGCAAGCTAGAAAATGCCTTGAAGAAAAACACTGAGCAAGTAAAAAAAGTAGATATGTATGAAAGAGGGGGAAAGACAGAAGAACACTGAAATGTAGAAGATGGTAAATGAAACACATTTTGTTTCTGCATCTGCACTCATGCTGTATAAGAAATAGCTAGAGCATTAAATATTTATTGAAATTACACTTTAAAGAAGGAGAAAAATTCACTAGGAAAAAAATCACTACTGAAAAAAACAAGTGCAATAATTAGATTTAGGAAAACACATGGGGGGGTGTCCTCTGAACTTGCACACAGTTTCAATGGTACGTAAATGTCTATAGAGTGTCAATCTGGCATTTCGGTTCCCTCTCAGATTCAAATCGGAGTGTATTTCTTCAGTCCTCCACCCTGCTTATGTACTGATATAGAGCCATGTGCCAGTTGGCTTCCTAGGTGAAGAACTGCAGGATTGGAAGTGGTCCTGATTCAAGCCCCATCACTGAAGCATGGAGTGATACCACATCTGCTTCATGGAGCAGTACTGAATAGCTGACTCAGGCTTTTTCATCTTTCACTCTTTGCTCCTTTCTCTGCCCTACTGAGAAGCTCTTACAAGCGCTTGCCTTTTTTTTTTTTTTTTTTTCTTTTTTTTCCCCCTGTACTCTGCATTGGTGAGGCCACACCTCAAACACTGTGTTTGGTCCAGAGAAGGGCTACAGATCTGGTGAAGGGTCTAGAATACAAGATTTCTGAGAAGCACTTGAGGGAACCGAAATTGCTTAGCCTGGAGAAAAGGAGGATGAGGAGTGACATTGTCACTCTCTACAACTGCCTGAAAGGAGGTTGTAGTGAGGTGGGTGTAGGTCTCTTCTCCCAAGTAACAAGTGACAGGACAAGAAGAAATGGCCTCAAATTGCACCAGGGGAGGTTTAGATTGGACATTGGGAAAAATTTCTTCACGAAAAGGGTTGTCAAACATTGGAACAGGCTACCCAGGGAAGTGGTTGAGTCACTATCCCTAGAGGTATTTAAAAGATGTATAGATGTGGTATTTAAGGATGTGGTTTAGTGGTGGACTTGTCAGTGTTAGGTCAAAGGTTGGACTCAATGATCTAAAGGTCTTTTCCAACCTAAACAATTCTATGATTCTATGAATTAATTTCTCAAAGCATTGGAACCTGGAAAAAAAGGGATGCTTCCCAAACACAAGGATAAATGATACAAAAAGTCACTTCCATCTAAACAGTCATTTTAGAGTTGAAACTCTGCTAAATTTAAAGGAGCTTTGTTGGAATGACACATTAGAAAAAAACCTTGTGAGATATTTTAGGTGTGATAGTGAAAAAAATTCATAGCAACCAGAAAATAATTCAAAATCACTGGGAAAGATCAATATCTGATGCTTCATTATGTTTACTTTATAACTAATGGAAATGGAAATAGAAACATTGCTGTGTTAACAGTTTTTGAAGAGCTATAATTCAATACAGAATTTTCTGATTTTCTGAAGGTTGTGTATTCGTATTTGACATTGTTTCCATAGTAAATTAGGACTTTTTCTAGTTCCATCATTACACTGAATGTATGAATAGATAATAAAACCCAACAATTAGAACTAATGAAAAATATGTTTCAAAGCTATGTGATGTATATTTCAAAATAATTAAAATATTTTTCTAAGAATTTTAGAATAAATAGGTAAAATTTGAATATATATACAAATATAGATTGAAAAGGAAATATAGCTATTTT